>NC_056732.1:1370764799-1371081049 GCF_019279795.1 Protopterus annectens | reverse complement strand
CCTCATATTTCTGGTCTGCTTCTCATAAAAGTTGTGGTTTTCTGGCAAATAATTGTGAATTGAAATCACTAAATAATGGCACACATTTAAGTTTCAAGTTTCATATCCTTCAGAAAGTGCAAAATAATGCTAAACTAGTTATATTGTAACTTAGACATATAAGCTCTCAACTGTCCCTGATTTTGATTAGTTTGGTCTGTTCATAGGTTCATAGGTGTTTACTAGGCTAACGACCACAAGGGCCTTTTTAAGCCTAGCCATGCATCCCAAATCTCTGATGAGTTCTGATACCCTTGATAAGTGTATGCATGGGCCTGGTAGATGAACCATTTACAGGTTACCTGTTTGTATCAGAGACATAGGTGCCAAACCAGGGATAAATTTCTTGCTCCCCATCCAATTGTCCAAGTTGCACTTGAATTGGATTAGGGAGGAACTCTGCTTCACAATAAATGGGGATTCTGTTAAATAGATGGGGTAGTCTCTGGGTTACATAGATCTGTTCCTCGTAAAGATTTTTTTTTCTGGCAACTCAATGGGGGCTGCAGAGTTCATAGTCTTCAAAAAAATAAAAAATAAATAAAAGAATGCTAATGCAAAGCATGGTATTCTACCGAGTTTCTAAGTGTATTAATAAAATGGCTTTTTCTGATTTTGGTTTATTATCTACCATTATTTTTAACTTTCTCATTTATTCTTGATATAAAAGGTTTGAGATATATAATGTGGTTGTACACTATTCTGACAGCAGTGAGCTGAGAAGATATGTTTTGTACGTCAGTTTTTATTTATTTATTCACTCATTTGACACAGCCAAATACCTGAGGTATACAGTCACCACCCTTCAAGTGCCTGGAATTGATGGTCACATTTGTTTGTGTGCATGAATGTGTAGGGAATTAAAATAAATTATTGTTCATAGGTTCATAGGTGTGTACTAGGCTAATGGCCCTGTAGCCTTTACAAGCCTAGCCCATAGAAGTGCCCTGCCCGACATTAGTTCCCAGTGCCTTTATCAAGTAGAGCCACTGGAGTGATCCCCAGGGTGAACTTTCTATTTCCCATCCACTCATCAAGATTTCTCTTGAAGAGGGCCATTGAGGTGCTCTGCTTGACATATAGGGGAAGTCTATTCCAGAGCATGGGCAGTCTCTGGGCTATGAACCCCTCCATCCAGCATGTTCTGTTGATTGTGGTAATGAGGTTGAGGTCTCTGGAGTGTGTGGTGCAGAGAGATTGGGATTTCTTTAGATGTAGCATTTCTAACAGAGCTGGGTCAGACATGGCTTTGCAAGTCAAGCAGAGATCGCCTCTTAGTAGACGATATGAGACATAGAATAGCAGGAGTTTTTTGAGTCTTTCCATGTAGGACATGTGTTTAAGGCCTAGGATCCTCTTTGTGAGGTACTTTTGTGGCCTTTCCAGCTGTTGCATCTGTCTAGTGAGGTACATGCCAAATGGGGCATTATATGTGATGACTGGCCTAATGAGGGAAGAGTAGAGAGAGATGATGGCCTCTTTCTTCCTGAATGCAAAACCCTTGGCAATGAGATGTGCCACATAGAAGGACTTTCTGACCACAGTGGCAATGTGGTGGTCAAAGGAGAGGTCATTGTCAACCTGTGTCCCCAGATCTCTTATAATGTCTTCAGTGTTCAGTGGGCTCCCATTGATATGGTAATGAGTGGGAACTGAGTTTTTCCCAAAGGGGATGATGACGCATTTTTTGCCATTAAGCTTAAGGCCATAGTTTCAACACCAGTCATTGGACCCAGTGAGGCCTTTCTGTAGGATGTCTACATCACTTGGGGAGTTAATAATGGCTCCCAGCTTGCAGTTGTCTGCAAAATTGGTCAGCCAGAGTCCCTCTGTTTTGACCTGGATTTCTAAGAAGTAGATGTCAAAGAGGACCCAGCACCAATCCCTGTGGGACTCGACTCATGACTGGTCGGCAGTCTAACTTGGGAGTCCACTACTTTCACACTGTGGGTTCTATCTGTGAGCCAATTTGCAACCCACTTAGTGATATAGGGGTTGATGCCTAGTTTGGTGAGTTTATCAATAATTCTTGAGTGGGGAGTAGTAGTTATATTTATTTTATTACATTCTGGTATATGGGGGTATATATGGCCAATAAAGATGGCTTCAACTTCTGGTTACAGGATTTGTCTGTGGATCTAAATGATGGACATTGCTGTAATTCCTTCAGGCTAATCAGTCATTTTTTTAGCTTTGCTGAGGTAGGGTGCATTTATGTGAAACAATCTAGTGGCTGTTTTTAGGCAATCGGATATCTGAGGTGTACATATTCAATAAAGTGGCTGTAATTGAATATAGGGATTGTTTGTGTGATGAAAATGATAATGTGTGTGTGTGGGAGAGGATTTGCCATCTATCTAAAAGCAGCGAGTTGGCCATACATTTTTCATTTCCTATCACAGTCACAGATCAACACTGTACTCAATAAGTGGCTGTCTGTAGAGGTCTGGGCAGGAATTATGTGCTGAATACTGGCCGAGGGTTGCAGTGAGTAGCATTGCCATTTAACAGTGCTTGGTTCTCTAGTTAACTTTATTGCTATGATTCCTTCTCTGTGGAGTCTGAATGTGCTCCTGTCTTGGTGTGTGTTTTATCCACGTGCTTTGATTTCTTCTCCCAAACCATCAGTGGTATAATATATACCTCTGGCTATTTTTACTTTTACTTTCATCCTAATCTAACACTAGAACGGTACACAGAATGTAACCACCTTTGTTTGGAGAAGGTAAAGAAGGCTGGCACTGTTTCTAGGTAGGATTTATATATTCTTGCATTTTTTTTCTTCTTATTTTATTGGGAATTATTGTTTTTTTAGCTTTGAACATTAAGTATATGTTAAAAAAAGTCTTTTGGCTTTTCCCTCCACAGTGGAACTCTGGTCTGATAATTATTGGCAGTGGATTTTTATGGTGCTGAGTTGCCAGCACGACACCCAACCTTCAAAGAAGGCACACTCATTCACGCACGCACCTACCTGCATGACTTTAGACATCATTCGACCATGGAGAGGACATGCAGACTCCCCACAGAAGGTGCTCCAGCCGAGAATCAAATGGGAGACCCTCTTGCTGTGAGGTGACAACGCAAACCGCTGCACCACTGTGGCCATAACATTAAGTATATATTAAAATATCAAAAAATATAAATGCCAAAATGGATTTTGTCTAGCAGAATTATTTTAGACATTACAACCATTTAAATGAATTTCCATATTTCGGAATTATTCCTAGGTTTGTATTCTGTTGGACATGGGTACAGCAGCTGTATGTTGCAAGTGTAGATGGAACTCATAAATCTATAAACATTTCTCTGAGTTTGCCTGAGAAACTGTTTGGAAGTAAAAGATGTATGTTCCTTTCCTCTCTTTTTATTGTCATGAAGATATTTTTTGTCTGAGCTTTCTTTCAGAATTAAGATATTGTTACTCTTCTCTGCCATTGGACTTAGGTCCTTCCCTTCACATGATTACTCCCTGTTTATGAAATGTGCCTATGACTTATTGCGTCAGCTTGCTGATGGACACACTTCTTGTCTTTACCATCTTGGAGAAACTCATAATGTTCCTTGATGCCCTATGTGTTTGGGAATTAACCAAAGTGCATACTGTAAGCATCAAAAGACATTCCATTTTTTTTTAAGTTTCAAAGGCATTGCTCGCCATTTAAGCAGAGAATCAAACTTACCAGCCTTCAGACTTTTGCTTTCCCTTCAGTTTAACAGTACATTTTCGAGATTTTTGTTTTCCTAAAAGAATTATATATACATATACATGATAGCACCTGTGCCAAGTAAGGATGAGTAGGTCTTCAGGCCCACAAGAGGATGTTTAGCTTTGGCAGAGACTCCAAAACCATATACTATCACCATATCTTCAGCAAGTTTCTCCAAGCTCCTGTGCATGACAGTTTTGTTGCTTATCCACCAGACAGGATGCTTAGTTATGGACAGAATTGGAAAGCACACATCAATGTCTTCAGCCATATCTCTGGGGGAACTAAAGTACCTCACCACATACAACATGGCAGATGAAATATATCATGCTGCAGAAGTTTTGCCAGATGGACCACTGGAAGAAAAGATTATGATCCAAGCTACTACTTTTAATCTGAGCAATGTTATGGTATGTGTCATTTGTAATGACGCAGAAAGTGTTTTCAGGGCAGCTACATTATGACGTTCCTGGCTGCAACTGTTTGAACTTGCTAAGGGCATAGTGCTAATGTTTTTAGATCCCCATTTCTAAGGACCTGTCTTGTATGAGCCAGACGTTTCTAGCATCTTCAAAACATGAAGGCAGGAAGACCAAATCTGGACTGCTGTGGGTATGAAGTCTCATCTTCCAAAACATACCTGTAACAAGATGCAGAGGACTCATCTCTGCATGTGGTTTCAGTGCAGCATACAGCAACAACAGCAAAAGAAGAATGCTGGATAAAGCTGATGCCCTCATCCTGGTTCCAGCATGGTCGGCTACCCAGAGGTCACTATATTCGGTCCAAATGTTCTTGATAGCAGTCCTTAGATCTCACCCAACTGCTACCCTCTGGAGACATTGAAAGGTTAATTTTCCCTTCATCTAGAAACTTGGAAAGGTATTTTCAAGGAAAGATGGATAAGGCAGACAATATCCAGATGTTGTACAATACAATTTCTCCCTCCTCCTCATATCCCATCACATCCTTTGGCAGATATCCCTCTCTTGCAGAAACATATAGAAAGGAGGAAGGTCTTAGCTTCTCAAAAAAGAGCCTTGCAGAATATCCCTCAAATCAAGAAATGCCTGAATTATTATTACAGATACTTTTTGGTGCCAGCAAATACAGATCAGTTGCATTTTAGATCTCAGTGAAATTAATGTCTTTATTTCAAAAGAAACCTTTTGAATGAGCACAGTAAAATCAATCCTTCTTTGTCTGTCAGAATGAGACTGGATATGCTTTTTGGACCTCCAGGGCATGTATCTTCACATTAAACTAGGAAAGGAGTCAAGGAAGTTTCTGTAATTTCAAGTCACAGCCATTCAGTATCAATGTAGTATCCTTACCATTGGTTTCAGTTCAGTCCACAGGGTGTTCAACAAATTTCATACAATTGGTGCATCTCATCAAAGATTGCAAGGAAGCAAGATTTTTCCAATTTCTTGATAAATAGCTCCACACTGCTCCACCTCAGATAGATTTTGTGGACAAGAGGGAGTCTTTGCTCAAACATTTCACATCTCTTGGAGTAACAGTGAACCTTGGAAAGTCCCACTTGTTTCTTACCTTCACAGGGTGCACCTTTGATGCCACAGGATTTTGAACCTTTCTGCTCTTCAAACTCACAAATTCACAGCCTGGCTTCTTCAAGTTCCATTCCAGCTGAAGATCATACCTTTTCTCAGGAAGTAGTTTTCATGATTTTCTCCTCTTGGAGGCCTTATACTCAAAAAAAGTACATGGACAAATGGATCCAGTTTTCTCTTTAGGCAACCAGCAAAGGTGTGAACCCATTTATGACATTTATCCACTTAATTCTTACTTATTTCTGAAATATTTGAATCTTTGCTTATGTCACATAAATCAAAATGCCATTGACACTCAGTTCTAACTTTCATTCTGGTTAGGACTCTATCTTGACTATGTTAATTTTTAGAATGTCTGCTTATGCATATAATGCCTTCCTATGTGATACCTTCTACCTTAGGCCCCTTCTTGAAGAACCTGTCCCTCCTTGGGGGAATATCTATGGTATGCTTGAGAAATGTATCATTTTGACTAAGCAAAAACTACCACACCAAGTGCAGCAAACTGGAAGAACAGAACCACCCCAAGTGTAGCAAAATCTTTTTAATCCACAAAGGTTAAGTGCTTTCGGCTGTTAGACTTCATCAGAACAAGGAAAAAAATTTCTCCATGTTTTAAATACTATATATCAATTTTAAAACCAACAATCACATTACCATGACTAATTATCTAATAAAATATGCAAAAACAAGAAAAACTAACACATAAAAACACTTGTTGTTGTTTGTCTTTCGGCTTTTCCCGGTTAGGGGTCGCCACAGCTGAACTCCGGTCTGCTAATGATTGGCAGTAGATTTTCACGAACACCGAGGTGCCAGCTTGATGTCCAACCTTCAACGAAGGCACGCCCATTTACGCATGTCTTTCAAGTGCCACCCAACCGAGGGGGGGACATGCAGACTCCACACAGAAGGCACTCCCCGCACTCCAGCCGAGAATCGAACAGGAGAACCTCTTGCTGTGAGGCAACAACGCTACCGCTGCACCACCATGGCTTAAGCACTAAAAACAGTATGTTTACTTTTGCATTTATCATAAAGTACTTTTCTACATAAAACTGCTTTATAGTTTACCCCACCATTTAACTCAGGTGCATTATATGCATTAAAAAGAATCTGCCATTTGTTAATTAACAGTGAAAAATATGAAATGGGAGAATGTAAATTCATATTAGAATGTATGGAATTTATTCATTTATTAATTATTTATTTGCATTTGTTGACCGGGAGAGTCCACTGGGTCATGGCGACTCGTTTTCAGTGGAGGCCCAGGGAGAAAAGCTCCACAAGAAGTTACATTGATTATAATAGTAGCAAATAAGAGAGGTTATAAAACAGAGAAATTTAAGAATGTAACAAAACTAAAAAACATTAATATAACGTATTGTGTCATAGGCTTACAATGGTAACATTCCAAGCAATGGAAAGGTGAGGACTGATAAGAAAAGTTACATAATTATAGCAGTAGTCAGTGTAAAACATATATTAACAATTTGAATAAGCTTTAGGGTTTCATGTGTAAACTTTCATTTGAAAAAAAGGTGGTTACGTAATAGATAGGTAAATTAATATATACATATTTAGAACAGATCTGGTAAAGAGATTAATATTAGTACTAATGCATATTTGAGTATTTTGATAGGAAATATTTAAATCATTCACAGTGCAGATGGTGCAGAGGTTAGCTGATCTGTTTGAGGTTTCAGCTTTAATAGGCATTTCAAAGAAAGGTTTTCTTAGAAAATAATTTGTTGGAAGAGAAGGAGACAGTAAGAGAAATATATATTTTATATTTAATATATATATTAGTCATGGTAATTGTTGTAAGTATGTGACTGGTGATTTTAAAATTGATATATAATATTTAAAACATGGAGAAATGTTTTTTCCTTGTTCTGATGAAGACTAACAGCCAAAAGCGCTTAACCTTTTGGATTAAAAAGATAGGAATATACATATTAAAAAATATTTTTTTCAAGTTTGAAAGTGAAGTCTATTTACAAATGAGAGGAGTGGCTATGGGAGCCAGGATGGCTCCAAATTATCCCAACATGGTCATGGCTCGTGTTTTTATGTGTTAGTATTTCTTGTTTTTTTGCATATTTTATTAAATAATTAGTCTTGGTAATTAAGTATGTGATTAGTGGTTTTAAAATTGATATATAATATTCAAAACATGGAGAAATGTTTTTTCTTGTTCTGATGAAGGCTAACAGCCAAAAGCGCTTAACCTTTTGTGGATTAAAAAGATTTTGTTGCACTTGCTGGTTCTGTTCTTCCAGTTTGCTGCATTTGGTGTGGTAGTTTTTGCTCAGTCTGTTGTTTTATGCTACCTGAGAAGCTTTTTGAGCACAGTTTTCTTTGGTATTTCTATTTGTCAGTTACTGGTGCTCAACTTCATAGCAAACAGTATGGAAGAAGAGAGTTTGTTGGAGGTATCGCTACACAGTAATTCTGTAGTTAATCTCTCTCTACAAGTGGGAACAATGAATTTACTGATGTGTAGAATTATTTCAACGAAGGCACCAATAGTTGTAAAAAATATGATGACTGCACCGGTCATGAATCTAGCTAATTTAATAGACTGTGTTCAAGTTCCAGAGAGTATGCCAAAAGTTATTTTAAACAAAAACGGGTTATTTGCTGACTTGGAAGCTTTTTTACTTAAATATAAAAGGCTACAATGGGACATTGCATTTTTTAACTTCTGTTTAGAGGTTAAAAGAGTTCCCAAAGGTTTACAAGTAGTAAAAAGACCTAGTGGCATGAGATATATCAATCAGCTGAGCCATCATTTGTTGAACTGTTAAGGAAGCACCAGATGGAAGAAGAAACCAAATTGTGTAAGTGGATCAATGGTTTATTAGATAGGCTTTCCCTGGCTGCTTGTGGGAAAGAGATATATGACTGACAAAAATTCATCTTAAAGTGGGTCAATTAGATGAATTTTTATGTAAAAAGATGGAAAAGAAAATTGGTAGAGATTGTGCATTATACCAGCATCAAAAAGAGTCGACCACCTTGAGAGGAAAGTGGAGGTTTTAACAGCCCAAGTGAGCATGCACCGACATTTCAGCAGGGTAAGGAGAAAGAAAACACTACAGCAAGACACAGCAATGGAAAACAGCAGTTGTGAGAGAAACAACAAACTGTTTTATCACCCAGATGGTCGAAGAGGCTTCAAGAGAGGAGATTTATGCAGAACGAATCAATGGAAGCGGTCGGAAGAGGGACAGAACAAATGCAACAAAATAAAAATGTTTGGGAAGCTACAAATTGGTCTTGGTCACAAACAACAGGTACACATTGCAAACAGAACTTGTATGCACTGTTTCAAAAGAAGGGAAATCAGTGGAAGGACAATTACCAAAGGTAATGCCTAAAACTTTCAAAGTATTTACTCTATCCAACAGAACTTTAACTGAACAAGAAATAATGATTCTGAGGCTTTACCTTTATCCCTTCTAAAAGGGCAGACATTGTACAGACTTTAGTTGATTTGAAGGGTTATACACAAAAATTAAATTTGAAATTGCTGTTTGGTAACGGTATTAATGTACATAAAAGTGATTTTTTTGTATCAAGTGTATATAATCCCTCGTTGCATCCCACTATTAAAGCTTTTGAGGAAATATGTGAAGTAGAAATTAGGGATTTATTTCACAAAAAAGTAATAATAAGTTTTATAACTTGATGAAAGTAGAGCAGGAAAGATTTTGTCTATTAAAAATTATTATTCCATTCGGGTCATGAGGCCAGATAAAGGGGGTTCTATGGTGATTGTTAACTAATCTGATTATGTGAAAGGTATCCAAGAATTGTTGTTAGATGAACAGTTTTATAAAAAAGTATCAAATAAAGACATGTTTAAAGCTTATAAATACATTGATTCATGATTATGTGATAGTGTATGTGGGGGGGAGGGGGTAATTTCTGAATCTATGTATGTTTTTTTTCAAACATTGAAACCTAAAGTGGGAAGTTTATTTGGTATACCTAAGAATTACAAAAATGGGAACAACCACATTATAGGCCTGTGGTTTCTGCACCTGCTTGAAAATAGGATCCCATTTCCAAATTTATAAATTGGGCACTTTTAAAATTGGTTCAAAAGTGTGACTTGTTCATCTGAGATTCATTTGATATTTAAAATAAAATCAAAGGCAAATATGTGGCACCTGAAGATATGATAGCCACAGTAGATGTGAAGTCACTTTACACATGTATGCCACATGACATTGGTTTAGAGTGGTTGGGAAATATGTTGATCAACAGTGAAGAATATGAAGTGGGAGAATGTAAATTCATGCTAGAATGTATGGAATATATATCAAAAAATATTTTTGTCAAGTTTGAAAGTGAAGTTTATTTACAAATGACAGGAGTGGTTGTGGGAGCCAGGATGGCTCCAAATTATGCCGCCTTGGTCATGGCTTACTGGGAAACTACATTTCTGAATGGGTTGGAAGGCAGTGAAAAAATGGGCCTATATTATAGATTTATTGATGATTTATTTTTTGTTTGGAAGGGCACAAATATGGAAGTAGTTACATTTATTGACAATATAAATAAGAGTACTACTTTTCTTAGTTTTTCTGTGGTATCAAGTACTACTAGCATTTGTTTTTTGGATTTAGATGTGTTCAGTCAAAATAAAGAATGTAATTTGGGTTCTACTATTAGTTACAAAAATATGGCCAGTAATAGTCTATTGCATTATTCCAGTATGCATCCCACGTATTTTAAGCATAACATCATTAAAGGACAACTAGTGAAATTAAAAAGGTTAACCAAAAATATTACGGTGTTGGACAAATTTGTAGATGAACTGCATGGAAGATTTGTACATAGGGGCTATCCATCAGAAGTAGTTAGGAAAATATTGATGGAAAGTGAAAACGATGAAAGAAAAGATAACAGAATAGTGCAGGATTTATCTATGTCCATTACACTTATAGCATGGATAGGAATGCTATAAAAGACTGTAGAATTTTGCAGGCTGACAATAGGGTTAATCCAATGATAGGTTCATGGCCTTCTTTCGTCAATAAAAAAAGATAGGAATTTTAAGGAATTGTTAGAACGTAGAGGCCATTCCAAAGAAGTAAAAAACAAAGGCACTTTCAAATGCAACCATTGCAATTTCTGTAGATTTGTGGCAGATGGTCCCTTTTCTGAGGTAATTTCAAGTGAAAAAATATGGCAGGTGCAAGGCAGGTTTAATTGTGAATCTACATTTGTTGTTTATTTAGAAAAGTGCTCTGCATGTACATCATTCTATATTGGCAAAACCAATAGGGAATTAAGGAGAAGGATGTATGAGCACTTACATGCTATAAAAAGAAAAAATTTAGACAATGCACTTTATAAGCATGCTTTATTGTGTGTCACTTTTAAAAAAGTATTTCTTTTGTGTAATAGACACCGTGCCTAATGATTTTAATGGAGACAAAGGGGGAATTAGAATATAAAGAATTCAAATGGCAGATTCTTTTTAATGTATGTAATGCACCTGGGTTAAATGGTGGGGTAAACTATAAAGCTGTTTTACATAGGAAAGCACTTTATGATAAATGCAAAAAGTAAACATACTGTTTTTAGTGTTTAGTGTTTTTATGCGTTAGTTTTTCTTGTTTTTGCATATTTTATTAGATAATCAGTTGTGGTAATTGTAAGTATGTGATTGGTGATTTTAAAATTGATATATAGTATTTAAAACATGGAGAAATGTTTTTTCCTTGCTCTGTTGAAGGCTAACAGCTAAAAGCGCTTAACCTTTGTGGATTAAAAAGATTTTGCTACAGTTGGTGGTTCTGTCGTTTTAGTTTCCTGCATTTGGTGTGGTAGTTTTTGTTCAGTCTGTTGTTTTATGCTACCCGAGAAGCGTTTTTTGAGCACAGTTTTCGTTGGTAAACTTATTTTGTCATTTTAGCTTGCTGCAGAAGTTCCTGTCCTCTAAACACATCTTTCTAGTAGTTATCTATTATGGTAATAAGATATCTGAGCTACAAACTCTTTCAGTCAATCCTCCTGAACTAATTTTCCTTAAGGAAAGGGTGTTGTTTAGAACTAACCTGTCCTTCATGCCTACAGTCATCACAGAGTTAAATCTGAATCATCCAGTATATCTGCCTGCCTTTCCCCCCCTCAACAGGCAGTTTTGATTTTGCATGTACAGAATCAAAGCCTTTATGTATTTATTTAATTCTGTTTTTAACTGTAGTTCACTGAACTAGTAACCCTTTTCAAGCCATGACACAGTGCTTTGTTAAGGCAACATACATGGAGCAAACAGTTACAAAAGAGAGAAGCAATATTACATTTATAAATACAAGGCTGAATAAATATGATGTAACTACATTAAGGAGTCACATGCTACTTGTTTACATCACTGCTGATAGTAAATATTCCTTATTATATAATGTGAGTAGAGGGAATAGAAGAGATAGATTAACTGAAGTAATTTAATGAGAGTGAAGAAATAAATGATAAAAAATTATAGAAGGTTTTGAGAAATTTACTACAAAAACCTGCCAGGGGTGTAGAGTTTGCTTTACAGACTGTGTGTAGTTAGAGAGATGAGAAATTTAACCAGGATCTCTGAAACATTTACCGTTATTAGTGGCTGAAGACCTGAAAGCTTGGTATTTTGTTTCCTCCCTCATATCTTTGGTTAGCTGGTTCCAGGTTCTTGGGATAAGCTTAAAGAAAAGATTTTTCAACAATGTTTTTTTTTGTAGTGAGGACTAAACCCATCAGTGTGAACATTGGCTCTAGGTGATGGTCACAGCTGATATGGCACCCTGACCCATGTACAAAATGGGGTAGAGGGAGCTGATGCTGACTAACTAGTGTCAAAAGGTCAGTTGAGGTCTGTCTCAGGCAATAGATTTCTTTTGAAGTTTGTTGGAAAGTGAGAGGCAATAACTGCACTTCAGAAGTTTAAATGTAAGACAAGGAAAGACAGAATGACTATAGCTTTGGTAGTAAATGGAACAGATGGTCTTCTCTAAAGAACTACAGTGATGTTCTGTGTTGTTGGAGAGACTGATGAAGTGATGCATTTTGTTCAAAGTCGTTTTCAAGACATTTGTGTTTGCTAAGTTTTAGGTAGTTAGAGAGAGAGCTCATATTTAAGTCTGAGACTAAGCATTCCTTTAGCTAAAGCTTTACTAGTATCGGGGTAAAGTGGTTAGAGACTGATTAGTAAGCCTTTACATATTTGTAATCTATGTGAAGGGTGAAGTTAACTAAGGAATTCTGATTTAGTCTTAGATAATGTTAAGAGGGCTGTTGGGGAATTCAATTGTTATCTGTGTTAAAAAATATATTAAATGTTGGGGCCATATGGCATTTTAGTGGGGTGTTAAATAACATACTAGATGATTTGGGGTGGTTCATATTTACTTATTTATTGACATTTGATTATTGGGAATGTCTGACTGGGTAGAAGAACATTTTCAGCGGATGTCTTGGGGAGAAAAGTTCCAAATTATTGCAAAACATTTTAAGAACAATAATTTTACAATATTCAAAAATAAAACAAAAACATCTGCAGTCTAAATAATTTTAGCAAATTAGACATAATATAAAAACATTGGTTAAGAATCATTGCAAGTTATATGACAATCATTTAATATTTAGAGAAATTTTAGACTGTAGTGAAATTAAAGATAAGTTAGTCTAACACAAACAGGAATTGCAATATGAAATGAGGGAAAAACAGGCTTATAGTATATTTAGAGTAAAAGTCAGGGAAGAGAAATTGATAGAAGGAAGTAAATGAAGAAGGGAGAGTAAGGAGGTATAAGGAATAAAAAGGTACTTGTTCATATCGAAGATGAAGATTAGTACTGATGAAGTAGGTTCATCTAACAGCAAAGTTGTTTTTAGATTAGATTCAATTCAATTGATGGATTGGAAAGAGCGATAGAGAAGGATGTAGATGCAATGTATTATAGAATTATAGGATTATAGTACTAATAGTAAAGAAATAAAATAGTATAGGGCAAAGAGGTGACCCTTATGGAACACCTAACATGAAGGTACCCTAGGAGGAAATTTGATTGCTTTTTGAAAAGGTCCTATTTGCTAACTAGTTTGACTGCCCGGAGAGAACAGTAGAGCTGGAAGCTAAGTTTTGAAGCTTTTAAATAAGTAAGTTGTGAATAATTTCCTCAGAGGCTTGTTTCAAGTCTGACTGTGTAAATTTCTTGAGCTGCTATGTAAAGTGCTCTAAGAGTGTTATTTCCTTACTTAAAGCTATGATGAGGGTCAATGAGAAACCAGTCTTTGTTGACTTGTTCTATGATTTGATTCTAATGCATTTTTTCAAATATGTCTGTATAGGGCATTGTTAGTATTTTAACCCTAACAGCATACAAGTGCTCTTTAATTCTTTGACATAAGAACCTAGTAGACATTCCTATATAAAATTCCTTGCAGAGTGAGCAAATGGCAATATAAACAATCCTTTGTGTTTTACAATTGTAAACCCCCCAACGGGTAAAGTTCTATCTAAAATGGGGCAATTCTATGAAGGGACTATTGAGGATGTACCTACACGTCATACAAAACCACATTTGTACATTCCTTTCATCTTCATACTATTACCCATGCTGTCACCCCTTAAAATTGTCTCTTTGTAAACACTTTTTTAAATTAAAGGTATTCTTAAAGACACATTTAGGTATGTCCCCCATTAATTTAAACAGGTCCAAATTACCTTTAATGATATTCCAGTTCATCCCAATGATAGATACAATACTAGGTCTGTCAACTGACATGTCCAGAAAACAAAAGGTATCATATTTAATACTACTTTCAGGACATGCTCCCATATCAGTTTCCTTCATAATTAGTCTAGACTTCAAAATTGGGGGAAAAAATCAGTGTACCTATGTCTTTTGATTTCATCCACTAATTTTGATAACATATCTTCCTTAAATCCCTCTATCAACAAGCATACTAACAATAAATCTAACTTCTTCCTCAAACACCAAATCTTCAGATTTCATCCTGGAAGCACGTATCAGTTGTCCCTTGGGAATATTATTCTTCATATACAAAGGGTGATTACTGGCAGAATGTAAGTAACTATTGACAAAGGTGTTTTTTCTATAAATCTTGCTACTAAATTCATGGGTAAGGGATTCCCATTTGACAGTAATGTCCAAAAAACTCACTTCTACCCCTACATCACCCATAGTAAACTTGAAGAAGTCTGACTGTTCATTCATATTATTAATAAGATCAAGGGCTTCCTTTTCAGTACATTCAATAGCAAAAAACAAATCATCTACAAATCTAACATAAGCTTAACATGAAATTTGGTTATGGCAGGTTTCAATACTTTTTGCTCCCACCATCCAAGCTCCAAATTCGCATATGCTGGGGCTGTCACAGACCCCACGCCCACTTCCTTCAGTTGCTTGTAAGTCACTCTATTGAACAAAAAATAATTATTAAACAAAAGAAGTTCTAAAAGTACATTACAGATATACACATCATTAGCAGCAAAAGAGGTAAAGGCAGATAAAAATTACTTGACAAAATCCATTCCCATTTCATGGTGTATACAGGTGACAGAGAGCAAATATCCACTGTAAACATAATATTTTTCTTAGAATCAAACTCATACTCTGAATTAAAAGCTCTAAATTTACTTAAAAAGTCCCATGAATCCCTAATATAAAATTCCATCTTCTGTACTATGGGATTCAATAAAAAGTCAAGAACCAAAGATATTCCTTCAGTCACACATTGTGGTGAGGAGACAACAGGTTGAAATGGGGAGGGGGAGTTGAATCCTTCTGGATCTTAGGGATCCCAAAAAAGGACCCCTAATAAAGGATGCTCAACTCTCAAAATCGTACATATCTGAGGAAATGAAGCCTTCCATAAGTAACTCATATACCTCTGCCCATATACTCCTGTAACAGGCCGA
Source organism: Protopterus annectens (assembly GCF_019279795.1). Classification (NCBI taxonomy): domain Eukaryota; kingdom Metazoa; phylum Chordata; order Ceratodontiformes; family Protopteridae; genus Protopterus; species Protopterus annectens. The sequence continues at coordinate 1,371,065,780 of NC_056732.1, read as the reverse complement.
CACAATAGGGGCATCAACAATTAAGTATTCGTTCTCATTTCCTAACATTTTTTCTATAGCCCCAACATATTTCTCTTGCTCCGTAATAACAAGCCCCCCCTCCCTTGTCGGCTTTCATAAATCGTAGGTGTGTAAGCTGTTTCAACTCCTCTAAAGCTAAACGCTGGCCTGAAGAAAGATTATAAAAGGCTTTACTAGGTTTTTCAAATGCTAGCTTCCTAATATCATCTTCACAACTATTTTCAAAAACCTTCAAAGTATTGGTCAGAGCTGGATTATAGGTGTTAAGTTTGTAAAAAACACTTTTTTTGATAGAAAGATCAGCAAACACATAAGCAAGATTTTAATTTGTGACAAAACATGTTTAAATCAGTTAATGTCACACTCAAGTCCATCCTTCTACTTGGAATAAAATTCAACCCTAAAGACAAAACACAGAGCTGTTCAGCATTAAAACAATATGCAGACAAATTAAACACTTTACCAATAAGTCTGAAATGGATGCCATGAAAATTACTGTTCTTTATTTCTTCCTCGCCTTTACAGAAGCCTTCCAAAATGCTGTTTTGCTCTCTTCTTTCTGGGTCTGTTCGCTCTTCAAGCAAACCCCTAAAGGGGACACATGGCTGCCAGAAGCATTGTTTTCATCCCCCGAATCAGTCACTGTCCTTTCAGCTACTTCTTATATCTCCTCTGAAGAAACAACACCATTGATAGAACTTCCATCCCCTCCATTGAGGGCAACGAGCATTTGGATGTCTCTCAAATCAACTCAGCCCCTCCTACAGGATGTTTGATTGGTTGAGTGGTTGCCATAGTAACTGGTGTCTCGTTTGAAGGAATTAAAGGGTCTCTGACTATTTTTTACCTCTGTGAAATGTGAATCGCACTATTGGAGCCATATGCTGTCAAATCCTGTTGCAATTTCTTAAATTTACTCTGCATCAGGCTTTTTTCAAAATCCTCGATGTTAGCCAACATCCCTGAATAATCATTCTTTAAAACTGGTACACTTAAAAGTTTCTGGACAGAATCGTCTAACCTGAGGATTTCCTCCCGTATTTCAGCAATCCGCAGCTTGTTCCTCCCCAACAAAAGTTCTAAGAATTCCAGTTCTGATTTGGTGAAGAAAGAAACAACCTCCTCAAAAAATTGTTTGGAGGGCAACACCCCATTGGGGCACTGAAACGTAGCCCCTTGAGGACCATGTTCAAGCATATACATCTCTCAAAGTACTTGGTCTCAACCACAAGAGACCTATAACTCCTTAAGCACTTTTCTAAATTGGTTATTAGAGCCCTGGTTTCTTTCTCAATTTCAGGTGTTCTTAACAATCCAGTCCAGGATCTCAGATTAGCATCCATGTTATTAAATGGGTCATATTCATAGTCCAAAACAGCACAAATAACCTTGAAATTGCTGTTAACCATAAAATCAGTACCAGCAGTCATCCGCTTGCCAATAACTGTGGTTTCCCCTAAATCTTCCTCATAACTGATGGGGGAAGATAGAAACCTTGAATGTCCTGCCATTTTCAAGTCTTTGGCTCTCATTAGTTCATGCAGAGGTTTTTGCATGTTATTCATGGAACGCACTAACATAGCCAATACATCACCTTCCCTCGAGGTAGGTATAGGATGGACAGACACTTCTAGAAGAGGATTCTCATTCACATCAGCCATCACAGGAAAATCAAAAGATCAACACAAAAAAAGATTTCTACAGGATGAAGCGGCACAATAATTAAAAACAAAAATAAACTGCTGGGCAAGCAGGACAGGATCCAAAAATAAATCACCGTACTTAGCGAGAAAAAGTTTTTATTATCACTTTCGTCCCTACAGGAACTTCTTCAGAACAACAATGACCAACATAAAACTGTTCACTTAAATAGGGTAGAACACACCCTAATAATTAAGCACCACACCTTGAAACACTTAATTATCCACTCAAAAAATGACAATACATACATTTCATAAAATAAACATAATGCATATTAAAAAAATAATACAAATAAAAACTTTGTTATTACTGATCCATGTCTCACTCATGACAAACTTTTATAAATTTTGAACTTCCTATTCTTTAAGAAACACTTTATATTAGTGGAATCATTCATGCCTGGCCATTTATCTGCCCTCAATCTTAACTGCAATGAAGTCTCCTTTTGTTCATCTTGATCTTTCTAACAACCTCCTCTCAAATTTCTCGGTGCATGCTCCAAAATAGAGAATAAAACCTTCTACATTCTGGACAAATGTATGTCTATATAGGGCAAAACATTGATTACCTCTTCTTGTGACTCCTAGACTACATTCCAGTATAACAATAGCTACCTCTACTGCATTTTCTGTAATACTGCCATTAAGCATGTCTGCACAGTTTGGTGTAATCTGACCACCTTTGTGAGTCACTATAAACTGAATCTCATTTCTAAGCTCATCTCTGCTTTCATGGCTACTGTTATCTTTGTTGTGTTCCCTGGACAGTGACCATGCAGAACGGCTAGATGGTGATTCTTTTCTAAAGATTACTGAAGAAGAACCTCTTCTTAGCAAGTATGAAATTTACATATTAAGGGACTGATCTATAAGACGAAAGTGCAGCTTTTGTAAAAAAAACTTTTTTTTACCCTCACTGTTGATGATATCTGAAGCTCCACCTTCTCTGATTACCCTTTTTCTCGTTTCTTTATTAACTTTTAATTATTGTTTCTTTATATATACTTTCTTAATTGGAAAGATGAACTGGTCCAGGGATCCTTTTCAGCCAAGACCCTGGTCACAATGACAAGGACAATAGCAAGTAAGAAATTAACTTATAGAAATGCAGGAGAAAAAACAAAACTGATGATGTTATGTGATCCTATCTTGCCTACATTCTGTACTGATGGGCTCGGAGCCGATCCTCGGCTCCGACTCGGCATGCTGTGCTATAGAGCGAAGCCTCTTATTGGCTGAGCTATTCTCTATCCCAGGATGCACCACCACTAATCCCCCAGATCTCGTTTGCCGCTTACAAGCTAGGACGTGGTCTCAAACTTGGCTGAGCTAAGTGCTGTTTTTTCTTAAAGTTTTCCTGTCAGGAAATTCTTTATTCTTTACCCAAAAGCTGTTTTAACAGCTATCGTTGTGTATCAGTGTGTTTTTGGTAAAAGTTTGTGGTGAATTTGTGTGATTGATTAGGGAAAGGTTTCTGTTTAAGTTAGAGGGGCCTTCCCCTATTCTTTAGCGAGTTTTCTTATTTTTAGAGAGGTCAAGTACCTGTTAAAGTTAGAGGGTTCTTGGCCCTCCTTTTTGGTGTTTGTTGTACTTGTATTGTACTTGTTAATTTTGGCCTTTCTTTAAAAAAAAAAAAAAAAAAAAAAAAAGGTTTTATTGTTGTTAAAATCTTTATTTAGTGACATACACAGTGTTTTTTTCTACTGATTTAGGGAGTGTTTTACAGGCATTATGTCCAAAGAGCATAGACCCTCAGGATTCAAGAAGTGCACGAGGTGCAATTATAAAATGTCCATCACCGATGATCACTCCTCGTGCGTGTACTGTTTAGGCGCCAAACACCTACAGGAGTCCTGCAGCGTGTGTCACGCTTTTTCCTCTAGGGTCCTCCAAGAGAGGAAGAATAAATTAATCTTGAAAGGGCTTATCAAACCCTCCTTCGAGGAGGCCTTATCTTCCTCTTCCTCTCCAGCTAAGAAAAAGAAAGCATCGGCTCCGACCAGCCCGTCGGAACCGACTACTAAGAAATCTAGGCAGGCTTCTCCATTGGCTCCATAGACTTTGGAGCTGAGGGCGGAACGGTCTGCCTCGATGCCTCCAGTCTCGACTCCTCTGGTTTCGGAGCTGATGGCTGGGGCTTCGAGAGGCGGGTCACCTTCATCGGCTCCACTGATTTTGGAGCCGATGAGGGTTGCCGGCTCAGACTCTTCCCCTTCGGCGCCGAAGCCCTCCTCGGCACCGAGGGAAATTGTTTTGAAATCTCCCTCGGCACCGATACTGGTCAAGTCTACTCAGCCCGATGGAGAAGTCAGTTCGGACCCGGTCGGTTTCCTCCCGATCTTCCAAGATGTTGGATTCGGACATCGACAGGGTGCTCCTAAGACTGTTTCAGTCTCCTGTATTCCAGAAATTAGTTTTGGCTCCAGCCCATTCGGCTTCGGAGCCGATGTCCCACCCTGTAGTTCTGGTTCCTCCTCCAACAGCCTCGGCACCATTGGAGCCGGTGCTGTTGGAGCCGATGAAAGTTTTTGGGTCGGCCCTGACCCTTACTCCAACCCCGGCTCTCGAGTCGGAGTTCGGTACACGGACCTCCTCCGTCGGCCCGGGGGGGGGGGGACGCTTCGGGACCGATGTTTTCGGTTCCGAGCCTTCCTCTCTGTGTGTCGGCTGCGGGGGTACCGTCTACTGTTGTGGCCATGGGGGTTGGACCTTCCCAGGATTCTGGTGGTCCGGCCTTCAGGGCCATGAGGAGTGCGTTGGCCAAATCTTCTTTGGCTACCTCCACGGTCTCACCAGCACCTTCCCTACACACGGAGACTGGGTCTTTGGTAGTCCCCCTGTCCGTAGACAGAGGAGCCCCGGGGCCTGAGGCACCCCCAGTGGGGGTTCCCCCCTCCTGGAGGTCCCTCTGAAGCTTCTTCAGAGGAACCCCCAAGGAAAAGACCATGCAAGAGGAAGCACGTCGACTCCCCTGATGAGTCTCTCACGTCGGACACCGATCTTGATGATGCAGAGGGGTCCCCTAAGTCGTCCTCAGATGATGTTTCCTTTGCATACATCTTGGAAGCCCTCAAACACCGAGGCAGCTGGCATTCCAAACCCCCTTCTGCTGACGAGTCGGTGTTCCTCAAGGCCTTCGGGGCTCAGCCCTCCGCCTCCTGGGTGTCTCCGCCCTTCGACGAGCTCCTAGATTTGATCTGTCGAAGGGCGTGGGAACATCCAGACTCTGTGGAACCAGTGCCTGCTTGCCCAAATAAGTTCTTATCAGCACCCCCAGAGAAGGAGTTTTTGACCAAAGGTGTGGCTGTAGATGCCTTGGTGGTGGCATCTGCTACCCAACAAGATGTAGCAGAGGCTTCGACGTCCGTCCATCCTCCTAATAAGGAGTCTAGGAGCATGGATCGGTACGGGAAGCGCACCCTCAGTTCAGCGGCCTTTACCTTAAGGTCCCTGAACTATTTAACACACTTCACTAGATTTCAGAGGGATCTAATCAAGGAGCTTTCAGATACCCTCTTGGGTAACCTACCTGAGCAGCTGGCCCAGACGGTTGGCTCTCAGTTGGCTACGCTGTCATCGATATCAAACTCGTCCATGAGGCTCATTTCATATGCGGCCGAGGGGGCGAGTAGAGCGGCTGGTATGGGTGTTGCTCTACGGAGGCAAGCCTGGCTCCGCCTGTGTCATTTTGCGGAAGCCTTTAAGTCTTCCTTTGCCGACGCTCCCTTTGATGGGTCCTCTTTGTTTGGACCCAAGGTAAAGGACACATTGACCCGCTGCGAGCAAGAAGGTAAGACTTTGACTGCCGTAGGGGCACGATTTTCCACTCCCTTTCGGCCTTATCCCAAGGCTAAAAGAGGAGGGAAAATGTGGTTCCATAAATCCCAGAAGTCTTATCCCTCACAGCAGGACGATCCCCCTTCTAGAGGCAGAGGAGGGGGAAATTTTTCTGGAAGACGCCATCCCAGAGGCGGCAGACGCCCCCACAACACTGGAGACCGCGAGTCCTTTCGTGGATCTTCAGCCTTCCACAATCCCTGAAGGATTGCCCGACTATGCAGCTCCAGAGCCAGTCGGGGGTTGTTTTTCAAGGCACCTAAAAGCCTGGGAAGATATCACTCAGGACCGATGGGTGCTTCAAATCATCGCCGGAGGTTACGCCATCCCCTTTTCTCACTCCCCACCTCCGTCCAAGAAAATCCCGGACCCGCCACCCAGTCAACGGGAAATTGCAGCCTTAGAAGTCTCAAAGCTGCTTCAAAAAGGAGTCATCCAACCGGTCCCCACAGACCAGATCGGATTAGGGACTTACTCAAGATTCTTTTTGGTGCCAAAAAAGACCGGGGACTTGAGGCCCATTTTGGATCTCAGCATCCTAAATCGATCAGTCAAAAAGTCCAAGTTCCGAATGGTCACCTTACAATCCATTCTCCCACTGCTGGAGAAAGGTGTTTGGATGTGCTCCATAGATCTCAAGGATGCCTATTACCACATCCTGGTAGATCGGGCGTCCAGGAGACATTTGCGCTTCAGCCTGGGAGACAGTCATTTTCAGTTTTGCGCACTGCCCTTTGGTCTCATCACAGCCCCCAGGGTGTTCACCAAATGTTTGGCGGTCATGACTGCTCACCTGAGGAGTCTAGGATTCCAGGTGTTTCCGTATCTGGATGACTGTCTCCTAACTTCCACCTCCAGGCGTCTACTATTGCAGAACCTACAAGCCACAATATCACTAGGCACTTCCCTTGGAATCACCTTCAATTGGCCAAAGTCTGTGTTGCTGCCATCTCAGCGCATAAGGTTCATCGGAGTAGAGATAGACTCAAACCGAATGCGGGTCTATCTTCCTACAGAAAGGATACAAACTATACAGGCTCAAGTCCGAGCCTTGCTTCTCAGATCCAAAGCTCCAGCCAGGATGGTCCTGCAGCTATTGGGCTCTATGTCGGCCACTGTTCTTCTAGTCCCCCTAGCAAGATTGCATATGAGAATTCTCCAGTGGCTCCTTTCGACACAGTGGTCCTTTCAGGATCTCCCTCTCAGTCACCTCATACTGATCACAGAAACCTGCAAATGGGACCTTCGCTGGTGGCTGGTGCCCTCCAGTCTGGATCAGGGATGACCCTTTGTTCCACCTCCTCCTATGGCCACTTTGACTATGGACGCCGCCCAGATGGGGTGGGGGGGCATTCCCTGGGCAGGTCAGTCCAAGGCAAATGGCATTCAGAAGAGAGTCTCCTTCATATCAACATTTTAGAAATGAGAGCGGTGTTTCTGTCTCTACAAGCCCTCCACGATTACCTCCCTCAGGGAGTAATTGCCGTTCACTCCGACAACATGTCAGTAGTCTGGTATCTGAACAAGCAGGGAGGGACCAGATCCTACCCTCTTTGCAGAGAGGCCATGAGAGTTTGAGAATGGGCAGTGGCGACCAGACGTTTTCTGGTAGCAACTCATATCCCTGGCAAATCCAAAGTGATAGCCGACAGACTAAGCAGAACTATCCTCTCTCCTCACGAGTGGTCTCTGAACGATGCAGTGACAACTCAGATCTTCAGCAGATGGGGAACTCCTTGTTGCGACCTTTTCGCAACCCCGCTGAACGCGAAGTGCAGAAAGCTCTCTCCAGCTCTGGGGGAGTCCTATGGACACATTAGCCCATCCTTGGCCCACCGGCTTGCTATACGCCTTCCCTCCAGTTCCCCTCCTTCCCAGAGTCATCCAAAAGGCGTCTCACTTGGGGAGCAAAATGATCTTAGTTGCCCCTTACTGGCCTCATCAGGTATGGTTCCCCTATCTTCGGAAATATGCACTGGACAGTCCATGGTTCCTGGATCAGATCCCAGACCTATTAATTCATCAGTCGGGACAACTCCATCAGTCCCTTCACACTTTGAAGTTAACAGCTTGGCTCCTCCTCTTCCGACTATAGTCAGGAATCATACCTTAGACCCGGAAGTCATACATATCTTATCCTCGGCCCACAAATCTGCCACTAAGAAATTGTATACTAGCAAATGGAAGAGATTTGCTATTTGGGCTCAACTCCGGGGTCTGGATCCCATCACTGTTCCGGTATCGGAAGTCCTGAAATTTCTGACTTCCCTATTCAATCAAGGTTCTTCAGTCTCTACCATCAAGGTCCAATTGGCAGCTATTTCCAATTTCCATGAATCTATAAACCCACCTTTAATGAGCAACAGATTGTGTAAAACCTTCATGAAAGGTGCTGTGCTTTTACGACCTCCGATTTCTCATCCTGCTCCTCCGTGGGATCTCGATGTGGTGTTACGTGCCTTAACCTCCTCCCCCTTCGAACCAGCAGCAACATGTGATTTGAAATTTCTTTCTTGGAAAACTGCCTTTCTGGTCGCGATTACTTCTGCCAGAAGAGTTTCAGAGCTTCAAGCTCTATCTGTAAAACCACCGTACCTGGTTTTTCACAAAGATAGAGTATCCCTCAGGCCTAATCCATCCTTTGTCCCTAAAGTTTGTTCCAGTTTTTGCCTGCAACAGTCATTAGAACTTCCAGTTTTCTTTCCAAAGTACTCAAACAAAGCAGAATACATCTTCCACACATTGGATGTTCACAGGCAATTGCGTTTCTATTTAGACAGGACCAAACAAACAAGGAAAACAGATCAATTGTTTGTGTCCTTTTCGGATAATAAATTGGGCAAAACCGTCACAAAGGTCACTATTGCCAAATGGATCAGGACTGTATTAGTCAGGCTTATTCCTCTTCTAATAAAGAGCTTACGACCTCTGTCAAAGCTCATTCTACAAGAGCTATGGCTACTTCAATAGCATTCCATTCTAAGCTTGCCATTAGTGACATTTGTGCTGCGGCTACGTGGTCTTCCCCGCACACCTTCATTTCCCACTACAAATTGGATGTGGCATCTCGGGGGCGAGCTTCATTTGGTTCCACAGTGCTCAGGAGTGTTTTCCAGTGAGCCACCCAGGAATTAGGTGCTAGGGACGCTGTCCCATCAGTACAGAATGTAGGCGAGATAGGATCACATAACATCTTTTAGTTATGTACTTACCATAACTTTAGATGTTTGGGATCCATCTCGCCAACATTCCTAATAACCCACCCTCCTTCCCCCTGCCTTGGAGATCAGAAGAGATCGGACGGTCCGAATTCTATTGTTTCATCTTGAAACATCTGGCAATGTTATAAAACAGTTATGTGTGTGTGCATGAATGCGGACAAACAAGATCTGGGGGATTAGTGGTGGTGCATCCTGGGATAGAGAATAGCTCAGCCAATAAGAGGCTTCGCTCTATAGCATAGCGTGCTGAGTCGGAGCCGAGGATCGGCTCCGAGCCCATCAGTACAGAATGTAGGCGAGATGGATCCCAAACATCTAAAGTTATGGTAAGTACATAACTAAAAGTTAAGGCACTTGACAAAGATTGCATGTGCAATACATACCCTTGGTGTGACAGTGAATAAGTTAAAGCATTAAACATTTACAAGAGTGCACACATTAATAATGCTTAAATATACAATGTAAACATCATTATAAATGCAGAACTATATGTAAACATACTGCACAGGTTAGATGTTACTAGGGTGTAATGGGCTAAAAATAAGTTTATGAATGCTCCATGGCTGTACAAAAAAGGGGAGGGCGATTCATTATATCCTCCCCACTCTTGCTGTCCTATGGTAGTATCAAACAGACTAAACCTACAAATTTTGGAACGGAATCACCAGTACTTTGGAACCCAAGAAGTTGTGTACCGTTGGGTTGTCGATGCTCTACAACACTTGCATTTTCTTCCTCTGCACAAATTGTCTTTCTGAGTGTTTTCTTGAAAGTCAGTAGTTGGTCTATATTCCTCCTACTCTCTGGGAGATTGTAACTGCTGGAACTATTTTCAAGAAAGTTATTTCACACACATACAAATTTTGAATGAGGTGTTGTATAAGTGAATACTGTCATTATTTCTGAAGAGTATAGGACTGGTTTGTAAACAGTAGCCTGCTGAGGAGTGGTAGACAGTAGCCATCATTACATGTCTTGTAGAAGAGTGTATTTAGCACTAAAGTAGTTCCAGCTGTAGCAGGTAGCTAATTGTTTGATTTGAGAGTACAGCACTGATGTACATGCTTGTTAACCAGATGTAGAAATTGTGTTTTATGTCTGGCTGATTGGATAAGTGCATTAATAAGTATAGAGAGAAGTGCAGTTAAAGGAAGACACTATTTCATTTTGGGGAAGAGTATTGGCATTATTTTATGAGCTGATGATATAGTGAAAAAAGTTAAGCACACAAATCTTTGAACAATCTTAGTTCAGAAAATGCAGGTTTCATGATTTGTATTACATGTATAGATACAATGGGTTTACTATTGTTTAACCGAACGTGTGTTTGCCGACTAGAGATATCCGAAAATCATGTAATTGAATTGACAATGCACACAGCACTGAAATAGTGACTCCACACACCCAAATATCTAGTTACATTCATCCTTAAGCCTTCGATATATCCCGTGTGGTGATGTCATCACATCACATATTTAAATTCGGCAATTGACTTCTGGGAAATCATAACATTCGTAATTAAACTCTTGCTGCTGTGGAGTGTAAGGAAAGGTTACCACAGCCTGTACAAACAGAGCGTGTTGGTAAGTGTACTATATCTACACTGTTGGCAGTCTTCTCGTATGACAGTATAAACTCAGACCAAGCATTAATAGTGACTTTGTCTCCCTTTCCTAGGTGTAAGAGAGATAAGGATAAATGAGCTCCTCCAGTAGTAGTATGCATTCGCCTGGTACAGTAGGTGATATATAAATCTGACCAAGCTAAGTCAGAAAGGAAAGAAAATGTTGTAGTTATGGGTTATCAGTACTATCTTAAAAAAACATACTGATACCCGTAACTGTTGGTGTTGTTGTTTAAAACAGAAAGATAAATGCAAAGGGAGGTGTGTCACGGAACCTGTCACAAATGGTTAGAAACTGTTAAAGACAGCCCCGCATTTCCATGCTCCCAATCCTATCAGTTGTGAAGGTTTAAGGGTTCGTGCAGCCATTAAAAGAAGAGCTGCAAGAACATTAGAAGATCCCTGCAAAACTGTGTCTGAGGCATTAGCAAAAACCTCTGCAGATGTGGTTAACACATTACCCAACTCTGATGTCTTAAAGCAGACAGTGAGGAGGGTTAGGCATAAAGAAAGGTCCTCCACTATGTGTTCACCAGTTGCATTAAGTGATATAAATGCTTTGCTGTTCGGTATTAAATGTGGTTCTATAATTGCCCAGCACATTAAAAAGGATGGTGTTGCAACTAATGCAGTGGCATTAACCACTATGAGTAATCTGCAGGTTATGTGTAGTTCAGAATATGTGTTCGTGGACAGAACATTACCACTAACTGTTAAGGAATGCAAACAGGTTTATACCATTCACTACTGTTTGCAGGGTGGGATAGAAGGCAAGGTAGTCCCCGTGGTGTATGGCATCCTGAACTCAAAGACTGACAGTAATTACGGCTGTTTTTGGACCACTGTGATTGAATTGTGTACCCAGCATGATCTGATTTTCAAACCAGAAATGGTGTTGCTTGATTTCGAAAGGGGGGTAATTAACAGTATTGTCAAGCATAAGGTGAAGGGCTGTTGGTTTCACCTGTGCCAAATTGTGTGGCGGCACATTCAAAAGACACAGCTTACTACACTTTTTGGATTAGATATGCAGTTTTCCTTACTCTGTAAGCAAATACCCACCCTAGCCTTTGTGAAACCTGAGGACGTCTTGCCTACCTTCCAGTTAATTGTAGCTGATATGCCACAGCAGGCTAGACCTTTGTGTGAGTTCTTTAAGGAGAATTACATTATAGGGAGACCTCGTCGTTATGGCATTAGAAATGCCACAGCTGAATGCATTCCTCCATTGTATAATATTGACTTCTGGAATCAGTATGACACTTGCCTGTTGGGGTATCCAAGGAAGCAGAACACTGTGGAGGGTTGGCACAGACACCTGCGCAGTCTGTTAGGGAGGAAGAAATTGTATCTACATGATGTTCTGCATGCAATAGAGTTAGAGAAGAACCATTTAGAAAATCTAAAGCACAGGGCTTTGACTTGCCCTCCCCCTTCTCCAAAATGGAGGCGACTTGTACAAAAGGAGTCATTTTTCATGAAGTTACTAACTAAGAGGAATGATTTCACATCACGAGGGTTTGTGCAATTAATTGCACAGCACTGTTAGTTTTAAGCAGGAGTCATTATTATTGTATTTAAAGCGGTATTGGGTGCAACTATAGTGTGCAGTGTTTCCTCACTTTTTACATTTACAAGATTGCAGGAATCCACTTTAACAGATGTCGAACATGGTTTATATACACTAAAGGTATTTATGTATGGGACGGTGCTTCACTTAGTATATGCAAGGTGTTTGGATGATGCTATTGCAATGGCCGCGTAGGAGTGTTCGACATTAACATCGAATTTGAAAATCGGCAATTCAGAACGGCGTTTTGAGCATGCACACATGTAATTTTCGATATTCTGAATCGGAATTATAGTTCGGAAATGTTATGTAGTTCGGTTAAACAATAGTAAACCGATGCAATGACCTTGATGTAAGCTTACATTAGATTCATAGTTTCATGGATAAGTACTACAATCAGTCTGCAGGCCAAAACAAACCTTGGCACAAAACTCTATTCAAATGTTTCCTCTAGTAGCAAGAGGGCAAGGCAAGATAGATTGGGGAATATTTGAGGCTGCCCAACCAGTTATCAAGGTTTATCATGAAGGTGGCAAGGGTGTTGTTCTGCTTGATATGCAGTAGACGTTTGTTCCAGAGGTGAGGGATATATTGGGATATGAATCGATTATGTCAATGTTTTTTATTTATCTGCTGATGAAGGTTTAGGCCCTTTCACCAGATAATTGAGGTATCATTTGTTTTGTGAAGGAATAGGAGGTCAAAGAAGGCTACATCTTTTATGGCTTGAAGGTTAAACACAGATGTCCACGGAGGAGTCTGCAACAGAAAGAGAGAGAGAGCGAGCGAGAGAGAGAGAGAGAGATGCCAGTTTGTCCTGATAACTAATATTTTTAAGGCCACAGATCTTTTCAGTTATGAATCTCTGAGGTCTTTCAAGTTGAGGGGTATGTTTAAGCAAATACATGCCAAAAGGTGTATCATATTCAGTAATGGTTTTAATGAGATATGAGTAAAAGGGAAGTAAGACCTCCCTGGATCTAGTGGAGATACCTTTGAAAATTATATTAACCAGATACAAGGCTGTCTAAACTGCTGCGGAAATATGATGGTGAAGGAGTAAGGTATTATCAAGTTTACTAGATTTATGTAGTCATCCTTTGTTGGCTAGGTTAGTCCCACTAAGCTATTAACCTCTTTTCAGGGGAGCCCTGAAGTGCTATTTCTACTACTAGGGGGAAATTTACCCAGGGCATCTGGATAAGTCACCTTCTCTTTTCAATGGGTACTATAAAATCTTTGCGCTACCACCAATTCAAGCAGACAGTTTAACATCTCATCCAAAGGATGACACAGTGAGGAGTGTAGCAACACCAAATTCTGCACTGCAGTGTCAGCAATCCAATCACCTTGAGATGAAATAGAACCCAGAATTTTCTCATCTTCCAGCACCAAAGGCAAGTGTGCTACCTGTTGTGCCACTGACATATATTCTTTACAGCAGTGTCTAATAGGAAGAGTGAGTCATTTATATGGTATGTGAAAAAGTTTTGTTTACTAAAACAAACTGCACTACATTTTTTACATTTAATTTGAAAATATTTTCCTTGCACCAATTGTTAACATAGGGCTTCCCATGCTGGAGCAATTGTGAGCCAGTAGAAGACTGAATAACCACACCCAATATATAGTTGTCTGTAAACGTAGGTAATCATAAACCAGCCCAGGAGTGTTGGCCTGAATGTTTGAGAAATAGATGCTAAAAAGAGAGCCCAACACTGAGCTCTGTAGCATAACTTTTTTTATTTTCAGAAGTAGCTCCTGCAACTCTAATAGCATGGCATTTGTCAGCATATGTATAAGTTTGTCAATAATGTCTGCATGGGAAATAGCATCAAAGGCCTTGACCAGGTCCACCTGTGCTAAATGTACTGCATGTTGGCTGTCCATAGCTTTGGAAACTTCTTCAAACAAATTAATGTGGTTAAAGAAGGAGGAGCTTCCTTTGACAAAGCTGAATTGATGCGGGTCCACGGTTAAGAGATTTTCAATGTCCAGATTAATGAGGTCTAAGATAGTATGTTCCATAGCTTTACATATGAGGTTTGTATGACTAATGGGTCTGAGGTTACCAGTGTCTGTGTTTGGGCCACATTGTTGTAATGTCATTAAAATGGCTGTTTTCCAGCCCTCAGGAATGGAACCAGTGGAGAGGTTTAGAATCATACCTCTCAATCCCTGAGCATTAAAATCATAGCACTAACCTTTAAAAATCATAGGAGAGAGTAAAAAAAAATGAGAAATTTCTTATTTTTTACAATAGTTGATCTTATAACTAGACTCTTATTTAGTTAATGGTAAGGAGTCCTTGTATAGGCTTAGTTTATGCATTTATTTAGCATGCATTCATACACAAAAGACAAAAGTTAAGTCTGAGAGCCATAATCTTAGCTTGTGTTTAAATTATAGCAGTTGAGAGGTGTGTTTAGATTCAAGAGTATAAGTAAGGTTCAGTTATGCAATATTTGTCACTAATAATCAGGCAACCTGGTATATTATCAAGGCCATGGATGATGTGTTCTCAGCTTTTGAGAGGGCTTTAAAGAACCTGGAATATTGGACATGAAATTGTGTATTTGTGTGTGTGTATGTGTAGAGGGTGGATTTGGAGAATAATTTTAGTAAATTGAGAGGGTTCTTGGTACATACATTTATAAGTTTGTAGTTAACACTGGTCAAAGAGCTTTTGAGTTATAAAATGGAATCAGTAACAACAGATTTCAGGAAGCAATTATACTGCATTGCTAATCCTACACTGACATCTGGTGGTAAAAAGAGATAATGCTTCCTCTTCAGAGTTAGTTCATGGCAAAGCATTCTTTTTTTGATATTTTCAAGGCGGGTTAGATAGTTAGACAGGCGTATATTTATCACAAAAGTCATCAGTAAGATATATCACAGGCCAGAAAAGATGATAGAGTAGAATTTTGAAGATAAAGACGAAATTATGTAATGCTACTATTATTCAAGAAGCCCAGAATTTCCAGACAGAAGATATTTAAAAAGATTAAGAGAGAAATTAGAGGAAAGAAAAATAATTTCTCAAGAAAAACTGTCCAATGCTTCAAATGCATATTTGTGTTCATTAATACAACAGAGCCATGAAAAACATTATACAGATCAAGAAACCTTGAGCCGCTTGGAAAAAGAAGCAAATGAAGAAGTGCAAAAATATAAAGAACAAAATCCAGAAATTTTTGAAAGGCATGCAAAAAAAAAATGGACTTGTGAAAGAAAGGGAGATTTGATATGGTGCAATATTTATGCAAAGGAGAAAGCCGAATTAATCAATACAAAAAAGCAACTCCAAACCCCAAGTCAGCTACAGCTAACAGTCTCCACAGCACCCATGACACTTAGTAATACCAGTGTCTCACCCCCCCCCCCAAGCCCGTAAGGTGGAACACTCAAAAACCACGTTTTCTTTTCATTGGAGAATCAATAGTGAGACACATGGATGTCCCACTCACCAGGTTGGACAAAGAGAAAGTCACGGTCAGCTGCCTGTCTGGTTCCAGCATTCTTCAAATCACTTGTACTCAGGTATCTGAGCAACAAGTACTGTTATGACTCTGTCATAGTTCATGTGGGTGTGAATGACCTGAGACATACCTCACTGGACTATATGAAGAGAGACAGAGACCCTGTAAAACCATGTAAATGGCTGTATGGAGGCTGCTGTACCTACTATAAATAACCCCAAACAATCCTAAAAAAAACACACTGGTGGAATCCTAACATTAATAGGATACTTAACAAAAAGAAAAAAAAATCATGGCTAAAATCAGGAAGAGCAACTCCCATAATGATAGAAGGTCTCTAATTAAACTAAACAGGAAACTAAGGGGACTAGTAAGTCCAGCACGGCCAATTACATGGTCAATATAGTCTCACAGGCTAAAGACAATTACAAGGCCTTCTATAGCTATGTCCAAAACCTCAAAGGTATGCCCCATCAGTGTGCTAACCTGGTGGTCAATGGTGCCACTTTCACTGAGCGACAGAGGATTTACTGGCCGACAAATTCAATTCAGACTTCACCCTCCACTCCCTCTTGGCTCCCTCCATGAAATACCTACTTACATACATATAAAATCCAAACAGCTTAAACAAAAGAACTCAAAAACTCCAAAAGCTTTTGAATGGCCACCAAAGAAAGGGTAGAAATGCAATATTTAGTGCTTTCATTATTTACTAGTTTTGTAGAACTTCATCAGAAAACCTACTAGCATATGCTCCAACTATTAACAGAGAGGAGGTCCTGATGGTGATCACTAAGGCCAAGAACACAGCTGCAAACACCGCCTCAGTGGGTCCTGAGAATATCCCGGGACACCTCCAAAATAGCTGGAAACATGACCTATCGGGACCACTTGAATCACTTTTCAACTATAGCCTCAGAACAGGCTTTATACCATGAGAATGGAAGACTATAATGGCTATCCCACTTCACAGGGATGGACCATCAAACAACCCCAGAAACTACAGACCTATTAGTATGACTAGTCTAATGTGCAAAGCAATGGAACAAATAATCATGGAAATGATCAACAAAGACATAGGCAAGCTTCAGACACTGGACCCAACCCAATTTCGCTTTGCCAAGGGAAGATCATGCCAACTAGACCTGGTAGACTTCTTTGAGAAGGTCTCCAAGTCAATGGATGAGGGGAAATGGTGCAGAACTCATACCATCTTATTTTAGAGGAGTAGGGAGGCAGGCAGTATTCCCAAACAGGTTTTATGCATGTAGCACTTATTTTGTCTTTGCTTATTGAGAACTATGATGACATACATTAAAGTGACTGAAACCAGCTCCTGTTTGATCGCAGGTAAATGATCACTGATGTGCCATAATATAGCCCTATCCCATTCTGGTTAGCCACACCCAGTCACATGCTTCCTACAGCACCTCTTTGGCTTGAAATAATCAACCGCCATTGCAGGTCACAAGTATTGTGGAAAGAACAAATTGGTTTACCACCTTCTTATAGAAATCTAACCCTAGGGCCCTGTGACCAAGTAAAATAGGCAACACCATGACTTTTTTATAATTTAATACCTACAACTATTGGCTTAGAACATACTAAGCAACTATTTGATAGGCTCATACCATTAATATTTGATACAACAGTACTTTAACTGATTGTGCATTGTCAATTAATTTACTGGCAGAAATGTAATTAAGTACAGGAATGTCTGACAAGATATCAGTCAGGCTGATAAAAGCCTGACTGAATATAAAGGGACCTGGCTGTGAGTAAGAAAATGACCATTAGTCAAACTGAGCTGAACAGTTTTAACAAATATCTCTAGAATGTCCATTTAATTATTAAACGGATGCATGTAGAAATTTAAATGACACAGCAACATGTCAACAAAACAGAAGTTTATTAAACAGTCAAGAACAGTGTATAATTTAAATGAACTGTAAACAGTTCGACTGAGAATACAATATAATAGAAACATGACAGTAAAAACTATAACTAGGAGTGCTAGTTCTTAGTCCCATAAAAGGGTTTAGTACTCTGATTGCCCAAAATGTGCTGCTTTGTTACTGCCCCATGGAAAGTCCTACATTTCAGTAGTGTAGCTAGGGTGGGGAGTAGTGGGCAGCCCTGCAAGATGTTGGGAGGGTGGCAAAGTGTTATGATATACAGTACTGGCATTCAGATATGAATATCAGTATTACATTTGTGGTTATGACTGAAGCACATTAGCCCTTTTGTGAGTGAGATTTAGTGTAGCAAGCAGCTTGTTACATGTGTAGCAAAGGAGAAGGTTTAGTTTTACTCATCAAGTTAAAGATGATCTTTTTTTTTGGTCTTGGACTTCAGGTGAGTAACAGTAATGAAAGTTACATATGGTATATCCTGAGGAAAATCACAAGAACAGTCTTGTCAAGGAAAGTCCAGATGAATATGCCATATACTCATATATGGAGTTTTGTCTTTGGGTAGTACCACCTGATTTTACAAGTTTCCCACAGGAGAGGTCAGTTTTGCTTAAGGTTCCAAGTGAAATATGGGCTTAGGGCTGCTTTACTGAATTAAACAGTTTTCCTGCCATGTATTTTTCCTTTGGAAATTAGATAGTTTGTCTTCATCTCGTCTGCTTGTAACTTTGCTATACTTGTCATAGTTCAAAATGTAAGAGTTGATACTGTTCAGAAGAGCAGGCATAAATGTACATTGAGCTCAGTCTGAAAAATACATTCTAGTCTCCTCACTACTTAAGGCATAGACTATTACAGCTTTTTGATATTATTAATTTGCATTACATTTTTGTACTTGTATTCAAATGGCTGAGTCTCTTGACAGTGTTATGCAAACAGGTAGCAGTATGCAACATCATTTAAAGCAGTATTGGATATACACACAGCAAGCAAACTTTAACATGTAATTCTTTATATATTTGCAAAATGTTCTAAATAATATGACATGATAAAAAGCTACAATCAGTCTAATATTTGTACACTATTTTAATTATGGTTAACTTTTAAGCACTTGTCACCATGGGTTAGATTAACTTTGGGATCCAGAAACCTTAGCCACATTGTGGCAAGCAATTTTGTATGATGACCCATCACACATGGGGTGTGTGCAGTTCAGAGACACACAGAGTAGCAGAGCTAGCCATAATATAAGCTGATGCTTGTAGAATCTGATAGTAAGGAGCATCACTATTAAAATGAGTCTTACAGTGTATGCAAATGAGGTAAATCAAGATGGTGGAGCAATTCAGAAACATGACATGGTGCTCTGACACTAGTGGTACTAACCTTAGCTAAATCAACACCTAGATAGTACAGAACTCCAAAAGTAGGTTAGGAGTTGGTGCAGCATTAGTTAATGTATGTTACATTTTAAAAGAAGACCTTTTTTCTGTTCAAGTACAAAAGAAGAGCTTTTAGTAAAGGAGTGCCAGATTAGAGCATGACACTAAAGTTCTGTATGCAAGAAGCTGTTATCGTCATTATGAGCCATGGAGATAATCACTGCTGCCCCTGGAGGCTCTGAATCATCTGACCTCACTTAACATTTCATGGACTCCATGAAACCAACATTGCAAACTGATATCATGAATAGAGACACCATGCAGGACCTGCTGGACATGTGTTGGCCTTATCTTCAGCTCAGTGGGATTTGTGGCTTGTCTATGGCCTTACATATATTAACTAGAATGATCTTTGAATGGCAAACTGGGGACTTGCTTGAGGTTTTCCAGGCATCTGTCTGGACAGTACTCCTTCAGTCCCTCAATGCTATGTAGTAGCATGTGGGGATATATATGGTTTCCATGTAATATCAGGGAGAGAGCAAGCACCTTGTAGAGTTCCTATGACATACCCATTTTCCTGAGGTTCTCAGGGAAGTCGTGAAGGAAGAATATGTTGAAGTAGCATCTGGTAAATTAATAATAGGAGATTCCATTATACATGGAGACAGAAGGAGGACAAAGAGAAAGGAGAGGAACTGATTATTAGTTTGGGAATTGACTGTGCCAGGACTCACAATGAACACAGCAAATTAAACTTTTGAAAGTCACCATAAAATAATGAAATATATCACGTGTGATTGAACATGTAGGTATAAATAATGTTATTACTGACAGTCAATGACAAAGCAGAGCAAAGAGGGATCACAGAACTTTGCAATGAGATACACAGCATAGCTACATTCTGTCTGTTCTGTCGGATCTTGGTAGTGCTTCATGCAAGTAGGCATAGAAAAGAGATAACTACTGAAATCAGTCAGTGGCCAAAGGAATGGTGCTATGAGTGGGTATATAGAGGGTTATGTTACTGGGGGAATCATGGGGACTTCACAAACTATACACAGTCAACTACTTGAATGTAAATATTGTTGGGAGGGACATTCCCAAAACTGGCTTTCAGAAATATAGTAAAATAAGTGTCTCCTTAAACTCAAATTTTAGGAGGAAGATAAAAGTATCATTAGCAACCCAGAGGGAGCACATCTGGTAGGAGGAGCATCTAAGAGTGAATGACATGATGAAAAGATCAAGGGAGAAAGGGTGATCTGCAAAGTCAAAAGCCTAACAAATAAAAGGAGTTAGTAGCCCTTGGGATTGTGGGCCTAACAGAAAAATAGACAGCACTAAAAAGAGAATGGAAGACTGGCAGGTAGTTGCTCATATCCCAATTACTGGACCATCATAGCCCATTGTGACAGTTGCTCATGTGTTGTTTCTTGTTTCACTATGGAGTGCTATTTTAATGCCTGAACTGTAGTGCATTTTGGGTGCTCTGGTCTCACAGCCTTCTGCAGAAAGCATGAGATAGACTTTTTCATTGCCTGCCAATGATCATGTTTTCTCCAAAGTGAAACAATCTTGCAGTTAAAATAGTAAACTAAGGGGGTGTTGGGATTGAAGGCCCCTGCATGGAGGAGTGTTTTTTTAATATTTTCAGGTTTGTTCCATTTGCTTATAACTTGACAAGCTGAGGTAAATAAAGTTTTTTAAGTAAACTTGCCATAACAGTAGATTTCAAATGATCACTGCTGCAGTAGCCTTAGCTACACGGGTTATATCTTGTCAAGGATATAACGTCCAGCCAGCTTCTAAAGATTCAGGGCATCTTCCACTTGATCAAACTTTTAAGCAGCTTGAGTTGAGCTGCCTAAAAATACAGCCTTGAGTGCCAAACCCTTCAGAGCTTTCATGATGATTATAAGTAGGATGCTGAGCCCTGAGAGGACATAACTAGGATTAAAAACAAAACTATATATATATATATATATATATATATATATATATATATATATATATGGTTTACCTTTGAAACGTTGAAACACGCATTGTCAAAAGACAGTTGTGCGGAAGTACGATTTCAAGTTTTTGGATAGCTGAATGAAAATGCATCGAATATGCAATGAGCAAATGCACACTGACATTCACTCATTGCAGATTCAGCATTTTGGGTGTGGAGTGCACTATAGTGGGGATCGGGAAATGAATCCCTTCCCCACTGTACTGCGACCTCGGGGTTAGAATATTAAAGTAGGGGGTGTGTGGGGGTGCAGGGGGGCTTTTCTGTTCGACATCTGGGTTCGAAACTCAGCGAATCTGCTATTTGATTTGCTGAGTTTCGAACTTCAGAGACGGATGACATTCTGGAATCGTCTTTTTGATTTGCCTAGCTGGCTGTTCGAAAAGTTGATTTTCAGAGTTTCAAATGTAAACCATATATATAATGTGCATTAATATATATAGATATATATAAATATATAGACATATATATGTGTGTGTGTGTATATATATATATATATATATATATATATATATATATATATATATATATATATATATATATATATATATTTTTTTTTTTCTCCTGTGGAAAAAAGCTGTTTGAACTGAAGTATCTAGCAATCACCCCAGGAGAAAAAAAAAGCTGTCTGATGGAGTCAAATTAGACTTATAGGTTCATACGTTGGTACTAGGCTATCGGCCCTAGGGCCTATACAAGCCTAGCCATAACAATTCCTTGGATATTTCTTCCCACAATATTTCCTTCCCTGGACCCCTGTCTAGCAGGGCAACTGACATGATCCTTGGAGTGAATTTCCTATCTCCCATCCAATCATCAAGGTTCCTTTTGAAGAGGGCCAAGGAGGTGCTCTGCTTGACATGTATGGGCAGTCTATTTCAGAGTATGGAGTCTCTGGGTCAGGAACCTATCCCACCAGCATGTTTTGTTCATTGTGATGACAGGATGTAGATCCCTGGAGCATGTGGCTCTGAGGGATTGGAATTCCTTTAAGTGGAGCATGCCCAACAGCTCAGGGTTTGACATGGCCTTCTATGTTAAGCAGAGATTGCCTCTGAGTAGATGATATGCCACAGAGTATAGCTGGAGTTTTTTTAGATGGTCAGCATATGGCATCTGCTTTAGGCCTGTGATTCTTTTAGTGGGGTATTTCTGCGGCCTTTCCATCTGTTGCAGATGTCTTGTGAGGTACATACCAAATGGGGCATTATACTCTATAATGGGTCTAATGAGGGATGAGTACAGTGGGACAATGACCTCCTTTTTTTCTGGATGAAAATCCCTTAGTGATGAGGTGTGCCACATAGAAGGATTTCCTGACTGTTGTGGTGATGTGGTTATCGAAGATGAGACCACTGTCCACCTGTGTCCCTAAGTCTCTCATCACACTTTCGATGTTTAGTGTACTGCTACCTATCTGGTAATTCATAGGTACATGTTTTTTTTTCCAAAGGGGATAACTGTACATTTCTTGGCATTAAGCTTGAGCCCATGGCTCTGGCATCAGGCATCTGTTTCTGTAAGGCCCTTTTGTAGAATATCCACATCATTTGGGGATTCAATAATGGCTCCCAGTTTGCAGTCATCTGCGAACTTTGTTAGCCAGAGTCCCTTAGTTGTTGGCCTGTACTTCAGAGAAGTAGATGCTAAATAAGAGTGGTCCCAGGACTGAACCCTGAGGTACTCCACTTGTCACTTGTCTGGAGCTGGATTTGGAGTTGGCTACTTTTACAGTCCGGGTTCTGTCAGTAAGCCAGTTGGCAACCCATTGAGTGATGTAGGGATTTATGCCCAGCTTAGTAAGTTTATCTATGATTCCAGAGTGGGGGCTGGTGTCGAAGGCCTCGGTAAGGTCCAGATAGGCTGTGTGGACTGACTTACTCTCGTCCACAGCTCTGGAGACTGATTCAAAGAAGTCAGTCATGTTCAGGAGACAAGATCGGACCTTCACGAACCCAAAATGGGTGGGGTCCAGTGTTTGAAGGTTGACAATGTCTTTGTTTATAAGTTCTATGATAATACGTTCCATGCCCTTGCAGATCAAGCTCATCAGACTGATGGGATGGTAGTTCCTAGGATCCAAGGTGGATCCACCCTTGTGGAGTGGGATAACTGTAGCTGTGCACCACTCAGTGGGCACAAAGCCTGAGGTGAGGCTGTGATTAAACATGACACTTAGGTGAGGTGCTAGTTCATTTTGTAGTTCATGTAGTACACAGCCTGGGATGTCATCTGGTCCCATGGATGCTGTATTCTTAGCTTTGGAGAGTGTGTTTTTTACCTGTGTGGCCATTATTACCAGAGTTTGGTATTGAGATGGGCCATTTAGGGAGTGAGAGGGGAGTGAAGTTGGCACTGAATCGATCTGCCAGGACATTGGCAATATCCTTGGATCAATATATTTAATGCCATTCTGTTGTAGCTCAGAGCAGATGTGAGCATTGCCATTTAGATTCTTGACATAACTATAGAGTGCCTTGTGGTTGTCTTTGGAATCTTTTGCAATTTTATTTTCGTAACTAGCTTTTAAGGATTTTATGAGGGATCTCAGCTTCTTACTGAGGCTGATGAGGGAGTTTTGTGCATCTTGGGATTTTCCTCTTTTCTACAACAGTTTCTTCCTCCTGTTGTATAGTTTGTTTATAGCAGGGGACCACCAGATTGGCTTCCTTTTTTTGGAGGAGAGCATCTTGGTTCTATTTGGGATGGCACGATTCATGCACGAGTAGATGTGCTCGTACATTGCCTTAGTGTAGGATTCAGCAGTCAAACTTTCAAGATCCCGTCTGCATGGGTGTCATGAAGTTTGTCACTTCTGACTTTAGTAGCATGAAGTTGGCTTTGGAGAAGTTTTTTCCGGAGGTTTCCTTACTGGGTGGGTGGGGGTAGGATGTGGATGTCAAGGGTGATTTGCTTATGGTCAGACTTGACCAATGAGGGGGTGACCACTGGTGTGGAGCATCTATTTTCCATGTTGGTAATGACCAGGTCTAGGATATTGGAGCCCCTGGTAGGACAATGGATTTGTTGATCCAGTGCGTTGGAATTTATGAATTCCAAGAACCATTGGAAAAAGGTGTTGGTGCCTGAGTAGTTTTCCCATTTAATGGCAGGGTAGTTGAAATCACCCAGTATTAGGGTGTTTGGTTGTATCTTAATATTTTCCAGTATGTTTAGAAAGGTGTAATGAGAATCTTGGGGCATGGTGGGGGACCTATAGCAAGCTACAATTTGGATTGCAGTCTTACCTAGTGTTAGTTGCACCTGGAGAATTTCAGATGCATTTGGGCAACTAGCCTGGAGGTGTGAATATCCTTGGTGAATATGGACACTCCTCCACCTTTAGTGTTTCGGTCTTGGTTTTGTGGTTGAAAAGTGTGGTAAGAGTTGTAGCCTGGTATTGCAGGGGTGCTCTCTGGAGCCTTGAACCAGGTCTCAGTTACTGCACAGATATCAATGTTCTCCATTTTTAGGAGTGCCTCGAGAGAGTGCATTTTGAGGTTTAGACTTCTAGCATTGAGTAGCATTACCTTCAGATTTTGCATGCTTGTATCTGTTACAGTGGTGGTTTTGTCCTTTGAACCTTGTCTAAAAAAGGCATTACAGGGGTGGCAAGAGCTTTAGCTAGTAACCTGAATCCCAGGGGTGACAGGTACAGACCATCTCTGGCAAAGCATCGTGGTTTTTCGATCATGTCTTCCTAGGCAGACAGATACTGGATCCCCTTTGAATGACACCAGAAGCTTAGCCAATTGCTGAAGTTAATCATTTTGTCCTTATACTGTGGTGTCATTCTGGGTGAAGGCAGGATGCTACCCAGGGCTAGGGTCATACCTGCCTGGGCCACATGATCCGAGAGCTCTTCCATGTCTCTTTTCATGTAGTCCAGGGAGGTACATTCCATCACGAACATGGGAGCACAATGTTCAACGCCGGAAGTATACCCCTCACTGGTGAGATCTGATCACAAACTAATCTCGCTGGAGGTCCTCATCCCGCCCCCACCCGAAATGAAAAAGACCACAGTAAAGAACTTCTCGAAAGCCGACTTCACACTTCTAAAGACTAGTGTGGTCTCCTTTAAGGCCCATGAGCCGGCGGTTAACATTACTCAAACTGCTGAATCACTTACAAATGCCTTCTACCAGCACCTGCAGGGCTGCATGGATCAGGCAATCCCAAGCAAAACAAAGACTCTTTGTACCAAAGGCAAGCATCCAGTCTGGTGGACCCCAGCCATAAACAAACTCTACAACAAAAGGAGAAAGCTACTACAAGATAGAGCAAAATCCTTAAAAGGTAAGACACCGCTGATCACTATAAGTAAAAAGCTAAGAGCTCTCATAAAATCATCCAAAGCTAATTTTGAGAAAAATAGCTAAGGACTCTAAAGACAACCATAAGGCATTCTTTAGCTATGTCAGAAACCTAGGAGGAAACTCCCAGATATGCTCAGAATTAGTTCAAAATGATGTGAAGATTACTGATCCTACAGACATTGCCAACATACTGGCTGACAGGTTCAGTGCAAACTTCTCCCAAAGGAGAGATATCTATACCAAATGATTGTAGCCCCCAAACATCTCTAACGCCCAGGTGAGAACTGCTCTCTCCAAGGCAAAGAACACAGCATCCATGGGACCTGATGGTGTCCCCGGCTGTGTGCTCCATGAACTCAACGAGGAATTAAACCCACAGTTAGGACAGCTGTTTAATCTTAGTCTCACCTCCGGATATGTACCCAGGAGTGGCGCACAGCGACTGTGGTCCCACTCCACAAAGGCGGTGCCTCCACCGACCCTGGAAATTACCGTCCCATTAGCTTGACAAGCCTTATCTGCAAAGCCATGGAGAGGATCATAATGGATCTCATAAATAAAGACATAGGGAACTTGCAGACTTTGGATTCAACCCAGTTTGGCTTTGTCAAAGGCAGATCATGCCTTTTAAACTTGGTTGACTTTTTCGAAACAGTCACCAAGGCCATTGACGAGGGAAAGGCAGTCCATACAGCCTACCTAGACCTGGCGAAGGCTTTTGATACAATACCTCACTCGGGTATCATTGAAAAACTCATCAACTTAAATGTAAACCCATACATTACAAGATGGGTTGCAAACTGGCTGAGTGACAGAACCCACAGGGTCAGAGTTGCTGGCGCCATGTCAGACTCAAAGCCTGTCACAAGTGGTGTCCCACAGGGTTCAGTCCTGGGCCCACTCTTGTTTGGCATCTACTTTTCTGAAGTACAAGCAAACACAGGAGGGTTATGGCTGACAAAGTTTGCAGATGACTGCAAACTGGGCCGTAGTTGAAAACACATCCAACACAGATATCCTTCAGAAGGGTCTCACAGAAACGGATAACTGGTGCCACAGCCATGGCCTAAAGTTAAATGCCAAGAAATGCATAGTCATACCCTTCGGGAAAAATAAGGTTACCCCTTGCTACCATATAGGTGGCAATCCCCTGAACACAGAAGAAGTTATTAGGGACCTGGGAACCCAGGTTGACAGTAGCCTTTCATTCGACACTCATATTGCTAAAGTAGTTAGGAAGACCTTCTACATTGCCCACCTTATCATGAAGGGATTCACATCTAGATCAAGGGAAGTCATAGTCTCCCTATACTCATCACTCATCAGACCAATGATCGAGTACAATGCCCCATTTGGAATGTATCTGACCCGACACTTGCAGCAGCTGGAGAGGCCACAAAAGTTCCTCACCAAAAGGATAAAGGGTCTCAAAAATCTGTCTTATGCTGCCCGACTGAAAGAACTCCAGTTATATTCAGTTGCTTACCGCTTGCTCAGAGGTGACCTATGCCTGACATACAAGGCCATGTCAAACCCAGATTTGATGAACATGCTTCATCTCAAAAATCTAGATCCCTCAGAGCCACAAGGGCGGAGACTTAAACCTCGACACGGTTATTAATAGGACGTGCTGGAGGGATAGATTCATCACCCAAAGACTCCCTATGCTGTGGAACAAAATCCCGGTTTATGTGAGGCAGAGCACCTCACTGGCCTTGTTCAAGAGGAATCTTGACCAATGGATGGGAGATCGCAGATACACCCCAGGGGTTACCTCAGTGTCACTGCTCGACAGAGGCACAGCAAAATAATGGGCATAGTTTCTCCAAACTAAAGGGGTGGCGTAAGCCACAAAACTATGGGCTAGGCTTATAAATGCCCTCGGGCAGATAGCCTAGTATGAACCTATGAACCTAAGTCATTCACTCCAACATGGACAATGACAGAGTTGTATTTGTACTTGTTAAGGAGTGACTTGAGTGCATGCATTATGTGGCGGATCCTGGCACCCGACAGCAGCTGACTGTAATTTTCTCCTTGTTCAGCATGGTGAGTGGGACATCATTGTGCCTGACTATAGAGTCACCTATAACTAAAGTGATGGGTACATTGTCTTGCCTTAGGGGCTGTTGTTGGATGGCACACTGGTGTTGTGAGCTATGTGTCACTTTGGTTGTGACTGGAGTTTGTTTGCATTTCATCTTCGGAGGTCCTTGTTGCTTGGGCAGGTTAATGTTAAGGGCCTCCCCCATATGTGGGTTTAGTGTTGCTATGTGTGGGTGTTGATGGCATGGGTTTTGAAGGGGTATGAGTTGCTTAAGGTGTAGTGCAGGTGTTAACCTTCTCCTCTTGACTGTCTAGCACAATCTTGGCCGGTGAGAGCTTTGCTTCCAGTTTGGCTATGTAAGTGCGTCTCTCGCAGGTTGTAGTGTTGGGTGGTAGGAGGAGAGGGTTGTCTGTGTACATGAGGCAGTTGCCACATTTCCCCAGTATGCCCAGATTCACAAGGTGGACAGGAGAGATCACCGGAAGCTGACCCTTGGACATGCCTGTTTAGGTGTTTTTTTTTTGTAAGGTACAAGAGCTGTTTTCCCTTACCTTTGCAAAGTACTTTGCAATTATAGGCTGTTTAGTGCCTACAATTAATTTCTCTTTATTGACAAGGAGAGTTGAGTGCTTGTATCAGTTTCAGGCTTCCTAGTGCTTTCCAGCAGGATCTAGAGCAAGTGCTAGTCACAGGGGTTTAGATTTTAGTTCTACCACTGAGAAACCAGCTAGTTATAAGGGAAAATTTGAATAGCAGACTTTCTGGCACCTGAAATAGTTTAACTGTAGCCCCGCGGTGCTGCACGATGTAAACAATGCGCAAACACAAGCGTTTTTAAGCCAGAAAGTTGAAAGGGATAGAAATCAGCCCAAAAAGGCTAATAAAATTACAATTTCAGAGCTGGAAACCACTCCTCTAGTGTTAGATAGGCAGTACAATGCTCACCACTCCCACTGGTAAGCAGTAGGACTTCCCTCTACCACAGCAAGGACTGGATAGCTCTGAACACAGAAAATAAAGTCCTGAGACAAGCAAAGCCTGGGATATGGACTGGCTAGGAAAGGTGGGAAATGAGCAAACAAGATAGTATTTTTTTTTTTTGGTTAAACAGGCTAACCAATGCAATAATACAGTAAATAAACACTGAAAAGGCTAACACACTTTTGAGTGTGTAGTCCTAAACAGTAAAGCAATTAAAACTCTTCAAAATTAGCAATTTGTTGTGTCTTTCGGCTTTTCCTGGTTAGGGGTCGCCACAGCGGAACTCCGGTCCACTAATGATTGGCAGATTTTTTTATGTGCCGAGTTGCCAGCCCTGATGCACAACCTTCAACGAAGGTACGCCCATTCATGCATGTCTCCAGAAAGAAGATGCTCTAGCTGAGAATTGAACGGGACAACGTCTTACTGTCAGGCGACAGCGCTTCTGCAGCACCACCACCGCAATTTAAAACTTTTTAAATGAAGCAAGGCAAGTGCACAACTGAAAAACGATTTAAGAGGCAGTAATACAGTAGAATAAGTAGCTAGTCTATATATCTCATGGTTTCAAGCTAAATGCAAAAAATGCGTAGTAATCCCCTTTGGAAAAAAAACAGAGTAACCGCAAACTACAACATAGGAGGCAATCCCCTGAAATCTGAAGAAGAAATAAGGGATATGGAGTTTGTCTCCCTGGGCATCTGCTGAAAATGGGTTATAACCCAGTTGGACCGTCCCAGTAAACAAATACAAAATAAATAAAATAAAATAAATAAAAAGCACAGGTATTAAATGACAGTCCATATGTAGTTCAACTGTAAAAACACAGGTTAAGCAGCAGCACATAAGTCAGGGTGGAGGATTGCCTGCTAATCCCAAAGGATGCTGCCAGTGCTGCCTTCCATGTAGTACTGAATGAAGATCTCAGACAGATCCCATAAAGTAAGAGTAGCGGGATCTATGTCTGAATCCAGACCAGTATCGAGTGGTGTGCCTCAGGGCTCAGTCCTGGGGTCCCTCCTGTTTGGCATATACTTCTCAGAAGTACAGGCAAGTACGGAAGGGCTGTGGCTGACTAAGTTTGTGGACAACTGCAAACTGGGTGCTATAATAGAGTCTCCGGCCAACATGGAGATCCTCCAGAAGGGCCTAAATGAGACTTATGCATGGTGTCAAAGCCATGGTCTCAAGCTAAATGCAAAATAATGCGTAGTAATCCCCTTTGGAAAAAAAAGAGTAACCGCAAACTACAACATAGGAGGTAATCCCCTGAAATCTGAAGAAGAAATAAGGGATCTAGGGACCCAAGTAGATAGTCAGCTTTCCTTTGATAACCATGTTGCCAAAGTGATTTGAAAATCCTTCTATGTGACCCATCTGATCACGAAAGAGTTTGCATCAAGATCAAAGGATGTAATGGTGCCCCTCTACTCTTCCCTCATCAGACCCATTATTGAGTACAATGTACCAATTGGAATGTAACTGGCTAGACATCTCCAGCAGCTGGACAGACCACAAAGGTACCTAACCAAGAGGATTACTGGCCTCAAACAGTTGCCCTATGCAGCACGATTGAAAAAGCTAAGACTGTTCTCTGTTGCATATCGCTTTCTCAGAGGCGATCTCTGTCTAACGTACAGAGCCATGTCCAACCCAGAATTGTTGAACATGCTCCATCTTAGCAAAACCAAATCTACTCGAGCTACACGTTCTAGGGATATAAACCTCAACACAACAATGAATAGAACATGCTGGAGGGATAGATTCCCTTCGCAGAGACTTCCCTTACTATGGAACAGGGTCCCAATTTACATAAGACAGACCCCCCTCACTATCACTCTTCAAGAGGAACCTTGATGAGTGGATGGGTAACAGAAAGTTCACACTGGGGTTCACACCAATAGCACTACTAGATAGGGGCCAGGGGTACTAGCTGCTAGTACAAGGGTCTAGGGAACTACTAAAGGGGCAGTGAATACCACACAACATGGCTGGGCTAATATATGCCTTCGGGCAGATAGCCCAGTACCAACCTATGAACCTATATACAGATAAGTTTATATATACAGAAAAGCAGCTAAAACACACTTAATTCAGATGCAGTGCAACCTAGAGCACTTGAGTTGTAGCAATATTAAGGCAAATACAGTTGTAATAAATACACTAAAATATACTTTATATTTCCAAAATGTTTGATAAGCACAGCCAGAAGACAAGGAGATTCATCAAAAATTTATTTATTTTTTTTAAGAAAGGGAGAAAGGAAGAACAGAAGGCCTTTTCGGATGCTCTCTCTGTATTTGGTAGAATGAGCTAATGACACTAGACTGGGAGGAGTGTCCCAGATCAAATTTACAGTAGGGGCGGGCAGCTGCAAAGCCACTAAGTATAACAACAAGACACTAACAGGAAGGGAAGGTGGGGACAAGTACTAAAGCTATTAGCCTACACTCTTTAGACAGTAAACACTACAGAAATCTTTGACAGCAGTGAGCCACAAAATTAAAGTTTTTAGACAGATAAAGGAGCAAAGAGACTCTACAGAATGCTTTTAACTGCAAACAAATCAGTTACCCGTGCAGATTAGTTAATAGCAATAAAATACAGTAAAAAGTATGCAGCAGGCAATAAAAAGTGGCACACACACACACACACACACACACACACACACACATATATATATATATATATATATATATATATATATATATATATATATATATATATATGTAAATATTCTCTTGGAATCCCAATTTATGTAGTAGATCTCTCACTCAAGTAAAGGAATCCTGGACTTTGATAAAGCCTCTGCAAAGAAAAGCAAGTCATCTAAGTACAGAAAAATGTGGCTACCCTGTAGCCTGCAATGAACTATAACTGGAGTTAGATACTTTGTGAACACTCTTGGTGCAGTGGATAGTCCAGAGGATAAGGCAAAAAAAAATGATAATGTGATCCAGACACACAAAACATTAAAAACATCTAAAGCCTGGATAAATAGGGATGTGATAATAAACATCTTTTAAATCTAGTGTTACTGGGAAACTTAAATAAATAAGGAGTAACAGGGTGTGTAGTGACAGCATTTTGAAGTTAGACACTATCACAAAAAGGTTTAGGAAAGAAACATCTGGAAGTGGTCTCCAAGCATTTTCTTTCTTAAGCATCAGAAACATCCTTGAATGAAAACCTTTTCCAGTTTTGGAAGGAGGAACTGGTTATATCACTCCCTGAGACATGACATGCTGAAGGACAAGGGGAAATAGAGGAATCAGATCTGGTGGATGAGGAATTTCCCTCTGGAAGATATAAATTTCCTCCCACTACCATCTGTAACTTGAGGAATAATCAGTTGCCAAAGACAGAAGTGGAAAATCTGGAAGGAAAAAGGGGGTGCCATGGTGGTGGTCAGGGACAAGACCCCTTAAATAGCCATTCTGACTTGAACTGTCCTTGGTCTGGGGGGAGGTACTAATATTCTTTTTGGAACCCCCTTACCATTTCTTCTTAAATGTCTGTTTACCAGCATTTTGTTGAGACTGTTTATTTTGTTTTTTGACAAAATTAGATGAGTGGTTAGATATCCCCTTAGAAATTTTGGAAAAGCAGTGTTGACATATCTTAGAGATTCATTTATCAGCTTACCCCTGTCATCACAGTTTTTGATAATGTCTGCAGCAGAAGGATCAAAAACTAAACCTCTGTCTGGAGGAGAATTTAAAATCTCATTTTATCACATCATCTGGGAGGTTATGAGAATGCGGCCAGGCAAAACTCCTCAAAACATTACAAATGGTCATAGCTGTGGAAGACGTATCAAGAGAGTCATGCAGTGAAGGTACTGACTTCAGTATTTCATTAATAGATGCATGAAGTGTGAGCATAAGCTTTCAAAGTAAGGTACAATACATTTCTGACAAGCAGCAGGAACAATGAAAAACAGATGCAGAAAGTAATATTTGACTATCATGCAAATAGGCAGTACAGACAAGTTGATGAGTATAAATTCTTAGGATACTCAGAAGCTGTTTTTTTCAAGACAGGACTCTTTGCCATAGTAGCTATTATGGCAGAGAAAAAAAATTGCCATGTTACTTTTCTGCAGTACAGTGTTTAGTCTGATCTGGTTAAAAGTCTCTAAGCAGTAGAGCAGATGTATGTTTGCCACATGATCCTTGTTGTTTTTAGTTGCCCAAAGAAAATGGATGAAAATATGTCATAATTTAAAAAAGTGTTTTGCCTGGAAATATTCTTCAGTGCTTCTACTTTCAGACAAATGAAGGCAAAACTGTTTCTGTATAGTTTATAAAAAAAAAAAAAAAAAAAAAAAAAAAAAAGAATACATTCTACATTTATTTTTGCTAGAAATAGACTGCATGCTATGAATCCTGAAGCTCCAAGCAAAGGCAGAAACTACTTTCCAGTGATTTCCAGCCATAAATCATAAAGCTTCAGACAGAAAAGGTCTGCTGAAAAATGCAGGCACAGAGATATTTGTGCTACCCAGAGACAGGCTGCATTTTGAAGCAAATGAGAAAAGACAGTCTTACACAAAAAATTGCTTTGATTTTAATAACCTGTTCTTTTTTATTCACATGTTGTAGTTGCAATGACATTTTTTTTCAATAATAATTCTTTATTATTTTTATAATTGTTCATACACACATTTGTGCTTAATATACACAGGTAGTTTCGAAACAATATTACAAAAAAAAAACAATCCTAGAACATATATACATGAATGCTTTCATTTTAACACAAGAAAAGACATCTGAAGAGTCTAGACAATAAGTATTATATCTTATAATAATTTGATCACTCTTAAAGTTTACTTTATAGTACTAGTAACCAAGGGTTATCCTGGGTTCCACACATTAAGCTAATATAATGTTAAAAATTTGTTCCCAGATTTTCCGATTATTAATACATTTGGTATGATCAGTAATTTGAAACGTGTGGGCTAGTATGTGTTTTATCGCTAGAATCTTGAAGTTGTCCCATGAAGTTTGTGATGGAAATTTGGCAGTGACATTTTAAAACAGTCAGACAGGTCTTAATTCTGCAAAGTAAGCTAACTCAAGTTTATCTTTTTAGGTTTCCCCAGTATGTAATAATTTCCAGACTTAGGCAAGGTGTCAAATGTTGTTGCAGTTACAAATTATCAGTAACTTTTCATGCATTTAAGAAAATAATCTGATGGGTGATTAAATGTGACATTAGTAGGTGTTAAGTTTAATTCCTCATACTTCTGTAGAGTTGCAGTGTGGATCTTTATTTAGTGCTGATGTTATACTGTTGTTTTAATGACAAAACTTCAGTTAGACTGAGAAAAGGCATATTGCATGGAAACTAATGTGTTCTAAATCAATATTTTTCATGGTAATTCTTTTGCAGGTGTTTGCTGTAAAAGGCATGTGCAGGATTCTGCAGCACTAATTATAAATACACTTAGGCATATATAGGGTCCATATTAGACCATCACAAATTCAGTTCAGCGAATGGCATTTTCGGTGCACTTGCATCGAACATGCCATTCGTTACTGTTCACACTGAGATCATGGTGCAGTGAAGATAGGAAAATTTGCCCTTTCCTCACTGTAGTGCAATCTTGGAGTTGCTATATATAATTAGTGGGGGTGAGGTGGGGTGGACGGCACAGCCCTCAAAAATGCGGAATTCGATGAGTGCCATTTCCGATGAAATACAGTTCGTTGAAGTGGGTTTTCGGTGATTTAATATAGACCCCATATATACACTGTTACTCTATTAGTGGATGAAGATTGAATGCTTGAGCATCAGTTGCCAGAAGTTCACCTTGATGATGATGGGAGTTCCTCCATAGGAAATTTATGTGGCAACTTGTCCTGGCAGTGTTGCCCTTTTGGGGAATTTTCCCTCTTTTGAGTTAGTGTGACTGTAAATTTGGTATAGAGTTTGGGGGTGTGAGGGGCTGGACTCCCACATAAGAGGGTGCATGGTGGCTTGCCCACTGAAAAAAAAAAGTGTTTTTCAGCAGTTTTGTTTTGTGAATGCAGTTTGGGAATTCTGATCCTCAGTGCTTTCGCTTTTGTCCACTCATAGTGGAAGTCATATACACATGCACACACACGCATGGACATTCCCAGATTGTTACCCCTACCCACATATATTGGAGAAGACAATCTAAGGTTTATGCAGGTATGCTTGAGGTTTTTTCTTTATTTAGCATTTTAATGCTGTAGATTTCATGAAGAAAATGTGAATTACTTCTATGAGTTAATTTTTTTAATGACGCACAGAATTTAATTCCAAAACACATGCATACAAGATTTTCAAGTGGATAATAATATAAATTCAGGGATCCCTATCAGATGATAGAAATTTCATATGACTGAAACTCATTTGATGGAGACCATAAGACTGAAATTTCACAATACTGAAAAATCACTTGACTGAAACCCATAATACTGAAATCGTACAATGCTAAATTTCAACATACTGAATTGTAAAGTGGACTATATAAAACCAGAATAGGTGAGGGCCTACACCCCCCCCCCAACTATATATATATATATTAACTCCAGGATTGCACCACAATGGGGACTTTTATGGTCTCAGTCAAATGGGTTTCAGTCAAATTAAATTTCTGTCATCTGCTAAGGATCCAAATTCAGGCATATTTCAAATATTTTCTGCTAATAAACATGTGCAGTGTGTAAAAATGTAAAGTTTATAAAAATTAAATAATAAATCAAAATGCTTTGTATGTGCTGAAAGATGCAGTAAAATGAGGGAAGTATTCTCTATGTAAATGGACCCCTAGATGTAGAAAACGTACCTGGTCTTTGTTTACTGCATTTCCAAAGACAACAAAATGGAGAGTAATAACATTTCTTGATAACATTTGATTTTTACAAACTACATTTGTTAATAGAAAAATAATCAACAAGTGGATTATATGTTTACACTGACATTCTAGTACAACACTCTAGTTACAGAAAGAAGAATATGCACGTTTTAAAACATCAAAATGTGAAATTATATCACTTAATTTACAGACCAAATGCTTTAAAATAACATTACTGCCAAAGGGAAAGAAAATGAGCAGATGTAAGCTCCTTGACAAAGTTGTTTTGACTGAATTCACATTCTTCCTTATTATCACATGGGACAGGTTTATTCATACAAACGTATGGTATCAAAAACAGTAATTTTCTGATATGTTTCACAGAGTGGAAAAGTAAAGACAGTAGGCATGTCTCCTAAAAATAATTATGTGCTGACTATAGAAAATAACACTGACTTCTGGGAAGGGTAAAAAGAAATCATGATTTAACACATAATGCAAATAAGTTCTTGGCTAGAAAAGTCATCACTGTTCTAAATTCTAGCCACAGTTTAAACAAATCAGTAATAACTGAAAAAATGTAATAAAAAAATCAGTTGTTTCTGTTATTTATTAGCAAGCGTTAAAAATTAGACAGGTAAGAAAAGATAAGCTGTTATATGGCTAAAATGTTTAATGATGCAAAGTGTTTTTGTATTTACAGTAAAAACTAAGTAAAACATTCAAGATACGTATATCAGAAAATTAATTTAGATTACTGGCTAACCACTGACTACTAATCTGACAGACGTCTGGTAGTGTGTAGTAAGTTCCAATAAAAGTTATTTGTTTTGTGGCAGGAAATCACAAACTGTTTTCATGCATACTCCATAGTTTGTAAAGAAAATTTGACACACGTTTTGCAAAAGAATTTCAACTTTGATAAAATTGTGGGAAGACATGAAAATCTTCCTTCAAGTAGAGAGTGGTAACCTACAAAAATTGGTAATTGCTTCAAACCAATGGCAGCTATTGTATTGTAACAGTGTCCAAATCATCTTACACATAGGCACATTTATAAAATTTTACAAAAAGGCATATTTTAAAATTATTCTCACTTTTCACAAAAGAGTAAATTGTATGACATTTGGAATTATGAACTTGTAAATTACTTCTCACAATTGTAGTTTTTTTTTTTTTGAATATCATGGGCAAGCTAATATTGATTTTTTTTAAAGAAAAGGGATTTCTAATTTTTTATATAGGGGTATCCTTTTTGTGGACACCCTGATGCTTTCATTAAAGAATAGAAAGGAGGCGATAGGGAAGACAAAACAAACTGGAACACAAAACGGAAAACATCAAGAGGATTTGTGCTGGAGGAATGGGGAGAGGATAGACATTTTTTTTTTGTCAGGACTAGACCCTCCCATTTTTTCAATTTGTTATAAGAGGATACTATGGTAGGAAATAGATAAGAGGGTGAAGGAGAAAGGGTAAGGAAAGAAGAGCTTAGGAAATACCAGCTGGAATCCCAGTCCACAGTGCCTCAAGCACATCAACTGCCAGACGGTGTTGCAGTGGAGGACTCCAATGTTGAGGGAGTAGAGGCCTGTATTGGTGCAGTGGGTTTTACCAACTAGGAGAGCATGTCTGCTACACACTGAAGAGAGGCTTCAACTGGCTAATTTCCATCTATCCACCACCTCTACTAGTAATCCTGAACCAAAATCTGAAGCACCCTTTCTGTGTGGCTTTCCCAGTTGCCACCTGCCAGAATGCCTGCAGGACTTGTGCCACCACTCCGGCCCTCTAAGGATGTCTCCAGATGTGCAGAGGGTGAACATTCACTAGCCTGGGAGATACGTGTCTGATCTATGCCCGAGAGATTTGAACTTGTAAAAAAAAGAAAAAAAAAAAGAGAAAAGAAATGGGACAGAAGCAAAACAAAAAGGAGAAAGGAATGCATAAAAAATGAGGGGGAAAAAGACAAAAAATGAGGGGAGAGGCAATATAAAAGCAGAATAAATCCACCCAGCACTGTTTACATGCAATTTAATACAGTATTGAAATATTGCAGTAAAATATTTATTGAAGTAAAACTTGTGTATGGGACGTGCTTATGCATATAACAGGGATAGAGTATTTTTGCTCAAATTATGTGCTTGCAATACATAGACAAAAACAATCTGTATTGCAGTTAATCAGGTTAAAAATCAGGTTAAAATAGTTTTCTCTTGAACTGTTAAGTCTTCAGTTGCATTTCTTTCATCTGCAAATTTATAACAATATTTTCTTTAGGAGTAATGCAGAAATGAAGTCTAAAAACATTTATCACTTCTCCTGTTACCATTAAAGTAGTATTATGATTTCTTATATAAAGTACGGACTAGTAAGAAAGAAAATTCTCTTGGGACACTTGTTATTCTTACTAGAAGATTCAACCAGGCACTGTAATCTTCTCTTTTGCTGCTTGCTGTTGTATTTTACCTGTACTTGAATTTCTTCTATACAAAAATATAAATATGCATGTAATCCTGTCTAAACATGTTGTTGTTGTATCTTTCGGCTTTTCCCGGTTAGGGGTCGCCACAGCAGAACTCTGGTCCGCTAATGATTGGTAGTAGATTTTTACATACCGAGTTGCCAGCCCTGACACACAACCTTCAATGAAGGTACGCCCATTAATGCATGTCTCCACACAGAAGGCGCTTTAGCTGAGAATCGAACAAGACAACGTCTTACTGTGAGGCGACAACGCTACCGCAGCACCACCACCGCAGTGAAATTCCTTTATTTTTTTTGTTTGCATATGCATACCTGTATGAACTAGTACAGAATTGTACTATTATCACCTTCATTCAAGACAATATGATTAAATATGAAAGGTGTCTTGAATGTTGTTTTCAAAATGCATGTAACACTTTTGTTTTGGTATAGATGAAATGCAGATGCAAATGTGTCAGTACCAGAATGTGTGCATTTCCTTTTCTGCAGTACTGTTTTTGATTTAGTAAGTAATACTGAAGTAAAAGTGCATGTTCTCAGGAAGCTTTTGTGATGCTCATTCACTTACGACAGTAACCTCAAATCCCATTCCTCCAACCTGAAGTCTAAGAATGGTGTGGTGTGTGAGATTTCAACCATGTTGTAAGTGCAGCTAGAAATACTTTTGAACATCTGAGTTAAGCAATTGTATTACTTATATTTGTCTGGTCTGCACAGAACTGGCTTCATGTAATGCTGTGTATTGCAACCATACCTCTCAACTATCCAGATTTATGCCTCGTATGTTTGGTGTATTCCTCATAAAATTTGTGATTTCCTAGAAAATTACTGAGGACTGAAGTCACTAAACAATGATACATACTTAAGTTTCAAACTTCATATCCTTCAGAAAATGCATGTTAACACAAATCCTGGTATTCTAGCAACTTTCTAAGAGCAATTTTTAAAACCTGTTCCTATTTTTGGCCATTTCCCATTATTGTAGGGTTTGTTCAGATTTCTTGTGCTGAGGGTAAGAGTTATAATTGCAATTTCTTCCCTGCAAATCTGACCTTCTTTTTTGTCTCTCTCCCTCCCTCTCTCTCTTTATATATATATATATATATATATATATATATATATATATATGTGTGTATATACACACACACACACACACATATATATATATATATATATAGGTCTACTTTTACTTGCCGAATTGCCACTTCACCAAATCAGAAATCAATGACTCCACTTCAACAAAACTCCATTAAACTGAACTACAAACTACAGAACAGCTTTCCCTGGGAAACAAACCACTTGGGCCACCAGGGAAAATACATCAACGGATAGAAATTAAACCCACCGGAGTGGGGGGGTGGCTTCACCCCCCACACCCCCCAAGTAAATATCCCAACTCTGACATATCACACTACAATGAGGAAAAGGGTAAAGTTTATATATATATATATATATATATATATATATATATATATATGTGTGTGTGTGTATACATACATGCATAAGACTCAGTTAAGAAAAATATTGTAATAACTCAACCAGCTCGTAGGCCCTATGCTTCTGCAAATCTTCATACCTGTGAAGGGACTGCTGACTACAATGGGTTATACTCTGTCAGGGTTGTCAGATGGTCACACAGCTCCTGCCAGATATAATTTTTTTCCAAAGTGCTGTTTCTAATGCATGCCTCAATCATCTCCAAGAATGAATCATACAAAAGGTAAAGAATGATTAAGGTCTGTTTATCGGACCAGCTAGGAATGTGGTCTTGTGCCTTCACAGGTGTTGCCATTGCTCAAAGAGCCACAACAAGAATGAAGAAGGTATGGTTAGGGATGTATTAAGCGGGGTTAGAAACACTCCCTGCTGAATGTGACATCACCTTGACCAAATCCTTTTTTGCTAGCATGCTCAACATAGCGGGTATAGATCCCATTGGTAAGTTTGGCGTAACCAAAACTGCTTTGTCACATGCTGATTTTTCTTAAAGGAAAACAATAACTTGTACCTTCCATGTGACATAATTTTTTTAAATATATATGAGTAATGGCTAGCACTATTAATGCTTATCAGCAAAACATATTTGTTTTATACTCTTAACATCAATGTGTGTCATGTAGTGCAGTGGAAATGTTGTTTTCTTTTTTTCGGGGGGGGATGTGGGAAATAAACATCAATATGAATGTGATTTTTTTACTTTTATAACTTTATGATATTTTAAGTTGCTACGTTATGGCAGACAGTGTTGGATTGACAGGGATTAATATTCAGAATGATGTAAACCTGACATTCAGATGACCCCATTTTGAATTTATAAACTATATTCTTGTTTTGGCTAGTCTAGAGACATCCACATGTTTCTGTAAACAGCTTGGGATAGTTGCGGAGTGCTGCAGAGTTTGGAAAAATCCACAGAGCATCCATGATTCTTTGAAATAAATGTATGTTATATGGTACACACGTTCACAATTGTCAAAATGTCGAATTTTGCCAGTATACCTCAGGACATGTCTGTGTACTGCTGTGATTAACAGACATGCACATAAATTAGCCTGATTTGTGTGAAATACATGTAAGTGGCCCTGAATTTTC
This sequence comes from Protopterus annectens, assembly GCF_019279795.1. Classification (NCBI taxonomy): domain Eukaryota; kingdom Metazoa; phylum Chordata; order Ceratodontiformes; family Protopteridae; genus Protopterus; species Protopterus annectens. Next base: position 1,371,025,761 of record NC_056732.1, on the reverse strand, counting down.
ACCAATAGGTTGAGGATCGCCATAGTAATTAGCCAATAGCTGAGATAGGTGGAAAATATATTAGGATACTGCAGACATAGCAATGTAAGTAAAACTTTTAAAAATAAGTATTATTTTGTAAGAGACCCTTTAAGAATTATTTTAATATTGCTTTAAAGGTCACTTTGCAATGATTTTTGATATATACAGTGCATGTGTTGAGCCATTACCTAAGTCGTAATTTTACAGTTTTGAAGTTGCATTTATGAGCTGTGTAATTTAGTAGTGATTACTGAAAGAGCATTACAAATGTGTATTTATTTATTATTTATTTAACATCTGTTGACTGAGAAAGTCTGACCAGGACACAGCCTATTTTTAGTGGAGACTCCGGAAGAAACACTCCAGATGCATGTTTTTGGAATGTAGGCGGAAACTGGAGTACCCAGAGGAAACCCATGCAAATGCAGGGAGGACATGCAAATTCCATATGGAAGGCACCCCAGCCAAGAATCGAACTGAACCTCATTCTCCAACAATGTGATTGGACCCTGCTTAAAAACCTTCAGCTAGACCTAGCTGTAAAGATCTTCAACAATACTTTCCTTAACATACTCAATCTAGCTTCAACTAGGAAAGTACACTCAAAATCCAAGCCTCTGACCTGGTTAACCAAGGAAACTAAACATTTACGTAAACAAAGGGATAGAACCTGGTCATCTTGCTATACCATCAAACACATATGAAACCTCAATACTTATAAACAGTTATGGAATCAAGCAAAAAAAAAAAAAAAAAAAATCAAAGTAGACAAGCAGTTGTACTTCCAAACCAGCCAGCAAAAACACCTAAACAACCCCCCATAATTCTGGCAAAACATCAACTATCTCATCAGCCCAGGTTGCACCTATACCCGAACCCCAGTTACCACAAACAACTCTGATCCCATTGCTACTCAAATCAACTCCCACTTCATAAATTCTATAACCTCCCTACTAGGCAACCAGCCTAATACACCTTTTACTCTTCCCACTTCTACTCTAGATAATCCAAACCCCTTCTCCTTTACTTCCATTCAAATAAGTTACATAAAATTTCTCCTAACAGAGCTTAAACCCTACTGTATTGCTGCTGATCAGATCCCTAATGAATTTTTAAAAATTGCAGCCCCATCTATTGCTTACGCCATATCTATTTTGATTAATTGTTCTATTGCTGAACACTCTGTCCCACTTCTCTGGAAGATATCCCACATCATCCCACTCCACAAAGGTGGCCCTTTCAAAGACCTAACCAACTTCCATTCTATAGTCATTCTTTCCATCCTAGCTAAAATTTTACCAACCAAAATAAAATGTATTAACTGGTAATTCAACGGTGTCCAGTTCCAAAAGATGAGACGAACTGGATGCAAAAACTTTTATTTAATAAGACATCAGGTTTAGAGCTTTCATCTACTCTCTGTAGACTTCCTCAGAACACCATATTAAAAACCAACAAGCTTTAAATAATACCAGTCATCCAATCATGTAAGTACATTAATTGATCTCATTAATATTCATTACTTGATCCTAGCTGCTAATATATTGCAGAACAAATACATATAAATAATGTAATCACAATCAAAATTTCTATGATAAAACATAATAAATTAATACACTCGTTATATATGATGTTGATATGTTAAAAATTAAAAAGTTAAAATATTAAAAACATTTTAAAAATATAGTAATTATATACACCGTTACAATGGGAAACTGTAACATAATAAATAGTAAAAGGCTAATAACAAACACCTATACAGGTGCTGTAAAATTACATCTGTACATACCCATTTCATGCCCTTATAAGGGGTTTGGTGGAAATACAGTCATTTAATCCTGGGGGATTAGCTGCGTTTAATAATATTTGCCATTTCACTTCTCTTTCCCACAGTTTAGCTTTCATGTCTCCTCCTCTAAGGTTGGTCTTCACACACTCTAATATGCCAAATTTGAAAGTATTATAAGTCTCACTATCTTTTAAATGTCTATATAGGGCATTATTTGTATCCTGTTTTCTTATACAATAGAGGTGGTCATATATACGATTTCTTAACCTCCTCTCTGTTTTCCCTACGTAAAAACTTGGACAGTTAGTACAGATAGCTAAATAGGCCACATATTGCATCTGACAATTGCCCTTTTTAAACCTGATAACTGTTTTATTAATACTATCTAAAGTATGGGTATGCTCTTCACTTATTACATAACACTGTTTACAGTGTCCACATTTACTTGTGCCTTCAGTCCTGTGATTCATTATTTCCATATATTTATCACTGTTTTTGATTTTTGTTTTCAAATTCAATCCAGTTTTGTAAAGAAAATGGGGTTCTTCTCCTAATTTATTGTGCACCCCTTCATCACACCACAATATATTCCAGTTCTTCTGTATAATATTTTTAACTTCCTTAACATAAGGATTAAACTGTAGAACACAAGCTCTATTAAAATTCATATTGGTATCCATATCTTTTGTATGTTTTGTGTGGGTGGACCCTTTACTTGTCTCCATATCTACACCCAACAGGGGTTTATACTTTTTCTCCCACTCTCCTTTAACATACCCAGTGACAACACTAATAAGTTCATTAGGGTACCCCCTTTCTCTGAACATATTTCCTATGTATTCAATCTCTTTTACCATCTCCAAATAGTCTGAAGTCATCTGGGCAGCTCTGATACATTGTCCCTTAATTATATTTTTCTTCTGGTTCCATGGGTGATTACTGGAAAATTCTAGGTATGTATTACTGAAAGTCTCTTTTCTGTGTATTTTGGATCTAAAACCCCCGTTGGTAGAATAGATATAAGTATCAAGGTATGGAATACCCGTTCTATTATAATTATAAGTACATTTAAGTATGTACTAGAGTTATTGAGATGTTCTAAAAACATTACAATTTCATCCAAGGTACCAGTCCACAAAATAAAAATGTCATCCAAAAATCTAATGCAACAGCTAATGAACTGGTACCATTGTTTTTTGAAAATATATTCATCTTCCCAATCTAATAGTACAAGGTTCGCGAACATAGGGGCACACGCTGCCCCCATGGTTACCCCTCGTATCTGTCTGTAATGTTCTCCGTCATAGTATATATAATTGTTATCTAGCACAATACCCATAAATTCTTCCAAGAGACTAACTTTATCCCAGTCAAATGTTGTATACCTCTGTATACTGTTTATAAATCTAATCATACCTTCTTCTTTAGGTATACAAGAAAATAGGTCGACTACATCAATTGTTAAAAATATTAGACTATCTTTCCATAGATGGGGTTTAATCCTACTAAGAAAATCCCACGAGTCTTTTACTATATGAGGGACCTCATTGTAAATGGTTTTTAACCATTTATCAATAACTTTTCCAAAGGGGAAGGTTTTACTTTTGCTTCCAGATATAATACGGCAAAATGGGGGATCCTCCAAGTTCTTGTGTACCTTGGGGATCCCCACTATTGTGGCTAACACAGGATGTTCTTCTTTCAAAAATTGATACATGTCTTTGTCTATTCTATTGCCTATAAGATATTCTTCGAGATATAGATCTATTCTCCGGTTTACAATATTTATTTGATTAATGGATGAAACTTCATAATTCCCCGAATTATTTAAAATCTCATACATTTTCTGTGTATACTCGCTTGAGTCATATAATACAATTCCCCCACCTTTATCTGGGGTCATAATACATATATTATAATTTCTACATATTTCATTAAGAATAAATTGTTCTTTCTTGCTCAGATTAAACTTTTGTCTTTTCTGTTTAGTTATTTCAAAATATCTATACAATTCGTCCGTAACTACCTTTTCATATGCTACAAGGGTATTGTGCATAGGTGGTGTGAACTGAATTTTCTTTCTTAAGTCATTATTTCTTTTATACTCCTTGTCATTTTGAAAAAAATAATTAAAGATTTAATTTTCTCAAGAATTTTTTGAATTCGACAATATTGTCTACTATATCAAATCTCTGATTGGGAACATACTTCATACCCTTAGCAAATAATAAAAAATGTTCCTTCTCAAGTTTATGTTGTGTATAGTTAAATATACTAAAATCCCCCGGGGTATATTTAACCCTGTTGAACTGCACTATCTCTTGTTCCATGGTAATCTTTTCTGTTTGTTTCTCATCCACCCTCCTTGGTATGAGGCTTCTCCCCATCTCTGATTGTCCTGTTTCCAATAATCCCCCTTGTAGTCCTTCCTCCATTCCTGTTGTTTCCCTAAAAATGTTGGTTGTTAATGTAACCACCATTATACTGCCGAGTGTAATTCTCTCCCTTAACTACAGAACCTTGTTCCTTTCCAAGACGCCCTTCACCTCTGTCTATCCCCTTATTCCATCTGTAAGCTACACACAATCTATATTGTTCCATATCCCTTTTCAATTTCTTACATTTCCTGTCAAAAATATTTTTACTACTTTTCTCCACGTCTTCAAATTGTTTAGTATATAAAGTTTCCCATTGTGAAAATAATAGGTCTTTTAAAATATTCTCATTCAATTCAACCACCTTCACTATTTTACATAGTTTGCTTTAATTACATGTAATAATGAACTCCATAAATTGCATCCCAAAACGATCAAACATTTTGTTGCATTCATTTATATTATTTTCAGTCATTTCTACACCTATGGGTTGCTTGAAAAACCGCAAACCCATGGGTGCTACTTTGGACTCTACACATTTCCGTAGGTACATGTTATCAAGTTGCAAAGCTTTTATAATCCCAAACGTTTTGCCAAAATCATGTATAAGGTCTCTCAAAGTCTTGTTATTAAAACTGTTCCCCTCATTTTCACCTTCCTGCCGTGCATCATGAAGGGACGAAAAGTCATATTTCACCTTTAAAAATTCATCCAAGCCTCTATGCACTATACCCATATGAGCAGACTCAGAATTGAGTAAAACCAAATAAGTTACAGTACCTAGGCTTGACTGACCTGCTATCACTGAGTATGTCTTTTTTGGTACAGTTCATTTGGGTTTCACTCCTGAAAGTATGTAGCTGTCCACCGAATTATTGCCCTTTGTTGGCTGAGTCTCCACTCGACCATCCGACTCTTTACGAACTCGGCAAAAATCCTATGAGAGGGTCCGCTTACATCGATGGTAGCTGCACCACCTGTACCTTGGCCGTTGGGAATGCCTCCGGCACTTCCTATGGTCCGTAATGACGTCATGAGATTACTTGAACCTTCGTTCCGCCTTTCTGTCTGACTCATGACCTCTATGAGTCGCGTTAATTCTCCCTTGATGATTGCAATCTCCGAATGTAATTTGTGCACCTTGTCCCTTCTAACTGGGGAAAACATGGACGACAACTCATCTAATGAATCCATGACACCTCGACTACACCAAAAGTCTATTAACCATTCAATGCCAACAATTACCAACCAAAATAAAATGCATTAACTGGTAATTCAACGGTGTCCGCTTCCAAAAGATGAGACGAACTGGATGCAAAAACTTTTATTTAATAAAACATCAGGTTTAGCACTTTCATCTACTCTCGGTAGACTTCCGAGACTAGCTAAAATTTTAGAAAAATGCATCCACAAACAACTCCTTAACCACTTCTTTCGTAACAATGTATTATCCAATTTGCAACACGGCTTCAGACCAAAACATAGTACTAGTACTGTTCTAATCACTTTTATTAAATCCATTTATCATCTCCTAAATGAAGGCCAGGTAGTCTCCCCCATCTTTCTTGACATGTCCATAGCCTTTGACACTGTTTCCCATCAACTTCTACTTAACAAACTCTCAACCTATGGCCTCAGCTCATCTTCACTATCCTGATTCCACAGCTATCTTTCCAATCGACAGCACGCAACCAAATGGGAAAACACTCCACCCCCCCCACTGCCCATCTCTGTTGGAGTGCCCCGAGGTTCTATACTTGTGGCCCTCTTCTCTTTATCTTATTCAGAAATAACCTCAACTCTGCAACTGATTTAGCCACCATTGTCCAATACGCGGACAATGCTACTCTTATATGCTCTGCCCCCTCACCCCTAGAACTTCAATTAAAAATGCAATCATCATTCCAAAATATAGAAAAGTACCTGTCTGAACATCAACTAATCCCAAACCCTAATAAAACTAAATTAATAATCTTTAAAAATAAAAAATCCAAACAATATCAGCCCTCTCTGCCAATCCTCTCTTCAAACGGCACTAAAATAGAACCCACAACTCATACTAAACTTCTAGGAGTCACTATTGATGAGAATCTAACTTTTGACAAACATGTTGCTTTGACAATTAAAAAAGTTCACATCAAGCTTGGCACCCTATATAGGGCCAGGCCATATCTTACTCACAATGCCAGGCTAGCCATTGTTTGGTCTCACCTGATTTCTACCCTCCTGTATGGATCACATATTCTCACTAACATTTGAAAGACTGACCTAAATAATCTAGAATCTTGTAATAACAAAATTGCCAAGTTTGCCACTAATGTCCCACACAGGATTCCCACTGTACTGTGCTTTCTCAGCTAAACTGGCTAGAACTCCGCAGTCTTTTAGCTCTCATGCAGCTTACGATGGTCCACAAGCTAATTCACTAAACCAACAACTGTCCTGCTCTCTCCAGATTTGTCCAACCTAGTCACAATCTCAGGACCTTAAGATCCTCAAACTAATGCTAAAGGTCACCCATTCTCACAACTATCATGGTGACTGCCTTTATTCTAATAAAATTACCAAACTTTGGAATAACCTTCTTCAAACCATCACTAAAAATCCACACTATCATGAGTTCAAACAACTACTACATAACTACCTAGATAGTCATTGAGAAGGATTCACGAAGGCTTACACAGAGTTTAAGAGTAGTGTAAGCCTCCGTTTAAGCCTCCCGATCCAGGAACAGCCCAAACCTCCGTGTAAGAGACAGCTAAAACGTCTCTTACACGGACTGGGCATGGAACTGCTCAATACCTCATTTGCAGCTCAAAGATATGCAAATGAGGTATTTGAGCGATCCAGGAAGCCCAAACCAGTCCGTGTAACAGACGTTTTAGCTGCAGAAATGTACTCAGCTGACAACTGAGTACATTTCTGCAAAATTGACAACGGAGCTATGTCAGCTCCAAATAAAGGGTGCATATGTGTCATCTAGCATGCCAATGGCCAAATATGTGGCCACTGGCATTAAAAAGTGATGCAAAATTATTTAAAATAACTTTTTTTTTTGGGGGGATTTTGATGTTTAACTGCAGCGCACACCCGCGCTGCTCAAAAGTAAAAACCGAAGCTTATAAGCTCACAATTGTGGGTTTTATGTATTACATGGAATGACAATACAGGGACTAGCAGACCAAAACAATATGGCCACCGTGTAGTGGTTGCCAAGGGGGGGAAGCTCAGTGTAAGAGATGTAACTAAACATTACTAGGCAATCCTATGTAAATGAGGGTTACAATACTGAATCACACTGCCACATAGGTAATGAGCACTTTCCGAGTAGTGTAAGAGTTACAGAAGGGGGAGGAATAGAGTAAGAGGTAGGTGACATCACGGGGGGGAATGATAGAAATAAATGTATCACATTGGAGGGCAGTGTAACATGACAGATGACAGACAGACATCAGGGAGAGAGGTGTGTCCCAACAGAACACTAGGAAAGTCAAGAAATAGAGGGTGCACACTATCCCTACACTCAAACTTTCTTGATATACGTGATGCGCGCGTGTAAGGCAGGTTCAACATGTGGGAGCATGTTGCAAACCGTTTACAACGGTTTGCGTGGGTGTGCACGTGTGTAAGGTAATGTGCGTGCGTTTTACCATGAATCAGCCAAGTCCAAACCGTGTAAGGATGTGTGCACGCGTTTAAGTCACTGTGAGCGTGCTTATGCTGGTGTGCACATTGCTCCCCCTGAGGAAACAGAGAGGAAAAAGGAAACAACCAGATTACAAGGAAGCTGCCAGAGGATACTGCTGGAGTTAATTGGTGATAACAATTAGAAGCAGGCAATTACACAGGCAGACTAGAAGCCCAACCCAGCACTTAAAACACTGCAAACAGCAGTGCAGGGTGTTTCTCTCAAGAGATACTGCAAGAAAGGAGTAAGCTATCAGAATTGAAAACTGAAAAAGCTGAACTCAGAGCAGAAATGCTAGGGGCTGCCATAGCTGTTATAATCAGGCATAGGCGAATTGCTGAGGGTGGTGACAATGCAGATGCTGACAGACAACCCAGAGTGAGGAGAAGGAGAAGAGTATACAGGCCCAGGGTCACCTACCATGGGTTACATGAGCTGGAGATAGTAGAGCTACAGAGTGGACAGAGACCTTCTGCAGCAAATTGTTGAGCTGTGCAGGCCACGTCTCACACACAGAACCAACAGAGGGGAACCCATCCCAGTGGAAACCAAGGTATGTGTTGGCCTAAGAATACTAGCAACAGGTACCTTCCAGAGACCAACTGGTGATATGATGGGGATATCACAGGCATCAGCCTCCAGGGTACTGCACCAGTTCCTGGATGCCATGTCAGCACATGTCGGTGATCATGTATATTTCCCCAATGCCCGTGAGGTATTGGCCAGCAATATGCGTCTCTTCCAGCAAATAGCGGGATACCCTGAGGTACTGGGTGCAATAGACTGCACGCACATACGCATCAAAGCACCAGCCGGTGAGCGGGGTAGAGCCTATATTAACCGCAAGGGATTCCCTTCCATCAACTGCCAGGTTGTGTGTGATGCCCAGGGCATAATAATGAATGTGTGTGCTGGCTGCCCTGGGAGCTACCATGATTCCCACATCTGGCATCTGACGCAGCTGTACCAATCATTTGCCAGTGGGGACTTCCCACACGGACACCTAGTGGGGGATGCAGGTTATGCACTTGAGCCGTGGCTGATGACACCCATCAGAAATGCACACACACCTGAACAGGAACGCCATAATGAGGCACACGCACAAACACGTAATGTCATAGAGCGTGTGTTTGGGCTGCTCAAGTCATGGTTCTGGTGTCTGGACACATCTGGTGGAGCCTTGCAGTACACACCAACTACATGTACCCAAATGATCATGATATGTGCTATGCTACATAATATGATCCTGCGGAAACAGCTGCAGCAGGACCAGCATAGGGCTGGGCCAAACATACCCCACCATTGCCAAGGCCACCACAGGCAGAGGGTGACTCGGAGGAGGAACAACCTGACCTTGCCCCAGTAGGCAGAAGGAGGCGTGCCCAGTATGCCCTGGCCTTGGCAAAGAGGCAACGCATAGCACATACACTGGCTCAGTAGGAACACTGGGACTGATACCCACTCTGACTCACTCATATAGTAACAGGGATGCCTAACATGACACAACCTGCTTCCAAACATGTACAGGGAGTGTAGTATGTGCATCCGACAGAGGCAGCCCTGCAGCACCACCTGAGGCATGAATGCCATGTGTTAAGTAATGTAACACCATGTACCATATGCACACCTGAGGACCCTGACTAACATCCACCCTCACCAATCATGAACCACAAAAACACAAACCCACCTTCATAGGTACCACAAGGGATAGGAACCTAGATGTAATGCTACCCAATGCCAGAAGTATAAACAGCAAGATGCGTGCAGTGTAAACGCACACAGTATAGAGAATGTAGATATCAGTGCTGTAATAGAAAACTGGGTCAAAGCCCACATCAGCACCCTAACACTACCAGGTCACACCTCATACAGTGATGTACAGCTGCAAAACATGGAACAAGCTACAAAACGAGGGTGACTAGCAATAAATGTCATGGATAACCACACCCCATGTTGGTACCACAACAAGAAGCAGCATGGATTAGCCATGGTCAAATACCAATGGCTAAAACTGCCTACTACTATATAGCTTGCTGCAGACCACTGTCCTAATAGCAGGAACTGCACCAGGCCTATGTTGGAATACATGAAGATATCAAGCCCCCAAACCACATTATATTGCTTGACTGAAAATACCTACACATACACCATAGTTTCATAGTTTCATAGTTTACTACTAGGCTATCTGCCCTAGTGCATTTATAAGCCTAGCCATAGTGATGTGGCTATTGCCACCCCTTATAGTGGTAATAAGTGTACAGAATAGATTCGAATATTGTGCCTCTGACTTAGTAGTGACACATTATGACCCCTTACTTAATCGAATAACTTGACTGTGCCTCTGTCTAGTAGTGACACAGGAGGACCCTGGGGTAAACCTACGATCTCACATCCACTTGTCCAGATTTCTCTTGAAGAGAGTCAGTGAGGGACTCTGTCTAACATGAACTGGGATTCTGTGCTAGAGTGTGAGAAGCCTCTGAGTTATGACTCTGTCCCTCCAGCATGTCCTATACATGTATGTGCTGAGGTTCAAATCTTTAGCTCTCATGGTTCTGGTGGATTTGGATTGCTTGCAGTGGAGCATGTCCACCAAATCCTGATTGGACATGGTCTTGTATGTCAGGCATAGGTCACCTGTAAGTAGGCGGTATGCTACTGAATAAAGCTGGATTTTCTTTAGTCTGGAAGCATATGACATGTGTTGTAGACCCTTGATCCTCTTGGTAAGGTACTTTTGGGGTCTCTCCAGCTGTTGCAAGTGCTGGGTGAGGTACATACCAAATGGGGCTTTGTATTCAATCATGGGCCTGATAAGGGAGAAGTATGGGGTACAATGACCTCCTTTGATCTGGATGGAAAACCCTTCATGATAAGGTGGGCAAGATAGAAAGTCTTTCTAACCACTTTGGCAACATGGGTGTCAAACGAGAGGTCACTATCTACATGGGTCCCCAGGTGTCTGATTTGTTTTCTGTGCTCAGTGGGTTGCTGTCTATGTGTTAATTTGTGGGTACTTTGTTCCTCCCAAATGACTACACATTAGTTGCATTCAGTTTCAGGCCATGATTCCGGCACCAGCTATCTGTTTTGTGAGGGCATTCTGTAGGATGTGTGTGCCGGCTGATGTATTCACTATGGTGCCTAGGTTGCAGTCATCTGCAAACTTTGTCAGCCACAACCCTCCTATGTTTGCTTTCACATCTGAAAAGTAAATGCCAAATAAGAGGGGTCCCAGGACAGATCCTTGTGGGACACCACTTGTGACTGGCTTTGAATCTGACAAGGCACCTGCAATGTCGACTTTATGGGTTCTGTTTCTTAGCCATTTTGCAACCTATCCTGTGACATATGGTTTTATATTTCAGCTGTTGAGCTTGTCTATGATGCCTGAGTGGGGTATTGTGTCAAAGGCCTTAGCCAAGTGCAGGTAGGCTGTGTGGACCGCTTAGCCCTCATCAATGGCCCTACTGACAGTTTCAAAATAGTCAACTAGGTGCAAAAGGCAGGATCTGCCCTGTACAAAGCTGAACTGGGTGGGATCAAGGGTCTGTAGGTCACCAATGTCTCTGTTTAAGAGCTCCATAATGACTCTTTCCATAGCTTTGCAGACAAGGCTGGTTAAGCTTGTGTGGTGGTAGTTCCCAGGGTCTGTGGAGGCATCTCCTTTGTGGAGTGGGACCACTGTTGCTGTACGCCAGTGTTCAGGTACATATCCTGTAGCAAGGCTAAGGTTAAATAGCATTTGTATATACGGGTTTAGCTCCTTCTGGAGTTCACGTAGCACGCAACTGGGGATACCATCAGGTCCCATTGATGCTGTGTTTTTGTCTTTGCTGAGTGCGGCTCTCACATGGACATCTGAGATGACAGTGAGGTTACATTCAGCTGTGATAACTATCTTCTTTTGGGGTGAGGGAGGGGAAAATTGCACTGAACCTGTCTGCCAGAATGTTGCCAATATCTGTCAGGTCACTGAAATTTATGTTGTTGTGTACCAACTCTGAGCATATCTGAGGGTTCCCACCCAGGTTTCTGACATAACTGAAGAAGGCATTGTGGTTATCTTTATTGTCTTTGGTGATTTTTGTCTCAAAGTTGACCTTGGATGTCTTTATGAGAGAATGTAGTTTTTACTAGTGCTGATCACAGCTGCCTTCCCTTTAGGAGATTTAGCTCTGTCTTGCATTAGTATCCTTCATTTGTTATACAGTTTGTTTATGGCTGGGGTCCACCAGACAGGCCACTTTCCCTTGGTGGAGAGGGTCTTGGTTTTATTTGTGATTGCATGGTCCATGCTTTCTTGGAGATGTCCGTAGAAAGCGTCTGTGAAGGAGTCACCATTGTGTGTTGTGGTTTCCACTGGCCCAGTGGGCTTAAAGGATACCATCTCAGTCTGAAGAAGTGTGAAGTCAGCTTTTGAGACATTTGTCACTATACTCTTTGTATTATACTAGCACCGACACATTTGTAGACAATTTCCCAGAATCCATCAAACAAAATGGACATGCAAAATGTAACACTTCCACAAGAGGGTAAGCATACTGGATGTGATAATCAGAAATATGTGTACTGGATGTCAAGATGAGAAGTGTATCCCTCACTGGTAAGACCAGACCATAGAGTAATCACACTGTAGTTACACATCCCAACCCCAGTCCCTGGCCAGAATACCACAGTGAAACACATGTATAAAGCATAGCTTGCACCCCTACAAACCAATGTGGAATCCATGAAAGGCCCTGTGCAAGTCCAGAATATGGGACACACTGCAGAACATGTTATACAGGCATACCATGAACACAGCCAAGAGTGCTTGGAGTCTGCAATCACAAATAACAACAAGACACAATGCCATACACCCAGGCATCTGGCATGCTGGACTCCAGCAATTACTAAACCATTGAAGAGAATGAGGAAGCTACCACATGATAGATCAAACATAAAAGTGAAGTAATCAGTGATCACTAGTATGGCAATAAAATGTGTCCACACATACAATCCACTAAGGCCAGGCAAAACAAGTAGAATCTGTGAATCCAGAGGCAATGTGACACCTGTCCCAAGTACACACACAACAACAACTCACCCCAATAAATACAAATATATGTGATAGACGCAACCAGGTAGCCAAAGGCGAGCCTGAGCACCCACAAATCAGTACTGTCAAAACTAGTCAGGAGGACAAGGTAACCACATACACCACAAACCCAGTCCCACATAGACCTACAACGACTGTAAACCAAACACATAAACACAAAAACATTCCCAGAGGCCCTAATTACAAACACACAACACCAACACAAGCCTCCAAAGCAGACACCCAATAAAACAACCTCCAGACATAGCACATGTAACACATAGTACACAAAGCTGGTGTGCCAAACAGTCACAGGACAGAAGGAGAAACAACATGCCTGATACAGTTGTAATAGGTGACTCCATAGTGAGACATGCTGCTGTTCCAGGGATGGCTTGCACCTGTTACCCATGGGCATCTGGATATTGCCTAAGGCTTTTGCAACCTACAGAGATCCTTTCGTAGGCAAGGCCGAAAAGACTAACCCACCACCATAGAAAACAAAACTGGAAAGAAACAGAAGGGTAATGCTGATCAATGCCAGATGTGTAAACCTCAATATGCATGCTCCTGAGGCCCTCCCCAGTATGGAGAACATTGATGTCTGTCCAGTGATAGAAACCTGCTGCAAGCCTCATGACAGCACACCAGCACTACCAGGTAATACCACATATCATGTGTTATGGCCACAAAACCTGGAACAAAACATAAAAGGAGGGTGAGTATCCATATTCAGCACAGACACCTATACGTCCAGTTAACTGACAATGCTTACGTCATTGCAGTCCACCCATGTGCAACTAACCATAGGCAAGACTGCTGTACAGTCTGTAGCATGCTACAGACCACACTCTCACACACAGGAACCCCACCCCACTGTCCTGAAGACAGTGGACAGTATGAATGTACCACCAAATACAAAACAAGGTACACACAAATTACCACATAGGTGGTAAACCATTATGTATGGAAGGAGTAATCAGGGACCTAGTGACACAAGTGGACAGTAACCTGTTATGTGACAGTCACATCACCAATTTGGCTAGGAAGACTGTCTATATTGGACACTGTATCATGAAAGGATTCACATCTACGTCAACAAAGGTCATTGTGCCCCTATACTGTTCCCTTATCAGACCATAATGTAGTACAATGCCTCATTTGGGATGTACATTACCTGGCACCTGCAGCAGTTAGAAAGACCTCAAAGGTACCTCACCAAGAGTCAGAAAGGGTCTCAAATATATGTCATATGCTGCCTGGCTGTAGACACCACAGCTGAATGCAGTCACATACTGCCTACACAGAGGCATTGTATGTCTGTTGTACAAGTCCATGTCCAACACAGAAGTAATGGACATGCTCCACCCCAGAAAACTCAAAGCCATCGGAGCTGTGTGAGTCAGAGATGTCAACCTCAACACATAATCAAATAGGATGTGCTGGAGGGACAGATACCTAACCCTGAGTCTCTCCACACCCTGGAACAGAATACCACTACATGTTAGGCAGAGCCCTTCACTGACACTCTTCAACAGGAAGTTTGCAAAATGGATGGATAATTGTAGATGTACACTGGGGGTCTTTACTGTGTCATGCCCAGACAGAGGCACAGCTAAGTAAATCATAAATGGCCATAATATTCACATAGCAAGGGTGGCAAAAGCCACACACACTGTGGCTAGGCTTACAAATGCCCTAGGGTGGATAGCCTAGTATGAACCTATGAACCTATTATGATACAAATTGTACAGGACACTAAGGATAACCCCAAGGCTGCTGCAACTGATGGTAGGAAGCGTGTTGTGAATTCCCAGATATGCTCTGGATCACACAAATATTACAAACAACATACCAAACACACACACGTATTGCCAACATACATCCTGACAGGTGCAGTGCAAACCCCCATAATGCAAAATATCTTTCCCAGCAGACTGCTGCCTCCCTGACATTATGTCAGCCTTACCACAGGATATGTACCCAAAGAGCAGTGTACAACAACAGTGGTCGTTCTCAAGAAAGGTGTCGCCTGAATGGATACTAAAACAACCACCACAGAATCCTGAGAAGCTTGGTCTGCACAGCTATGGAAAGGATCAGCATGTACCGCAGACATAAAGATATTGGGGATCTATTGACACCCGACCCTACCCAGTGTGGGTTTATTAAGTGCAGACCCTGCCCCTAAACATGTGTGACTCAGTTGAAACAGTAATTGAGGTCACTGATGAGGGCAATGTGGTCCACACAGTGTAGCTGGACCTTGCAAAGCCTTCCATACAATACCCTACGTGTTCAATATAGATATGCTCACCAGCTTATATATACACCCCTATGTCACTAGGGGGTTGCAAACCAGACCAACGACAGAACTGACATGGTCAGACATGCTGCAGCCATGTCAGACTACAAACCACATATAACAGGTATCCCACAAAGCTTGGTCCTGGGACCTGCGCCGTCTGGTATATATGCCCCATAGGTACAGGCCAACATGTAAGGACTGTGCCTGAACATGTTTGCAGAGGACTACAAACCGCCCAACATATCTGACACTCCAGCTGACACAAGCATCCCACAGGCCATATAGAAACAGACAACTGGTGCCATAGCCATGTCAGCATGTTAAATGGAGAAAACTGTATAGTCAACCTCTGTGGATATACAGTAAGTGACCACCAATTACCACATAGGTGTTAACCCATTACATACTTAACATGTAATGACAGACCTGGGTACACAAGGTGATAGATATCCTGCATTGGACAAACATGTGGCTGTAGTGTTAACAGAAACAATCCATATACCAACCTAATCATGAAGGTTATGACATCTAGATAAGGGGAGGTCATTGTGGTTCTGCAGTTATCCTTCATCAGCGTTACAATTGACTACAACAGCCCCTGTGGGGTGTACCTCAGCAGACACCTCCATCAACTGTAAAGTCCACAACAGTACCTCACCAGGAGTATCAAAGAGCTTGAACAGATGTAATGTGTTGCCTGATTAAACAGAGTGCAACTCCACACACTGCCATGCTGGCCACCCAGACGCAAGCTGTGCCTGATGTAGAAAGCCATGTCCAAGCTGGAATCAATGAACATGCTGCACCTTGTACAATCTGAATGGCAGTGAGCTATGCACATGAGGGACCTGAACCCCAGCACTGACATACATAGGACAAGCTGTACTGCATTATCCATAACACAGAAGCCACCCCATGCATGAGTAAACTACCAGTACAGGTTATCCATAGAGTCACTCGTTGATTCTCCTCAACAGGAATCTTAATGAGTGGATGGGAGATGGTAGGTTTACCCTGGGTATCACTGTTATGTCACTGGTAGACAGAGGCACAGTATACTAAACATGACATATGTCATGGCAAACTACACTTACAATGTGTCGGACAAACACACTCTCTGACTAGCATTAGAAATGGCCTAGGGCACATCGGTAGTGTTTGCCAATGTACGCCTATGTTGTGGAATACACTACTGATGTTGGACGAGGCTGTTGTAAGTAGTTAATATCTGAACATAATGCAACATGGTCAGATAGGTTCATAGGTTCATAGGTTTATACTAGGCTATCTGCCCTAAGGCATTTATAAGCCTAGCCCAGAGTTTTGTGGCTTACGCCACCCCTTATATGGAAACAATACTGTGCCCATTAGTTTGTTGTGCCTCTGTCCAGCAGTGACACAGAGACGATTCCCGGGGTAAACCTACGATCTCCCATCCACAGGTCAAGATTCCTCTTGAACAGAGCCAGCGAGGTGCTCTGCCTCACATGGACCGGGATTCTATTCCACAGCATAGGGAGTCTCTGAGTGATAAATCTATCCCTCCAGCATGTCCTATTTATATCCATGCTAAGGTTTAAGTCACTTGCTCTAGTGGTTCTGGTGGATTTGGATTTTTTGAGGTGGAGCATGTCCATTAATTCCTGGTTGGACATGGCCTTGTATGTCAGGCACATGTCACCTCTGAGCAGATGGTATGCGACTGAATAGAGCTGGAGTTTCTTCAATCTGGCAGCATATGACAGATGTTGGAGTCCCTTTATCCTTTTGGTGAGGGACTTTTGGGTCTCTCCAATTGCTGCAGATGTCGGGTGAGATACATCCCGAATGGGGCATTGTACTCGATCATTGGTCTGATAAGTGAAGAGTACAGGGGAACAATGACCTCACTAGATCTGGATGTGAATCCCTTCATGATCAGGTGGGCAATGTAGAAGGTCTTTCTAACCACTTTAGCAACGTGAGTGTCAAAAGAAAGGCCACTGTCAACCTGGGTCCCCAGGTCCCTGATAACCTCTTCTGTGCTTAGAGGATTGCCACCTATATGGTAGCTTGGGGTTACCTTGCTTTTCCCGAAGGGTATGACTATACATTTTTTGGCATTTAACTTCAGGCCATGGCTCTGGCACCAGCTATCAGTTTCCGTGAGTCCCTTCTGAAGGATATCCGTGTCTGATGCACTTTCCACTATGGCGCCCAGTTTGCAGTCATCTGCAAACTTTGTCAGCCAAAGTCCTCCCATGTTGGCCTGTACTTCTGAGAAGTAGATGCCGAACAATAGGGGCCAAGGACCGAGCCCTGTGGGACACCACTTGTGACCGGCTTGGAGTCTGACATAGCGCCAGCAACTCTAACCCTGTGGGTCCTGTCCTTAAGCCAGTTTGCAACCCATCTTGTGACATATGGGTTTACATTTAAGTTGGTAAGTTTTCTACAATACCCGAGTGGGGTATTGTGTCGAAAGCCTTTGCAAGGTCAAGGTAGGCTGTATGGACTGCCTTTCCCTCATCAATGGCCTTGGTGACTGTTTTGAAGAAGTTGACCAAGTTCAAAAGGCATGATCTGCCCTTGACAAAGCCAAACTGGGACGGGTCCAATGTCTGCATGTCCCCTATATCTTTGTTTATGAGCTCCATTATGATCCTCTCCATAGCTTTGCAGACTAGACTTGTTAAGCTTATGGGGCGGTAATTACCAGGGTCCGTAGAGGCACCACCTTTGTGCAGATGTGCACAACTGGACCCTAACCAGGCTGTTGTGCTCACTATGGAAATGTAAAGCAGTGATAGGACTAAAGCCCAGGATACTGTCCACCACAGTGAAAGTACTGAACCACTACACTATACAGTACTACAGTGTTAGGTCAGTATGAACAGATGTTGACAATTGTATGCAAAGTATCCCATGCAAAACCTGCAGGCACAGTATAATCCCTGTTGTGTTCACACAAAAGCATTTGGACAGTAACTACACAACATGACACAGAACACACAACCATAAACAGGAGATATTTGTTGAAGTTCACACTCATCCACAAATGTGATGGGCTGCAGAGTTCAACATATGGAAAGCTCACACTGGGCATGCTCACACACTTTGATAAATGAGACATCTTTCACACAACATGCCATGGGAAGGCTGAACTGGGCATGCTCACACACTTAGTCCAAATATCAGTTTAGCATTTTGCCACATATATCTGGTATATGTACGTGTTATTCCAGTAACCAACAACATTATAGCAATCTGACCAGTGCTCACACTTAAATGACTACAGAGACATACATGATATAGTGGATTTCCCCATATGCAAACATCTTCCACAGATACACAAGTTGTTCATACAAACAGGAAATGTTATGGCAATAAAGACCTGCAAACACTGCTATCAGCACCAAATAATGTGCATCTGACAGTTAAACATATGGGTGTAGAGGTCAACACTAGGCTGTTTGCCCTAGGGAATGACAGCTTATCCAGAGTGTGTGTGTGTGGGTGATTGTGGTTGGTCTGTGTGCAAGTCTGTGTGAGGGAAATGTTCCTTTTAGCAACTGGGAAAACACACCACAGGATGCTCATTCCCCTTTCTAAACACTGATGATGTCAGCACCCTATAAGTATATCAGGAGAAAAGAAATCTCCCAGTAATCTGAATAGCGTGCTCTGCTAATGCGTCTCTCTCTAGTGTTATAACATAGTTAGGTAGGGGTTTGAATCCAGCTAGTGGCAAGTGTGTGTGAAGGGGGATTAGTGTGTATGAAAGGAACATCCCTTTTGGCAACTGTGAAAACACACCACAGGATGCCCATTCCCCTTTCTAAACACTGATGATGTCAGCACCCTATAAGTATATCAGGGTAAAAAAATTATCCCAGTAATCTGAATAGTGCGCTCCGCTAATGTGCCCGTCTCTAGTGTCATAACATAGGTAGGTGTTTGAATCCGGCAAGTGTGTGTGAAGGGGGTTAGTGTGTGTGTATGAAAAGAACATCCCTTTTGGCAACTGTGAAAACACACCACAGGATGCCCATTCCCCTTTCTAAACACCGATGATGTCAGCACCCTATAAGTATATCAGGAGAAAAGAAATCTCCCAGTAATGCGAATAGTGTGCTCTGCTAATGTATCCATCTCTAGTGTCATAACATAGTTAGGTAGGGGTTTGAATCCAGCAAGTGTGTGTGAAGGGGGGTTAGTGTGTGTAAGTGTGTATGAAAGGAACATCCCTTTTGGCAACTGTGAAAACACACCACAGGATGCCCATTCCCCTTTCTAAACACTGATGATGTCAGCACCCTATAAGTATATCAGGAGAAAAGAAATCTCCCAGTAATGTGAATAGCGCGCTCTGCTAATGTGTCTGTTTCTAGTGTCATAACATAGTTAGGTAGGGGTTTGAATCCAGCAAGTGTGTGTGAAGGGGGGTTAGTGTGTGTGTAAGTGTGTATGAAAGGAACATCCCTTTTGGCAACTGTGAAAACACACCACAGGATGCCAATTCCCCTTTCTAAACACTGATGATGTCAGCACCCTATAAGTATATCAGGAGAAAAAAAATCTCCCAGTAATCCGAATAGCGTGCTCTGCTAATGCGTCTGTCTCTAGTGTCATAACATAGTTAGGTAGGGGTTTGAATCCAGCAAGTGTGTGTGAAGGGTAGTTAGTGTGTGTGTATAAAAAGAACATCCCTTTTGGCAACTGGGAAAACACACTACAGGATGCACATACCCCTTTCTAAACAATATCACAATTATTTATGGCTTTTGATTCCAGACATGTCACGTGTGTTTTGCTCACACAGAATGCCCATGTGTGCGGGTTGTTTCTCACAATAATGCATGACATCGATTAAACCAGTTATGGCAATGCACACATGATGTATGTGTGTGCCAAATACACATATGTACCTGTGACCTTCAATAGTTACCATGTGTGATGCCTGCCACATGTGAATACATGGTATTTGCACTGGGTAACATTATGACTGTGGTCTTCTGTGCAGGTGCTGCATGTGGGATGTGTATATACAGTGTGAGATGTAGATGCTATCAACCTAGTAGTGAGGGATACACACCTGGTCTGGGGCATATAGTCTACATGTTGTTGATGAAGAGGTGCTGCATGTTTTCACCTGTTGTGGGAGTGGTAAGAAGTTGTTCCATAGCAATGCAGTGACCGCATGCTAAGAACCTTTCAGCTAGGGTGTTGTAGCTACAGTAATTCATTAGCATTCAGTAATATGTCAGCATTCCTGGTGAGGGTATGATGCCAACCAAGGTCAGGGTTCTACCAGCCTGTGCCACTTGCTCAGTGAGCCCTTCCATGTTCCCTATCATGTATTCCAGTGAGGGACATCACACATCAGCTGTAGTGGCATGGACAATGACTGAGTCATATGTGTCCATGCATCTGACTGACCTGTATGCTTGTGTTATGTGGTGGACCATAGTGCCCCATGAGCATATCACTGTGACCTTCACCTTGTCCAGCCTGGTGAGCATGACCTCACTGTACCGGACAATAAAAGTACCTAACACAACTGCAGCAGGAGTGTTGTATAGCTGTACAGACTGTGCTTGTTTGGCACACAGGATTTGTGTGCTATGTGTTATGCGTGCTGTGTTCAGGCCTAACATATGCCTGTGTGCCAGCTGCAGAGGTGTCTGCCACTCAGGCAGGATGCCATTCTTAGGCTCCACGAATGGCCTGGTGTGTT
The DNA here is from genome assembly GCF_019279795.1 of Protopterus annectens. Taxonomy (NCBI): domain Eukaryota; kingdom Metazoa; phylum Chordata; order Ceratodontiformes; family Protopteridae; genus Protopterus; species Protopterus annectens. The sequence continues at coordinate 1,371,004,784 of NC_056732.1, read as the reverse complement.
CCCGTGCTTGTATTGCTGTCAGTGTAGGTCTACATCAGACTGGTATTGCAGTCACTGTAGTATTTCATGCCACCTGACAGGTTATGCCAGTACTGGGTTCAGAGTGCTTAGTCCACAGTTTGGCTATGTGTTTCCATCTCATACATGTGTTGTACATCCATGGGTAGGGGATAGGGTTGACTGTGTACATGTGGCAGCTGTGACATTACTACATGACTCACATATTCCACAACTGTACCATAGAGGTGACTGACAACTGACCTTTGCACATGCTACCATAGTATTGAGATTGCATTGGTGATTAACAGCACATAGGGCCAATGGTGAACAAGATACATAGGTTCATAGGTTCATACTAGGCTATCTGCCCTAGGGCATTTATAAACCTAGCCAGAATGTGTGTGGCTTTCACCATGCATTGTAAATCTATCTTGCTATGCCCTTTTCCAAGGTTAGTATACTGTGCCTCTGTCTAACAGTGACACATAAGTGATACCCAGGGTAAACCTACAATGTCCCATCCAGTCATTAATATTCCTCTTGAAGACAGTCACTGAGTGACTCTGCCTAACCTGTATTGGGATAATATTCCAGAGTGAAGGGAGCCTCTGAGTTATGAATGTGTCCCTCCAGCATGTCCTATGTATATCACTCCTGAGGTTCAAGTCTTTCCAGCGTGTAGCTTGATGGGATCTGGATATTCTGAGGTGCAGCATGACCATTAAGTCAGGGTTTGACATGGCTTTATATGTCAGGCACAGATTGCCTATGAAGAGGCAGTATGCCACTGAGTAGAGCTGCTGTTTCTTTAACCAGTCAGTATGTGGCATCTGTTTGAGCCCTTTGATCCTCTTGTTGAGGTACTTTTGTGGTCTTTCCAGTTGCTGCAGGTGTCTGGTAAGGTGCATGCCGACAGGGGCATTGTAGTCAATTATGGGCATGATGAGGGATGAGTAAAGAGGCACAATGTCCTCCCTGATCTACATGTGAATCCCTTCATGATGAGGTGGCCTATATAAAATGTTTTTCTAACCACTTTGGCCATGTGGTTGTCAAATGAGAGAATGCTATCAACTTGTGTACCCCAAGGTCCATAATTCCTTCATCTGTACTTAATGGATTAACACATATGTGGTACTTTGTGGTCACTTTGTTTTTGCCAAAGGGGATGACTATACACTTTTGGCATTCAGCTTGAGGCCATGGCTGTGGCACAAGTCATCTGTTTCTAAGAGGCCCTTTTGGAGGATGCGTGTGTTGGCTGGAGAGTTGATTATGGTGTCCAGTTTGCAGTCATCTGCGACTTGCTCAGCCACAGTCCTTCCATGTTGGCCTGTACCTCTGATAAATATATACTGAACAAGACAGATCCCAGGGCTGAGCCTTGTGGGACACCACTTGTAACTGGTTTTGAGGCTGACATGGCTCCAGCAATTCTAACCATGTGTGTTCTGCCCTTGAGCCACTGTGCAATATCTGTAGTGACATAGGGGTTAATATGTACACTGGTGAGCTTCCTAGAATGCACAAGTGGGGTATTGTATCAAAGGCTTATGCAAGGTCCAGGTAGGCTGTGTAGACGACCTTCCCTTGACAGTGGCCTTGGTGACTGTTTCAAAGAAATCAAACAGGTTTGAGAGGCAGGATCTGCCATTAACAAAGCCAAACTGTGTATGATGAAGTGTCTGTAGGTCCCCAATATCTATATTTATGAGGTTCATGATGATCCTTGCCATAGCTTTGCAGACCAAGCTATTCAGACTTATGGGGCGATAGTGTCCAGGATCCGTTAAGGCACCACCTAAATGTAGAGGGACCACTGTTGCTGTACGCCACTCTTTGGCCACATATCGTGTAGTAAGGCTGGGATTGAACAGTAGTGTTATGTCTGGGTGTAGCTCTTCTTGGAGTTCATGTAGGACACAGCCTGGGACACTGTCTGGTCCCATTGATGCAGTGTTTATTGCTTTGGAGAGGGCAGCTCTTACCTGAGCATCTGAGATGTCAGGGGGCAGCACTCTGCTGGGAGAAATATTTGCCCTTTGGTGTGGAGGGGGGGAGAAGGTAGCAGTGAACCTGTCCACTAGGATGTTGGCAATGTCTGTGTGTTTGGTATTTCTTTTGACATCTTGGACTACCTCTGAGCATATCTGGGAATTACCACCCAGGTTCCTAACATAACTACAGAAAGCCTTGTGATTATCCTCAGTGTCTTGTGGAATCTTCTCTCAAAGATGGCCTTAGACAATCTTATGAGTGCCTGTAGTTTTCTTCTAATACTCATCAGTGATGCCTTCACATTTTGGGAGTTTGTTGTATCATTTAGTAGCTTCATCCTTCTATTGTATAGTTTGTTTATGGCTGGTGTCCACCACACAGGACATCTGCCTTTGGAGGATTGGGTCTTGCTTTTATTTGGGATTGCATGATCCATGCATTCCTGAAGGTGTCCATAGAATGCCTTTATACAGGTATCTGCAGTCTGGTCCATATTTTCAACAGGCCTGGGGGCTTTGAAGGTTTCCACATCATTTATGAGGAGTGTGAACATGCTTTACATGAGTTGTTGACTGTATTCTTCTGTGCAGGGGGGTGGCCTTGGGATGTGAATATCCAGTGAGATTAGTTTATGGTCTGATCTTACCAGTGAGGGATACACTTCTGGTCTGGAGCATAGAGTCCCCATGTTGGTGATGATCAGGTTCAGTATGTTTTCCCCTCTTGTGTGAGTGGTAACAAGTTGTTCCATAGCATATTGGTATATAAATTCTAGTAATCTGTGGGCTAGGGTGTTGGAGCTACAGTCATGCTCCCAGTCTATGTTTGGGTAGTTTAACCCACCCAATATAATGGTGTATGGACAGACCTACATATTTCCAACTGTTTTCAGGAAGGCCAAGTGTGGTTCTTGTGTTTGTGAGGGTGGTCTGTAGCAGGCTATAACCTGGAAGGCAGTTTTACCCATTGTTACTTGCATATGGATAGTCTCTGATGTTTGGTGCTTTGCCACCAACCTGGAGGTGTGGGTATCTTGGATGAATATCAATAAACCCCTCCTGTTGTGGTTTTGTGCAAGTTTTGGGCCTGAAAAGCATGGTATGAGGTATAACTTGGTAGTGCTGGGGTGCTGTTGGTAGCCCTGAATCCGGTATCTGTTACTGCACAGATAGCGATGTTCTCCATGCTGAGGAATGGTTTGAGTGTGTGCATCATCAGGTTTAGAGTCCTGCAGTGGCATATATGACTGCTCACGTGGACAGATGCCAGGTAAGTCATATGCAAAGTGTCACAGGCAATGTACATGTGCACAGGAGAAACAGTGACATTCTGTCAAGTGAGACATGAACATACATATAGTAAGCTATGCAGATGTCACTAGGAGTCCACAGAAGCTGTGTAACTCTGCATGGCAGGTCGGATCAGTATTCCAGGGTAACTGCAAGGAAACATGCATGCAAACATAGCTACTGTAAGCAGGGCTGCATGTAGTCCATTGTACAACAAACAAGCTGTACCACTTTCAGTAGGTAACACTGCAAATGCTCACCAGCTGACATATGAATACCTATGTCACCAAAGGTGATACTTACCAGACCACGGACAGAAATGACATGGCCAGACACGCTGCATCCCACATGAACACATATCTCAAGCAACACAGACCTCACAAAGTCAGTGTTCTTAACAGGCACAGCCCATAAGGCCAAACACAATGTGTGACACACCTATAATAGGTGATGCCATAGTCAGACACACTGACGTCCCGCTCTCCAGACTGAGCAAGGTGAGGGTCACATTTAGCTACCTGTCGGGTGATAGAATGTGCCACATAACACAAGCACTCAGGTCACTCCACAGCAAGTACAAGTATGAGGCAGTCATTGTCCATGCTGGTGTGAACAACCTGAGACGTACCTCCCTGGACCACATGGAAAGAGACACAGAGGAGCTCTTACATCACCCTCTCAAACTCAGGAATCCCACACAGCCTGCATGACGACACAGGAGAGTATAGATTTCTCTGCAAACACCATCATACTGGGTGACTTCAACTACCCAAACATAGACTGTGAACATTACTCAAGCCACAATACCCAAGCTCTAGGGTTCCCATAGTTCAGAAACTCTTTAGCTATGGAACAAGTAGTCAACATTCCCACAAGAGGGGAAAATATACTAGACCTGATCATCACAAACATGAGTACAAAATGCTCACCACTTGAAGTATATCCCTCATTGTTGCAATCAAACCATATACTAATCACACTGGAGTACTGGATCCCCCACATATGCAAACCTCAAACACATCTATGTGTGTGTGGGAAATGCCCTATTAGCAACTGTGACAGTACACTACAGGATGCAGATTCCCCTTTTGAAACACTGATGATGTCAGCACTCTATAACTATATTGCCTGAATTAAAACTCCCCAGTAATTTGTATAGTGCACTCCGCTAATGCGTCTGTCTCTAGTGTCATAACATAGTTAGGTAGGGGTTTGAATCCTGCAAAGGGAATGTATGTGAGTTAGTGTAAGTGGGATTTGTGTGTGTGCATAATGCTGTGAGGGAAAAGTGCCTTTTGCCAACTGGGAGAACACACTACAGGGTGCACATCCCTCTTCCTAAACACAGATGATGTCAGCACCCTCTAAGTAGAGCATTAGAAAGGATTTCTCCCACTAATGCAAATAGCGCACTCTGCTAATGTGTCTGTCCCTATTGTTATAACACAGTTAGGTAGGGGTTTGAATCTTGCAAATGGAAAGTATGTGTTTTAGTGTGAGTGGGGTTAGTGTGTGCACAATGTTGGGGGTGGGATGTGGCTTTTGCCAAATGGGGCTACGCACTGCAGGGTGCACATTTCCTTTAACAAACAGTGATGTTGACAGCACCCTATACAAACAACATGACAACAGACAACTGCCAGTACTCAGTATAGTGCTACATGCTACTGTAACACGCACATGTACCAGAACATACCTAGATAGTGTTTTGAAACCTGAATGTGGCAAGTGTGTGGATGTGGGATGTTTCTGTGTGTGCATTTCCGTATGGAAAACATGTTGGATGTGGCAATCAGGGAATCACAGTACCTGATGCACATTACACTTTTAAACTAATGAGGTTGCCTGCACCCTGTGAGTACAGGTAGAGAGGAGGAAATCGGTAGTAATCCAAATAGTGCACTTTTCAAATGTGTACCTGTCATGTGTCGACAGCTACTCATGTAGGGTAATAAATAATGGAAATGGCAGGTGAGCGTGTGCATGTGTGTGTGTAAATGCATGTGTGACAGAACAGATACATATAGCTGAATCTACAATACAGCACATGATGCACATTCCCATAGTCAATGGTAGCATGTGATGGTGTGCAGCTGGTACACTTTGGTAAGTAGTATGGGTGCAGATAACAATTCAGGACATTCATACAGTTACTGCAGCAGGAATGCTGGGATATACACACAATCATAGTGGAACAGTGAACAGTTACCAACATGTTACTACTTATACACATCTATGTAGTCACCCTGTGCATCAGCAACATATTTACCTTTTCCTGCACTGATGTTGTAGTATGCAGGAGGTGGCACAGTGTCATCATATGCACAGGGTGTGGATTAGGTATGCCCAAGCCAGCCACTGGTACCACCAATTGACATGTGTGTGTATGTGTGTTTGTGAGGGGCAGCAGTACAGGGTGGACCAGTGTTGGTGCAGTGTGTGTGTGTATGTGTTTGCCCTAGGTGTTAAATTTCTGCATGTGTGTAAGCACGCTCACAGTCCCACATAATGGCTGCCATGTACAGGGTTTTGTGGACAGCCACAGACTGCACCTGTCAGGTCATCCAGATCAGTGTCTGTGGGCACGGACACGGTACCTGTGCCTGGCAGGGGTGCTATGGACCATATCCGGTACTAACCCAGACTGGGTACTGTCATCAGAAGCGGGTGTGTGTTGACTGGACACAGTTCCCTGTTGGGACTGTCCAGAGCCACGTGCACATGGTCTCCTGGGGCGTCCTGATGACAGCACTAACCCAGCATTGCTGGGGCTGCTGCTGGCACTTGAGGTGCGTGAGTGGGCCTGTTGTCATCATCGGCGACTGTCAGCTGGTGCTGTTGCCGGCATACGGCCACGTCGACGCTGCAAACGCACACTATCACCCTGGCCCATGGACATCTGGTTGTGGAGCAGCTGTTGTATGTCCCCACAACATCTGTCACCGACATCTGTGAAATTATGAATAGCATTCGCAATGTCACGCATGCCATCTGTCATGGCTGTGCAATATGCTGTCAGTTTCCTCAGACCCTGTCTGGTGTACCTTTCCATACGCACCTGTGCCTGCATAACAGTCCGAAACATAGTGGAGGTTGACATACCTCCTTGGGCACGTCGGCCAGAGGCAGTACTGCCATGGATGCCCCCACGAGAACCCATGGGCGACTGTCTGCGTAACCAGACACCTACAGCAACTGGAAAAACCCCAACAGTACCTCATCAAGAGGATCAAAGGGCTCAAACAGATGCCATATGCTGCCCGGTTAAAGAAAATCCAGCTGGACTCAGTGGCATACTGCCTGTTCAGAGGCAATCTGTGCCTGACGTATACAGCCATGTCCAACCCAGAAGTAATGGACATGCTGCACCTCAGGAAATCAAAATCCCATACGGCCACATGCTCAAGAGACCTGAACCTTAGCACTGAAATAAATAGGACATGCTGGAGGGACAGATTCATAACTCAGAGGCTCCCTTCACTCTGTAATGAACTCACAGTACAGGTTAGGCAGAGTCCCTCATTGACTCTCTTCCATAGGAATCTGGATGAGTGGATGGGAGATCATAGTTGTACCCCGGGTATCACTTCTATGTCACTGTTAGACAGAGGCACAGTATACTAACCTCGGAAAAGGGCATAGCAAAATAAATTTTAATTGGGTGGCAAAAGACAAACACATTCTGGCTAGGCTCATCAATGCCCTAGGGCAAATAGCCTAGTATGAACCTATGAACCTATGTGTACTGCTATACTACTTCTGCCATATGTTGCATGTGTGTGTGTTGTGGGGATGCGCAGGTAATGGCCAGATATTTCTGCACAGGCAACACTTCTGAAACACTCTGGGTGTTCATCCCAACATACTGTATGTGTGTTGCCATCCAACACTGTGATGTGGACACACATTACTCAGCCTGGATATACATATCCCAACAACACCACAAGCACAGTACACTACCTTGCTATGTATGTATGTAATTACACAGTTATTCACTAGTTAGGACTGTGATGCTATCTATGCAGCCCACTGGGCCAGTGGAAGCCACAACACACACTGCTGGCCCCTTTGCAAAAGCTTACCACAGACATCCCACATAGTGCATGTAATGTGCACACACATATCTAATCCAGACCATATGCACACCACTTATTTATCCTGTCCAGTGGACTACAGATACAGGCACATTGTATATCAATAGCAGGAGGCTACTGCAGCACAGAGCAGATTCACATGAAGGCAAGGCATCTGTGGTCAGCAGTGGTAAGATGCTTCACATTCACCAAATGCACAGATATTGGCAACATTGTTGCAGACAGTTTAGGTGCAGGTATCCCCCCCCCATTCTCCTACACAAGTAGAATTAGTTATCACAGATGAATGTAACCTCCCTATCATCTCACATGTCCAGGTGAGGGCCACCCTCAACATTGCAGAACACACAGCATCACTGTTACAAAATGGTATCCCTGGATGTGTGATACGTTCACCCCTAGAAGACATAGCAGCACATTACAGACTGATATTAAACCCTGGCCATACTACAGGATATGTACCTGAACAGTGCCATACATACACAGTGGTCCCACACCAATGAGGAGGAACCTCTACTGACCCTGGGAACTACTGCATCATATGCATAACCGGCCTTGTGTTCTAAGCTATGGAAGTTTTAAGTATGGAAGACATGTACAGCAGTATTACATATGTATATATATCAGGACTATGTACACACAACCTATCTCATGGACATACCTATAGATAGTGAACTATGATACATTTGGAGGTTTCACAGTAAACACAGTATTAACCTGCTACTTTGCATTACCTGTGTTTGTGTCAGCTGTTACTGTGTCACTGGTGCTAATTGCTGTTTGCTGCTGCTGCTGCTGGTTTTGTTGATGTGATGATGCAGTTTTTTTTTCTTTATCACTGCCTTTATTGCTTTCTTTCTTTCTTTCTTTCTTTTTCTCTCTCTCTCTCTCTCTTTCTCCGTCAGTTTGGTGCAATGAATGTATTGCATGTGTGGAGTGTTAGTACTGGATGCTTTTGTAGGTATCTGCATAGGTCCATGTGATGGCCTCTGCACCAATTGTAAGGCAGCATTTGCTAATTGCATGCAGCCAGTTGTGTACTGATTGCGTGGACCATGCTGGTATGCTGTCGACAGTGTTCTGTGAGTGTGAAGGTTAGTAAGTCTCTCATGATTCATGCTGTGTTCTAAATTCAGGTTGCTGCATTTCTCTCACCTGTTCCCTGTAGTGAGTGTGTATGCATACTGACACCTACAACTATATTTCCATATGTATTAATATATATATATATATATATATATATATATATATATATATATATATATATATGTGTACATATACATACTTTCATATATGTACATTAGCTTACATTATTAAGTACAAGCTAACAATTAGCAGGGCTGTTTCTGTTAACACTAAACTAGTATGGGAATCCAGTAATTAGGACAGTAAAAGTCTACCTGACATGCTTTGGGTAGTACATATCCTATATTGTCTTTATCTTCATTCCTACTATTACATGTTCTACTTATTTTAGCACTATATTCCTGTATGAGAGTCATGGCTTAGTGGTAGGTCATACAGACTAGTGTTACAATGGTCTTGTGGTAGGGCCTAATAGTATGCTTTTATTTTGCTTTCAAATTGAGTACAGGGCCTGTCAATCAAAGTGCTGAAGGCACCTTTAAGCAGTTAAAAGGGTTAGTAAGTCTCACAGGAGTCAGGCTGTGTTGTATTTATTTTAGCACTATGTTCTTGTATGAGAGTCATGGCTTAGTGGTAGGTCATACAGACTAGTGTTACCAAGGTCCTGTGTTCGAAACTGACAGTGGGAATTTATTTTTCTTTCGAAATGAGTACAGGACCTGTCAATCAAAGTGATGAAGGCACCTTTATGCAGTTAAAAGGGTTAGTAAGTCTCACAGGAGTCAGGCTGTGTTGTAGATTCTGGTTGCTGCATTTATCTTCACTGTTTCCTGTAGTGAGTGTGTATGAATACTGACACCTACCACTATATTTCATATGTATTAATATATATATATATATATATATATATATATATATATGTGTACATATAATACTTTCATATATGTACATTACCTTACATTATTATGTACAAGCTAACAATTAGCAGGGCTATTTCTGTTAACACTAAACTAGTATGGGAATCCAGTAATTTGGGCATTAAAAATCTACCTGACATGCTTTGGGTAGTACACATCCTATATTGCCTTTATATTGATTCCTACTATTACATGTTATATTTATTTTAGCACTATGTTCTTGTATGAGAGTCATGGCTAGGTGGTAGGTCATACAGACTAGTGTTACCAAGGTCCTGGGTTCGAGACTGGCAGTGGGAATTTATTTTTCTTTCGAAATGAGTACAGGACCTGTCAATCAAAAGTGCCAAAGGCACTTTTAAGCACTTAAAACCAGGTCTGCGCTTGTTTGCGCGGAGCTCACGCATGCGCACTGGCAGTGAGCTCTGCTAACACACGCGCACACCCGCGCTATTTTCTTTGAAAGAAAAGAAAAAGGGTTGACAGGAAAGTGGTGAAAAGGGGTCACAAAGAGGGTAAGACAGTAGGGAAACAAGCTTGGGATTTGCAGGAAGGATGCAGGTGAGGCCCATAGCTGCCCATGTCTTTCTCAGCAACAGCTGTGCATTTGTATGTAATTTGGTGTGACATTTGAAACCTTCCACCCCTGAGAGAGGTGTCAGGACAACATTAATACCTGTTGTACAGCCAATTGTAATTAACAGTTTCAATGTCCAGCGGACATGTGTGCAACATGGACAGCTATGTATGGGGCATAATTTTTTTGTGGGTACAGAGTGCCCTTTTTTTTTTATCAGGTGAGAGTGGTATGTCAGGTGAAGGTAGTCGGTATAGCTGGGGAGGTAGGTTGGGTAGGTTAACAGACAAGACAGACAAGACGCATACAGGGGCGGTGTATGACACATGTGGGGGGGTTACACAATTGACAGGGACGGAGGTTGGGATATCCAGGGCACATGAGCCCACAGATGGCAACAGTGGAACTGATATCCCCACCCATAGGCAGTTGCCACTGTTCCTTCACAGCCCAGGACGGGGCTGTGCTGGGGGCTGTGCAGGCGGGACAACGGGCATGCCAGTAAGCTGTGCCACCCAGGCCTCAAGCTGGCGTAGGGGCCCAAGAACAGAGTCTTGAATCTCCCTTCGCACCACAGACCGGACACCTTGGAGGGTGAGTGGACGGGCTCCTCCGGCCATGCTTGCAGAGGGGGGACAGGCCCCATCCCCTGCAGCGCTTCCACCCGAAGGTGGCACAAGGCCACCGGAGGAGGGTCCAGCCTGGGCACTAGTGCCAGGTGCAATCGCCAGATGAGGTGGAAGAGGTGGGTCCGCTGGGACCTGCCTTCCCAAGCTTTCTAGGTTTGTGAGTATGTAATGTTAGTTTGGGTTAGTAGCATATTATTCCATTCAAATTAGTTGTAACAGCATGCATTGGTATTCCCATTAAACAAACACCCAGATATTAACACCATTGAACAACAGGCATATCAATATCACATGCATTATTTGAACAGAAATACACAATCAAACAACATGCAGGGTTGATTAATGGCAACAGGCCATCAGGTTTGCAGGTATGAACAGGGCACATGCAACAACGGACATGCATATATTTTTGAAACAACAGGACAAATGTCCATGGTTAATGAAATGTTCACATACCAATATTTAGTGAGTTTTTAATTTGCAATTATAGGATGGGGTGGAGAAAGAAAATGATGACACATTCATAAATTATACATTGATATACATTTGTAATAGAAACACAATTAACTTGTGGGTGATAGTTTCCAAATGATTTTTAATTGACTGTCATGCTAGACCTGTTACAGATACATCACTATCCTAGTTATTTTGAATTTGATCAGATACATCATCCTGCTACACTTTGATGACAGGGCAGGGGACAACTATGGATGTTTAGTATGCCAGACAATCGTTCATTCTATCTGAAAATTGTTGACTGTCATCACCATACACAGATTTTGGCTTAAACATTCAAGATTCAGACACACTGAAATCAGTTTGGGATGTTAATTTTTAATTCCCACATGCATTTAGTTCTGTAGAACCACACTGAGGCTTATATATTCAGGAGTTATTACTACTTTATTTATTGATACATGACCCTTTCTGTCACTCTCACACATCTTGCTATTTCACAGTTCAGGTTGGTACTTCTAGGCTTTGTTCACATATTAGACCTGTGGTGATTCAAACACTTTCCAGCAGCCTCACTTCTGTCATGATTCAGCATTTCAACAGGGGATATATCTCACATGTGATTAACTCAGCTTCTGAAGCTGTACTCTTGAGACTACTGCATGTTATACTACATTTAATTAATGGTGGGACATCTGTATTACAGAACTATTTATTTCTATCAATTATATTTCCAGTTTCACTTGCATACCGATGAACTTGCTGCAGCCATACCTGCAGACTTTCGCTTGTTGCTTGCACATTCTATTTCTTTTAATCAATACACTGCAGTGTTCTGCTACGTGCTACACTATAATATTTATTTACAAGTACTAGGTGGGGTTACTAACCTGCATGGAGGCGCAGCCACACCAGCCTGCGGTCATGTGCCCTGCGATTCACAGAGCGGACACCTGCAGCTGTAATACAAAACAAGTAATATTGGAATACACATCTCCATGGTATCAGCTAGTTGAATTCCTTACATACATAAGTAAAATGTAACTTACTCAGTAGTGGGGCGTTGGGCATATCCCGGGCCTCCTGGATCCATTGGGTCAACTGGTCTTGTTTACGTCGCTTCAGGTCCGCATGGTGGTGACGGACCTGCTCACCAGTACGTGGAATCCCAGTAGCACTAGTGAGATCATGAGCCAACTGGTCCCATGCCTCCGCCCTGTATGCTCCCCATGAGACCTGGCCCTGCATGAGTTGGGCCTCATGATGGTGAACTAGGAGCCAGACCATGTATCTGGACTCCTCAACGCCCCACCGCTGTGCTCGAAAGCAACGTCCCTCCCCTACTCCACTCATTCTGCCTGCAGGTCTATTCTACAATCGTTTATGCTGTGTATTCCCGCCTATGGGGCTTATATATGCCGATTTTCCCACACATTTCTATGATTGGCCATTTTGGAATTGTATCTACTTCACAGAAACTGCTTTATCATGCTCCATTTTGGATTACATCCTATATATATGCTATTTCTGCATTTCTAAGTACTGCTGTCATGGCTTAGTGGTTTAGTACCTTGACTCTAGTGCATGGTATCCTGGGTTCGAATCTGACCACTGATTTTTAATTTTTATGACTGTCTAGAAATGAGTACAGGACCTGTCAATCAAACATGCCAAAGGCACTTTTAAGCACTTAAAACCAGGTCTGCGCTCGTTTGCGCGGAGCTCACGCATGCGCACTGGCGGTTAGCTTGTGGGCGCGGCACGCATCTCCGCGCAAACGGTGTGTGCTGGGTTAAACCTTAATTGGCTAGTAACACGCATGTTAAGCTAAGCAGAGCTAGTTGCACACAGTTTGAGCCTGTTAAACCAGTGCTTAGCTGCGGGCAAGCAATTTGCAGCCTTTGAAACACTACTCAGCTACGGGCACTCTGTCTCACAGCAGCTTAGCTATCAGTACATTTCTAAATATTTTTATTATTGTATTACTTGAAAATATATGCTCCATTTCATTCCATTTTACAAAAGGAAATACTTTTACATTTGTACAATACTGTCAGGGGCCTTTTTAGTGCTAATTTACAAAAAAAAAAGGTTGTTGTGTGGGCTCGAACCTTGCCTGCCTGCTCTTAAGCTGACAACTCTACCGCTATGCTATTACTTCTTGGCTTGCTTTGCATATTTAGTTCTTATATCCTTTTCCACTGATTGCTAACTGCAGTTGCGCTCGTAGCACACCTGCGCACGCAGTAGCAAACATTTACGGGGTTTTAAAAAAAATAAAACAGTTTTCATTTTCATTTTCTAACATCTGTTCACTTTTTACATTGCTGGTCTGTGGGGGCATGTGTTGTGTAGTGTGTTTATTCACATTTCCATGGCCTCTCTCGTGGCTGTTTACTTTCTGCCATTCTAGACTTCCAGGGGCGTGTCCACTTGCAGGGCTTAGCCTACGGACACGCCCCCTACTGTCTTACATGGACCGTGTAAGAGTTACAGTGTGATTCAGCATGCCTCATGCACCTCATGCATATGCATGACATGCTGACATCACACCATTTAACTGCAGCCTCCGTGTAAGAGTTATAGCTCTTACACGGAGGCTTCCTGAATTTGGCCCATTGGCTTTGCTCCTGTCATACCCCAGGCTAACTCCTCTGATCCTCATCCCACCTCTCTTCAGCTCTACTAATGCACTACATCCTCTTACCACAACTTCTCCCTGATCTCACTATCAAAATCTTGGTTCTTATTAACCACTTCTCTAAATGGTGTTTGGCACCTCTGGGAATACCCTGTATTCATAAGTGTACACTGATGGACACTGTAATTCGAACCTGTACAACCTACAATTTATTGTCTAGTAGTTATTGTTTTGTACCATTATTTTTCTAATCTATATTTAAATCAGTACCTGAATTTATGTTTGTTTTTTAATATCATGTGTAAATATTGTTTTCTGGAGCTTTTCTCCCTAGGCCTCCGCTGAAAATGGGCTCCTGGCCCAGTCAGACTATTTCCAGGTTAACAAATGTAATAAATAAATATTTTCAGTATCTGGAGACTATAAAGCTGAACATTCACAATATCAAAATCCCAAAAGCATGAAATTCAAAATTGTGACTTAAATACAACCGCCACCACACAAACAAACATAGATAGACCTTCCTCCCCTCACTACAACAAACCAACAAAACACACAAACACATCAATACATATACACACACCCACCCTACACATAAGCAGGGGGGTGAGCCCCCCTGCGCCCCCCACACCCCCGCTACTTATATATACTAACTCTGAGGTCGCACTAAAAAGACAAAGACAGTAAACCCACCACTACATACTTTATATTCCCTTTGCACAAACACACCCCACATATGTACAAACACCACCACTCTCAAAGCTTACACACTCACACTCTTTCCAACCTATCCTAACCTACATCTAAAACTTCCCAACACACTCACACATACATTCAAATCCCTACCCAAAACCATTAAAAAACAGCACTTACCTAAATCTTCACATATATCCATACAACAGCAGGCAAACCATATTCTACAGCACACCACATCTTACAACCACAGCAAATCCCACGTACCGCACCACCAAAACCCTGAATTTGTCACTTCGAATTCGATCAAGTGCAGTTTCGCTCAACTGCACTTTCGGCATTTTTGTCTCAAGATACTGAAATTCGAGATTTCATTATTTTGAGATAGTAAAGTGCTTATATATATGTATATATATATATATATATATATATATATATATATACACATATATATTCATATTTGTTTGTCTTACCTAGACAGTGGATTGTACTTTAACAGCTGATGTCACCCAAACATAAATGTTACAAATGGCCGACTGTAGCCCTGTTTTTTCATGTAGTACTGATAGAGAATAAGGTATCAAAGCACTGAAAGGATAACTTCACCCACAAGAAACAGCGTGTCCTCATGGCAGCACTTAAGACATATGAGAAGCTTCTTTTTGGTAAAGGGGGCTCAGACAAGACAAGAGGAACAAAGCCTGGAGTTAAGTAGCTGTTGAAATCAATGCAGCTGGAGGCAGAAACTGAAAACTGGCACAGTCCAAGGAAAGGGCAAATACTAGAAGCAAGGCCAGGCAGAATGCTATTTCCCATATCACTACAGGGTGGCCTCTGAATCTTATTAACACCAGATGATGAATACCTCCTGTCCATTTATGGAGATGACTGTGATACAGAAAATAGTGCAATAGAATAATCAGAGATGGTGTGGACACTGTTCCTTCTAACTAATGGATGCATCAGCAGTTACATTCATCAGCTCATGAAGGTTGGTCTAAAATGTGTAAGTTTTATGGACAGACTTGAATGGTGACAAATAATTACGTCATTAAACACTTCACAATTTATTATTATTAAGTGAGCCTTGTACATCAGCAAATAATGACAATGAAGGCAGTGTGCATGGTAAGTTTCCTGCTCACATCCGTGTAAGTATACTGTACCATATGCAGTTGCATTGTTACTAATGCTTTGTGACAGTTTCTTTTGACATAGCATTAGAAACAAACAATTCAACTATACCATTAAATATGGATGATGTCAACAGCAGGATGTGTGTTGCTGCTGCTGATATCATAGTTATAAGGCAGCCTGAGGGAAATGGCAAGCAGTCCCCAAATTTAATGTCAGGTTCTCTCACCTCACAACATATTAGTAACTCAGCAGAAAGTGACAGTGCAAGTCAAAGTTAAGCTCAAGCAGACATAGCATTCATGGCTGTACCAGAGGAACACCCATGCACCTCCTCATACAACCAGTAGAACACTTTGAGGATGATGGAAGACATTCTGAGGCCACAGTGTCCAGAGTGACAGCAATGAAAAGGGGAGCCAATCCCAGGAATTATTTACAGCTACCCCAGGAAACATGTAAAGCATTGACTGCCCAACAAGTAATGTGCCGTGACATTGTTAGGGCTCAGAGCACTGCCACAGAGAGTCAGCTGAAATGGTCAGAGTCCTCAGGGTATGATGATTTCTGGCACTACTTTGAAATGGCAGAGAGCAGGGATAGTGCCATGGTCACATTGTTGCATAGTATGGTGGCACACCAAGCATAAGTGGCCACTTCCATTAGTACACTAGTTAGGACATACCAGAGTTAAGCTTGACTTGGTTGTATGAGGGGTAGGGGCCATATCAATGGTCATCTGCACCTAGCAGAACCCCACGTTCCAGGTCACAATCATGGTCAAGCAGCAGTATCAGGTTAGAGGCAGCAGGATCACCTTTATCAAGTAAGTCCCAACACTGGACTAATGCACCTTACAGTTCTCCAAAACAGTTGCACCATCACTAGGCCTATCAATAGGAGGTGCGTATGACTCATTTGATCTGGAACTACTGTGAATTACATTTATTGACAGACCTTTCTGTTTAGTTGGAATGGGGTTGGGGGAAGTTTGTGTATATATACACATCATCCCTGTAAAGCCATTAGGTACATGAATAAACACTGGACAAAAACAATGCTACATGGATAACATTTCTTCTGGTGGCAGTCAACTTAAACATCGATAATGTACTTAAATATTTTCAGGCAAATTTACATCATAAGGAAATGACACATTAAAATAACCATCCTGCCATGTAAACTTACTGCAGCCACTATGCCCTCCTCACTGTGGAAATGATAGTTTATGAAGTCAGAATTGTATTTTGTATGACACTATATAAACAGTCTGATGTGTAGTACAACAGAATACAGTAATAAGAAATAGCATGTATAACTGAATATTTCAGTGTTGTCAGTATTGCTTTGTATTGCATAGTGAAGAAATCATTAAACCAGAAGTTATTTATTACAGCAGGTAAAACTGTGAATTATTGCTAGATTTGTTGGTTTTCATAATAACTGAACAGGAATCATTGAGCACTCAAACATGTCAGCAAAATGAGTACTATTCAAACAGGTAATAATAAAAAAATAAGATGAAAGAGAATGTCAGATAAACAGTGATGCAGTTCATGTACCACACAGCATAGCCCAATTATACTCTGTGTTTTTTACAGTAAAGGAAAATACAGACCTGAATGGCCTGGTCTATATTTCTGGATCATATGCTGCCTCTTTGTCTGTCCTTGCCACTGCTGCTGAATGGTCATCATTAGTCATAGTGGGACTAGAACCTGCTGCAGTGACAGCATGGGTCACTTCACCACCAGACTGGTAAATGATCATATTATGCAGAATGCAACAGGCAGTAAGCATCCTACATGCAGTAGCTGGATTTCACTGAAGGGCAACCCCAGACTTATCCAGACAACTGAAATGGCTCTTCAGGAGGCCAAAGACCTTCACAATGACAGGTCTGGGACAAAGATGTGTTGTATGTCTCCTCTGCAGCTCTAGAAGGATTTCTCACTAGAGCCATGAACCATGGCTCCAGCTGATATCCAACATCACCTAAAAAAGAAAAAAAAAATAGCAGAGAGAGAGAGAGAAGGAGAGAAACAAATGGAGGTGGGTGTGGAGAGACAAAACAGGAAAATAAACATTACTATACAGCAATACAGTTTAATATGAATAATTATTTAATATAAAAAATTCACTTGCCAACAAGTTGACCACTGGACATCCTGTCATACAGGAAGAGGTGGTAGAGTGAGCTAGTGGACCAGAAGTGGGAATAGGCACTGTCAGGATGCTGGGTAAAGATGTTGGTGATGCACCCCCATGCATCACATACTACCTGACAATTGAGGGAATGGTAGCCCTTCCTATTGTGGTACTGCTCCCCCATGGACCAGAAGGGGGCCTAATTGCAACATGGCTGCAATTTATCACACTGAGTACCTCAGGAAAATGTGCTAGCTCATAACAGCCATGCATTGTTCTGGCTTGGTCCTAAGGTGACACTGGGAAATTGACATACTGATCCACATGTGCCAAGAGTACATCCAGGAACTTCTTCAGTATCCTTGGGATGTACTCTGTGGGATCCCCAGCTTGTCTCCAGTCTGTCTCTGGAAGTTCCCCATAGCAAGTATAGTGAGGGTATATCTATAGTTGGGCTTCACAGAAATAGGAAGATCACACATTCCTCCACTGCCCCTGGGGGGGGGGGGATCAAACATGCCCACTAAGACCCTTCTAATGGCCCTGTCCACTCTGAACCAGTCAAGGATTTCCTGATTATCAAAGTTATGAGTAATTCTTTGCTTATATTTTTCACCTTTAGGCAGATGAGCATGGCTGGATGTAAGCAGTTTGGGGCTGGCAATCTAAGTAACTCAGACCCAGAAGTAGCAAAGCTCACCACAAGTTATAGCATTTTCGCTGATTGCAACCCTGATAGATTTAACAATGCTTCTCTTTCAGCTCATCTGTGACCAGAGTGGAAAAGTGGGAGAAACTGACTATGAATCACAAATGGTATAAAACATATTTCATTAGTATATGCAGATTTGTATCACTCCTCATTTCCATCTCATTATTTGCCCATTTGTATAAGTACATTCAAGGTTGTTGCGCATTGGCATAAGTGGCCTCTATCAGTTGCAGCTTGGCTGCACTCATTCACGCACAGCCCCCTAAAAGCCTTGATGCATTTGCATAACTAAGAATACTACCCTAAATATAATAACGTTCTAAAAGGAGTTTTCAAGTTCATTTTTTTTTTTCCAGCATGAGTCTAGTAATGTGTTATTAGAACTTCTCAAATCCTTTTGCAAAAGATGTAAGTAAAATAGTACTGACTAATTAATTAACTGATTAATTAATTGAGTAATTAAAAACAAAGAAAAATGGTAACCTAAATGCAGAAGGTTAGAAAAACAATAAAAAATACATTAAAATCATGAGACAAAACGGGTTCCTATTAGATGACCGAAGACGCATTATATCGAATGTGTCTTGGTCAAACTTAAAACAATGAAAAGGCAAAATAGTGAAGCGGCTTTTAAGCAAATTCTTTCCCAGGGAAATAATTTGCTTGGCCACTTCCATTACTTTGCCGGTTTCGGCACTGTAGTGCGATCTTGGAGTTGGTATATTTAAGTAGGAGGGTATGGGGGCAAAGCCCCCCACTTTATGTATTATTTGAAGTTTTTTTTTTTTTTTTTTTTTTTGGAACAGCAATTTTTTTTCCCTTGGAAAAAAAAATTGCTGTTCTGAGCTTTCAAGATTGTAAGCTTTCGCTTACATGGTTTCGATTATTCATCATTCACTTTTTTAAGCATTCGATGATATAATATAGACCCGAAGTACTACTTAGAGAGTTAAATGTGATGCATCAGACAGCATAAAGGATAATTTCCTGGCTGTGCATCGGGGGATAGTTAGAAAGCATGAAACACTTTTAGTAGTTTTATGATATAGTGACACTAATGAAAGAATTAATTAGTTTTTTAAATAGATTTAATTGCTTTCTCCTCTGGAAAAAAGGTGCCAGTATTAGGTCTGGAATTTGGCACAGAGGGTTAAGGCTGTGAATTGCAGTTCATTTGGTACAGGGTATGATTTCCTCAATTCTCATTTGCCTACTGTGTAACCTTGAGCATGTCATTTTTCCAAGCACTGCTTTCAGATTGTTTCTTAAAAGAAACTGTATGTCTAGTAAACCCACTTACTCAACAAATCGGTGTTATGAGAGCACAACAAGATTTTGTTAAAATTCTATTGCTAGGAAATAGTTATTTTATGTTTACATTTACCAGACACAGTTTTCACAATATGTACTGCAGTGTACATGATTTACATGATATGCAGAGCAGGTGCATATGATTTCTGTGATTTGCACAGTATGTGTCTTTGCAATATGCAGAGAATGTGTGTATGATTTTTATGATATGCACAGCATGGGCATGTGATCAACCTGCTTCATAGCTGACAGTATTCAGACATTAGTTTGAACGGTAAGGTGACATGTCCATTGTAACATGTTGGTTAAAATACCACAAATAAAGGAATAATGCCCGAGAACAATACCACAGAATCTAACACCGATAGGGCACTAGTAGTTACTGGAGCAACACCAAGTATAACAACAAGTCTAAATAACCTATTGAAAGCAGAAGGTTACTTGAGGAGTTACGACATAATAAATATGTGAGGATAAGGAAGCCAGACAAAGGGGAAGGGATTGTATCAATGGACTCTATAGTATATACAAGCAAAATGATGGAACTTCTTAAGGAAAATAAGTATTCTAGAGTTTCCAGAAATGAAATAAATTTTAGCATACTACAAAGTAGAGTTTACTTTAAAGGCGTTATTAAAGGTTGGGAAGATTGATCAAAAAATATTCAATATTTTATGGATGGACAGACTGGTGATACCATCAATTTTTGGTATCCCCAAAGTTTATAGAAATATGAATGACTACCCCCCTCTTTAGGCCAATTGTTGCGGCTAATGGTTCAAAAACTTATCCAATAGCCAAATTTCTTGATTTAAAATTGAAGAAAATTTGGATGGAACATACAGGAATTTTAAAAGACTCCTAGGAATTTTTAAGGAGTGTAGCCTATATAAAAAGGAATTGATATTTGTGACTATAGATATACAGGGCTTGTTCTCAGTAATACCTTTAAGAACAGGACTGGAATGGTTTGAGGAAGCATTATTAGATAAGAAACCGTTTATGAACATTGATTTTAAATTGTATGTGGAGTTAATGGAAACAGTAATAATTTTATATTTTTTTGAAGGTGAGTTTTTTAAACAAGAAAAAGGAGTGGCAATTGACGCTTGCTGTGTGCCTACATATGCCAATATAGTTCTATCAATCCGGGAACAAAAATTTATATTTGGTTCTACATATGCTAAGAAATGGAATTTTTATAGGAGGTTCCTTGGATGACATATGTAGTTTTTTGACTCTGTCTGAGGTGGATATATGGGATTTTTGGATTATATTAATACCACCACAGACTTTTTTAAGTTTACCTATAATATAACTAAAGATAAAATGAGATATCTAGATGGTATGGTACACAAAACAGAAGCAACAGAAGAGTTTAAATCTACTATCTATAGAAAATAAACTTTTTCCAGTTTCTATTTATTTTTTACAAGTGCCCATCCATATAGTTATAAAAAGAGTATAGTGAAAGGGCAATTTATTATGGGATCAAGAGTGACCTCTAAGGATATGGACTTTGAGGAAGAATGCAATAAACTTCAAGTTATGTTTTGTGAGAGGAAATATCCATTGAAATTAGTGGAAGATATCATGAAAGAAGTGCAGGAGGGTAGGCAAGGAAAATATCAACCTATTTTAGGTAAGGTACAGGATAATACAAGTGTAGGTGGTAATGATATTGTGGAAAGTGGAATGATTGAAGAAAGGAATAATAATTACAAAGGATCATATATTATGAATTTTAATAGTGATATACAAATTATTAGAGAGGTAGTTAAGATAAACTGGGAAAAGCTCACCTGTTATTCGGACATAGATAAGTTATTCAAGGAACCATTGAATTTTGTTTATAAAAAAGTAGTAATATTAAGAAATTATTGGAGAACAATAGAGGTGGGAGAAAAGGGAATAGGAAGAAAGGTACTTTTAAATGTGGAGCATGCCCCCAATGGCTCTACCCCCCAGTGGCTCTATATAGTTAATAAAGATTCAGTTTACCTTGAGGGAAGGGATAGAGTGATTCAAGCAGAAACATATTCTAATTGTAAAAGTAGTGGAATGATTTATGTAGCTTTGTGCAAAAAATGTGATGTATTGTGAGTAGGGAAAACCACATGTAAACTAAAAAGAAGGCTATATGAACACTTGAATGATATTAAAAGTAGAGATGGGAAATGCATTATATAATCATACTCAAAATTGTCATCAGGCTACTTTTGTACTGTTTGTAATAGAAGAAGATAAAGAGGACCCTAAAGGTGGACCATGGGAGACAAAAATAGAATATTGTGAATTATATTGGCAATCGATACTTGAAGCAAATAGAACTCCAGGCCTGAATGTACTGTATATGTCTCCCTAGCTTCTGTTTTAAAACTTAGGGAGGCAAGGCTCTGAATGCATTTTCTACTAGGTTGAAAGGAGTTATCTTTGGTGGGACCACTGGATGGCATAGTTATACCATTTTTTGTCTTAGGGATATTTGAAACTTTAATAACAGATGTTTTTTTATAATAATTTAAGTGTTTAAGTTAATATATTTTTTAAGTTTGATAGACTGTTAAGGATTCACCTCGGTTTGGGGTTATGTATTTTAATATAAAGTTTTAAACACAGAATTGTATTTATTTCCTATTTTCATGTTCTACTATTATGAAACAGATTATCTTTGGGTAGAATTTACATCCATGATAAAAGACTCCTGCAAGTACGGCAAGAGCATGGCCCCAGAATTCACAAAAGCAATCAAAAAAACCACAGGCCAGCACACAAAAGCATAGGTGCCTGAAAAATATGTATGTTTATTTAAACATAAATTAGGCAGAAAAGACCGGTTTCAGCCCAAAAGTTACTAGGCCTTCCTCAGTGTTAAAAATCAAACTAAAAAGCCAAGCCTAGTATACATTAAAGGGTTCACACAACAAGTGTTCCTCTGATTGGTTGGCTAAAGATGCTCATTTAGACCCAGTGGAAATAATCCCCCCAGCTTAATTATCCACTTTTTTCCTTTCTTATTCAATATATCATGCCAACCTAACTTATTAGCCCGATCACCAACTATCCTGTCAATAATGGTAAACCTAAAAGAGGCTGTAGTATGAGTTAAAGAGTATTTGAATAATGCATTATTAGTTTTTTTTAACCTGATATCACTGAGATGTTCGGATATCCGTAACCTCACTGGACGTGGGGTCTGGCCTATATAGAAGGCGGAACATGTGCAGGTGGCCAGGTATATAACCCAGTCCGTTCCTCAATTGGTCAAAAATCTGATATCAAAAACCAACCCAGTATTCTTACTTGTAAACTGTTTGGACTTAGCCACCCTAACACAGTGAACACAATAACCACATGGATAGCACCCCTGTAACAAATCCCCCATTAAGGTGGTTTGGGAGGGTTCCCCCAAAATCAGACCATGTTTATAGTGATTGAAATAAGAACCCATGGTTTTCCCTCTACGGTAAGAAAAGAGGCATCTGTTATTTAAAAAACTGGATAACCTGTCATCCGCTAATAGTATGTTCTAATGTTTGTTGACAATATCTAACAAAACATTGGTATTGCATCCAAAGGTGGTAGTTAATCTAAATTCAGGTTGCCCAAGTTGTTGTTTATCCTTGTATACCAAAAGGTCATTCCTATTCATTGACAATGCCATATGGCTGTCAGTATCGTGCCAGTTTTGTACCCCCGGGATTTAAACTTGTTGATGAGGTCCTGTTTGTAATGATAGTATTTATCAATGTGGGAACAAATCTGTCTTATGGGAAAAAACTGTGATTTGGGGATGTTGCATGTGATATGGGGTGGATGAAAGCTGGAGGCATGTAATAATGAGTTATATTGTGGATACTGATGAAAAATCTGTGTATCCAAAGTGTGGTCCAGATTTCTAGTAATTAGAACATCCAAGAAGGTGATTTGATTAACATTATGACTGACAGTAAACTGGATCCCCCACTTATTCCCATTGATGTAGAAGTAGCTAAGAAAAACGGGGAAAGGTTCACCTGTTAGTCGGGCCTAGATAAGTTATTCAAGAAACCATTGAAATTTGTTTATAAAAAAAGTAGTAATATTAAGGAATTATTGGAGAACAATAGAGGTGGGAGAAAAGGGAATAGGAAGAAAGGTACTTTTAAATGTGGAGCATGCCCCCAATGGCTCTATATAGTTAATAAAGATTCAGTTTACCTTGAGGGAAGGGATAGAATTATTCAAGCAGAAACTTATTATAATTGTAATAGTAGTGGAATGATTTATGTAGCTTTGTGCAAAAAATGTGATGTATTTTGAGTAGGGAAAACCACATGTAAACTAAAAAGAAGGCTATATGAACACTTGAATGATATTAAAAGTAGAGATGGGAAAATGCATTATATAATCATACTCAAAATTGTCAACAGGCTACGTTTGTATTTTTTGTAATAGAAGAAGATAAAGAGGACTCTAAGGGTAGACCATGGGAGACAAAAATAGAATATTGTGAATTATATTGGCAATCGATACTTGAAGCAAGTAGAACTCCAGGCTTGAATGTACTGTATATGTCTTCCTAGCTTCTGTTTTAAAACTTAGGGAGGCAAAGCACTGAATATATTTTCTACTAGGTTGAAAGGAGTTATCTTTGGTGGGACCACTGGATAGCATAGTTACACCATTTTTTGTCTTAAGGATATTTGAAACTTTAACAGATTTTTTTATAGTAATTTATGTGTCGAAGTTAATATATTTTTTAAGTTTGATAGACTGTTAAGGATTCACCTCAGTTTGGGGTTATATATTTTAATATAAAGTTTTAAACACAGAATTGTATTTATTTCCTATTTTCTTGTTCTACTATTATGAAACAGTTTCTTTGGGTAGCATTTGCATCCATTAAAAAATGTTTTGTAATTACAGTATGTGCTAATTAGTTTAATTAGAGATGATGAGAAAACTATTTAAAGGAGGGTATGCAGTGTGAGTTGTTATCTGTTGCAGTCCTATGTTTTGGATGAAAACGTGGTGATTTTAGTTAAGCGTTAATAAAGTTCATATTTGTTTATAAATATCGTGTGAAGTTCGTGATTAAAATTGGTGTTATACTTGGTGCTGCTCCAGTAACTTATAGAGGGGTCTGTATTAAAATCTCAAAGAGGCGTTTCAGTGAATGCCTATTCATCAACACATACTGAATGAACGCACTAAACCACGATTGTTCATAACAGCGATTTCTTTCCCTGGGAAAGAAATCACTTGCATCAAACCACAAACACACCATTTCAAACAAAACAAAGTGGGTGGCTTCACCCCCCCACAGCCCCCTAACTAAATACACCAACTCCGAGATCACACTACTGTGGGTAAAATGGCAAAGTAAAATGGATGGCCAAGCGATTTCTTTCCCAGGGAAAGAAATCTCTGTTGTGAACGATTGCGGTTTACTGAGTTCATTCAGTATGTGTCAATGAAGAGGCGTTCACTGGAACGCCTCTTTGAGATTCTGATATAGACCCCTCCTAGTGCCCTATTGGTGTTGGCCATTGGTTAAAATGTGTTATCACTACCTGAACAACTGAAACAGTAAAGATTGTTTAGTAAAATTCAAAATATTGTAGACAAGACTTTAATGGGCAAGATATCATGAAATATGGTAAATCAAAAATACTAACAGGATGTTGCAGATTCTGTTTAAAAGGCAACATGATGCAATAAGACATGATTGTAATGCATGTTAAGACAAAAGGAGAAAATGTACATTGCAAATTGGCCTGTAGACATAAAAAAATGTGAGGTAAATGCAAAATGGCTGTTACATGCAGCAGGATTCAAGGAGGTCAAATTCTGACCTTTATGACATAAAGTCAAATTGACAGGCATTTCTAGAGTTAACACAGATAAATAAAATGTATTAATTCTCAATGGAAAAGGGGAGAATGCATGAGTAAACTACTGCACAATAATTTCAGGTAGTGTAATGAGATTTAAAAATCATTTGGGTACATCTTAGAGTTGTAAATATTTTTTGTGCCAAATGAGTTAACAGCTCAGCATGGCATGGATAACCAATTTATTCCCAGGCTGGGAAATAATATTTTTAAATGGCTCTTAGTTGTATGTTTAGAAGTGTAATCTTGCTATGCTTTGTGTGTAGGACATTAATAAAGTAGTACAAAATAGGTGCTAGAAAATTGATAACAATTATGCATGTACTTGCATAAAGTGCGTACTATTGCTAGCCTGTAGGTGTGTTTCTTAGTGCTCATTTTTTTCTACACCTCATGTCTATCCTATTGAGTTATTTCTCAGTGTAAATCTGAAGCTAAAATAATCAAATGGTTATCTGAAGTAGCATAGACTCATATCTCTTATATCCACTTTCTTAAGCAGATAACATTTGATTTTTTTTTTGATAAAGAATAAATCAAAGGGGAACTGTTGGACTTATATTGAAATATCAAAAAACAATAAGTGTCAGGATGGATTTTCTCTAATAGAATTATTTCCGACATTACAACTGACAAAATGGATTTCTGTATTCCAGACCAGAAACATGTTTATTCCAAATCTAGATAAGCCATATAGCGATGCTTTATTATGAAACAAAGGAACATTGAGTGAAACAGTTACAAACATAAATATGTCTCTGTAGCTTGTTCTTGTTTTGTTACATGTCATACACTGAATACAGCTTTGTTTGTGTAACTATGCAAATAAAGTCATGAAAAGATGCACTCTATGGGAAATATGCTCACAATCTCTAAATAATAATTGCATATTTCTACTACCAATCAAGATTGTAAATTAAGGAAGAAATATTCCAGAACCTGTCTTTTCTATGTTTCATGTAAATAAAGGTCTGTAATTCTGCTGTGTGTTAGGGATAGTCTAAGCTTGCAATTAGTGTAGTTTAGATGTGCTGCTTTCTATTTGGAAAATAACATTGCTTTCAATGTGTTAGTGGTTTATGCTAATGATATATGGAGATAAAAAAATCTTCATAACAGAAAAGCTTTAACATATGAGCCATACTTGCAAGTTATTTTCCCATCGTTGTCAGAAAGTATAGGATTGGAATTAACTGTTTAGCAGCATTAGGATTAACTGAAGCTATATCTGCTGGGTCAAGTTTGGGATGAGTATATAAAAATGTGGAACTTTATACAATCTACCTGCCTTTTCAGAGGTGGCAGGTTGACTCTCAGGAAATTTGCAGGCAGTGACGCAAACATCCTCCATAGCAGACAGCACTGGAGGGCTAGGTGAAGGTTTTGGAAATTCCATCTGTAATACCTCATAATATTTTTCTGAGTGACTGAAAAACCGAAATGTTCTCACACTAAAAACACTGGCACATTCTGGAAATAGTCTCAGAGAAAGAGAAATCTTCACAGGGAGAATCAGATACTGTGCTTTTCTCTGAGTCTGAATCAGAGAACAGAAAAAAACTTTCATCCATCCCTTCATCTTCCTGTTCAGATTCAGAATATTAGATCTCTTCAGGAAAATAGGCATCCCTCTTTCTTTTACCAGAAACTACTTTACAAGAAGGATAAATAGCCTGAATTAAACTCTGAACCAGACCCAGTAAACTACTCTTATCTAAGGAAATTTGAGGAGGAGCAGATAGATTTTTAGTTTTCTATTTCTTTTTGACAGGAGAACTGGCGTCATCAGTGTTATTAATGGCAGCAGCAGCTTCCCTGGGGATGGGCCCAAAATTCTGACTAAACAGGGAAACCTTCCCAGATCCCTCTTCCTGATTCAGCAAAAGTGACTTTCCTTTGCTCACTGAGGAGATCCCAACAACCAACAGAAAATGTGGCTGACCCCCAATCTACAGAGGCTGTAGTTGCTACACTAGAGGTATCTGGAGTAAAAGGTGATTGGTCTGAGGAACCAACTTTGGCCATAGCATAGTAACCCATCTGCAGTTAAGGGAAATTGCTAGCTTGCTGCAGTAGAAAAGGCTGTTTGCTAAACTTTTTCTTTTTGTGGCTGAAAGAAGGACTGACCATGGGACTGGTAGTTTGTTCCACAGTCAAGCCAAAAATGGTGCCTCTTTCCTGGGCAAAACAAGTAACATATGCTGGTTAAAAGTTAAAGTTCTTAAAAGTTACTTTTTTTCACATACAAGCACAGTAAAAGTACTTTAATACACTTTGACAGTCCTAAAAGTAAAATAAACACAATTTTTCCACAGAAAAATGATTTTCAACTACTTAAAATAACTTTTAAACTAACAGGAAAAAAGTGTGCTCCCATTTAAAAGTGCAGTTAAGTCTCATGACAGTCTGTTAAAACACAAACTGCTAGAGTAAAAACAACTTTTCTAAACCGGGCAGTACATTTAAATACTGTAACAACGTTTTTATGTGGACGTTTTTTTCCTTGAAAGGAACCTATATACTCAGCAACAGAACAACACAAGCTGACCATTGTACCTTGAAAGCTTGCAAATGAGTACTCTTTTTGTCAGCAGGAAAACCCTGAATGGCTTGGCACTCAAACATGTGTTTTTAGGCAGCTCAGGTCATGTTGCCTAATGGTTTGAACATAAGGAGCTCTGGAAGCTGGCTGACTGGCTGTTATATCGTTGGGCAGGATATTACCCATATAGTTAGGGCAACAGCAACAGTGATCAATATGATGTACATCATATATTACTAGCACTTGTGTATTTGACAGTTGCTAGTAATAGTCATCAAGAAATTTCAACGCAATCTTAGACATTTTTTACGAGTCATAGGGGATCCAGCATGGGATATGCTGAGGTGCAGATACTGAATTATTATTAAAGAGAGAAGGTTATGGCATAGCAATTTGTATTTAGGATGGGGTAAAACTGAACTATAGAAAAAACTGATGAATATGAAAATTCTGGTAGGGAAGGCTAACAAGTTGGCTTTGAGACTGAAGGTGGAGCAGGATACCATTGTTAGGTTGCTACAATATACAGACCAGCAGAATTACTTATTTATCTGTAATATTAAAATGATTAAACATAAGCATTGTGCAACAATAGGTAGAACTGTAATCTTAATTCCCTTTAAAATATGACTATGGTAAAACTAAAATAAGGTAAAACATAATATTAGAACTTCAAGCAATTACTAAAACTAGAAATAGCTTCTTGTGTGCAATTTAAAAAGACTTTCCTAAAAAGTTAATGTTTCTGGGACTTCAAGAAGAAGGTCTCTGGGTCACATAGAATCAGGGAAAATGAATAATTTCAGAGGATGAGGTCCAAGCAGGCAAATGGCAGCTTGTTAAAATATTTCAAGTGCATCCTTGAAA
Source organism: Protopterus annectens (assembly GCF_019279795.1). Taxonomy (NCBI): domain Eukaryota; kingdom Metazoa; phylum Chordata; order Ceratodontiformes; family Protopteridae; genus Protopterus; species Protopterus annectens. The sequence goes on along the minus strand of NC_056732.1, from coordinate 1,370,975,814 downwards.
CAGCTAATAGCCCCTTTCCTGACAACCTGATGAACCTGGAACATAGGAAATAAGTTCTTTCAGATAAGAGGGAGACAGATCATCAGGCTATGTCAGGCTCAGAAGATAAGAGGGATTTTAAATACAGTCCTGGCACTAACTATCAGCCAGTGCAAGCTTCACAGCAAAGGTATGATGTGCCATGTCCAAACGTTTCAGGACTGTGACATTGGTGTGGAATTCTGTACTATCTTCAGTCATACTGGGTCTCTATCTGAGAGACTAAAGTACAGGGCATTGCAATTGTCAAGTGAGAAGATTCCAGTCATCACTGCTGCTGAGTCTGACGATAGAATAAAGTTGTATATGTGGGCAATATTCCTTAAATGATAATAAGATGTCCTAACAGCAACAGTGATAAAGTATGGCACTGACTCTTGAGTGAAGGAGAGAGAAAACTAAATATAATGTTTGGTAATAGATTCACCTTCCCATGATGACCTTCCCCCACTTGTACACTGTGAACAGTAATGGCACCAACATCACACTTTTAGGAACTCCCGCTCCAGGGTGTAAGTACTAGAGGAACTATCCCCTGACACCACAAGTGTGCATAGCTTGAAGTGTACAAAGAAAATCAATAGAGTACAGTGCCAGTAAAACCATGATCTGATCTTAAATGTTTGATCAAGATGCCTTAATGAGCTAATTCCCGTAATCCAGGATTTGATTCCCGCCACCTCCAATAGCTTACTGTGCGACGTTTAGGAAAACACTTGTGTCCAACAGGGTTATTTAGTTAGCAAATGATATTAGTTGTCCTTTTTTATTTTATTTAAATATAACCTTTGATCCTGTGTCATAAAGAAGTCACTAGCAACCCAAATAAATGTTAGCTCAATGCTCTCTTACTGTTACATCTGAAGCCAGACTGACACAGACTGAAGTCCTGAGATCTTAAGTAGTAATACATCTGCACACAGACACCTTTCATTAGCCTTACCTATAAAAGGAAGGTTAAAGACATGGCAGTAATGCTTTAGGGAAGAAGGGGCCAAAGCTCTTGAGGATGGAGGTAACCAATGAATCTCTCAAGGAGGACAAAGCAACCTTGTGGATCTTAAGAAAGACTGCTTCCAGTGAATTCAGACAAGATTTAATAAGGCTGTTTGTACCAGTATCCAGCCCCTAGACAGTAGAACACACAAAAAAAGATGAAACAGCATTTATGACAAATTATAGTTCATATGACAGGTCTCAGCCCACCAGCAGGCATGGATATCAGCACATGGCTCATCAGAATGAACCATATATGCACCCTATAGAAAGAACTGCCTGATCTTGACAACTATAGCAGCAAAAAAGTGTGCAACATTTTCACACTGAGAAGACGAAGATGAAAAAAGGAAAAAAAAAAACTCTACAAGCCATAAGACAGATGCAGGAAAGAATGGAGATGACAGGCTGAAAAGCAGAATTAGTGATTTAGAAAAGAGAAGATCCATGTTCATGAGGGAAATTACTCTGCCAATAGTAATTGGGAAAATTCTCATATCTAGTGTTAGAGTATTAGAAGGGAGTTAGACAGCATGGTCACTCGTAAGTCAAGATTTTGCTTTACAGCTTCAGGGTTTAGTCCTGCCTGCCTTCTGGCTACTGACTGTTTAGAGTCTACATGTTCTTCTCAAATCTCTGTGGGTTTTCACTGAGTCCTCTGGTTTTATCTTGTCTTCCAAAAACATGCTTGTTACTCTAAAGTAAATCTCTCTCCCTCTCTCTCATATATATATATATATATATATATATATATATATATATATATATATATATATATTACATTTATCCTTGTCCTTGTGACTCAGGTCGTGGCCAGAAAGAGTGAGAGATGGACTAATTCTTTCCTTTACTTGGATGGCAAATTAAGTAATTAAACAAAGAAACATCAGATTTGCAAGGAATAAAATCTACTTTCAAAAAGTAGACATTAAAAAAAAAAGAAAAGTGGACAATTTTGATGGTGTCACAGACACTAAAGGGAGATTCATGAGATATAACACAATTATACAACCTTCACAGTCATCAGATGAAGTATGTTTGTTGCAAGAATAGCTATATTTATTAGAAGCAAGTTGCATTGTAAAAAAGCACTTATTACAGGCAGTAGGCAATATATGCAGCATTGATGGGCACTCTCATTAAATTGCATTTGGTTTCAGTCTACAAATTCCGAGAAGCCAAAACCTATGCTATGGAACACTTATTTTGCTTTCCTAATACTCATTTGGCTGATGTTAATGAAGGAATGCTGTGGGATTTAAATATGTAAAAAGCAACATGTCACTAAATGAAGGAAAGATAGTCACTGCCTTCCTATATAGAGCAGATTCTGTGGTCACTACATCTGACCTTGATACTACAGGAGCTCTGCCACAAGGCTCTACTCCTACACGTTTACTGAAAATTTTGCCATTGCATAGTAGCCTGTGATCACTACATTTGACCTTGATACTGCAGGAGCTCTGGCACAGGGCCCTACGCTTACAAGTTTACTGACAATTTTGTCTGACCTCAATACTGCAGGAGCTCCGCCACAAGTTTACTGAGAATTTTGTCATTGTGTAATAGCCTGCAGTCATTGCATCTGACCTCGATACTGCAGGAGTTCTGTCACAAGGCCCCATTCCTACAAGTTTATTGAGAATTTTGTCATTATATAATAGCCTGTGGTCACTACATCTGACCTTGGTACTGCAGCAGCTCTGCCACAAACCCCTACTCCTGCAAGTTCACTGAGAATTTTGTCATTGTCCATGCATTCTAAGGACCTCTTACTAAGTTGGTCACTGTCCTGTTTTTCTTGACTAGTAGACTATACTGCATATGCCAATTATTTAGACTCAGGAAATGACAGAAAACCTGTTTTACTTTGTATCTCTTTGTTAATTGTTTTGTACTGTCTATAAACTGATTGCTCTCAGTTATAATTTGACCTGAGAGTGACAAAAAACAATATTATAATAACTTTCAGAGTAATACTAAACATAACCCTAAACAATTTTGGACATCCATTAAAGAAATCTTACATCCCAGCCAAGAATTCAACCCAAATCCCTCTCCCAATAATTCACCACTCGAATAACATCTCTAACCAAGGATTCTTCAGCATCTAATCCCATCCCTGCCCAACAGCCACATATCACCATACCCACTGTCACCTTCAAACCTGTGCCAATATCCTATATAATACTACTCTCAATCTTAAACTGTGCTCTTCTTCAGCTGATAACCTTTCATGTGAGTACTTAAAAATAGCAGCCAATAGCATTTATATCATGTCTTAATCCTTATAAATAGGTCAGTCCAGGAATCCCATGTTCCCTCTCTCTGGAACAAGTCACTGCACAAAGGAAGAAATTCAACATACATTAAAAACTTTAAGCCTATAGCAATCTTATCTCCCCTTGCCAAAATACTTGAAAAATGTATTCAAAAGCAATTGCTATTGCAATTGACTATTTCCTACAGGAAGAACTCCTATCCCCTACACAACATGGCTTTCATCCTTCCCATAGTACTAGCACTGCCCTTCTAACCTATATAGATACTGTCAATAAAGCTAGAGATAATGGCAAACTAGTCTCTTCCTTATTTCTAGACTTGCCTAAAACCTTTTCACACAGTTTGTCACAGCAAATTTTTATATCAAATGTCCTCACAAGGTCTCTCTCAGCCAAGCCCTCTGTGGTTCAAAAGCTATCTATCCAGTAGGTATCAGTTAGTAAAATAGCACTCCATGCTCTCTCCTTACCTCCCAGTCACTACCAGCGTGGGTCTATATCATATGAGTGAATCACACAAATTGCGAACACTCATAATATCGAATGTACTGGACCTCGAACTGCTTTTTCTGAGATCGCGGTGCAGTGAAGAATGGGATATTTGCCCCTTCCTCACTGTAGTGTGATCTTGGAGTTGGAATATATATTTAGTGGGGTTGTGGGGGGCTGTAGGAAGTTCGAGGTCTGGTACGTTCGATGTTATGAGCATTTGCAATTTGTGCGATTCGCTCATATGATATAGACCCACCAGTGTACCATAAGGCTCTATCCTTTGCCTCTCCTCATTAACATTTTCACCAACAGCCTTTATACATCTACACAACAGGCCACCCTAATACAAAACACAGATGATTCTACTCTCATTTGCACATCTGACAACATGGTGCATCTCCATAAAATTACTCAGGAAGCTTTAATAACCACTGAAACATGGCTTCATAACTCACAACTCATGCTCAACCTAAAAAAGACCAAACTACTACTTTTTTCACCACATCTCTTTCTCATAAAAAGACAAAATTTAAAGTCCTCTCACTTGATAATACAACCATTGAAGTCACTTCTCTTAGCAAATTATTAGGGGTGATAGTGGATGATAATCTTACATTTGACCTGCATATGCAAATTTGCATAAGAAAAACTCATCAAAAACTAGGGCTGCTTTACAGAGCCAAATATTTTCTCATTGATGCAACTAAAACTACACTTGCCACTACTTATCTCCTCCCACACTTCTTTATGGTGCTCCTATCCTTACTAACCTCCAGGCTTCAAAAAAATTAAAACTAGAACAATTCTATGACAAAGTTGTTAAATTTGTAGGAAATATCCCTTTTAGAACCCACCAGTGTATTGCACTAAAAAGCCTAAATTGGTTAGAACTGCCTCATCAACTAATATATACACAGCTTCCTACCACCTATAAAATTTTTCCGCATTCATGTGCCTGTCCAGCACTAAAAAACATTTCCACAACTATGTTCTCAGTTGGTTATTGCGATCCAGTGACCAAATAATCCTGTCTAAAAACGTATCAAATCTGCTGGGCATTGTCTGTACTTGTACAAGATTGCTAAGGCCTGGAACTCCTTACCTGTATCCATCAGGTCAATACCCTCCCTCCCATCTTTCAGAACCACACTGAAAGACTTCCTAGCTAAAATCTGTCTCTGTTCTTGCTCAAAATCAGGATGAACTATATTCCTAAATGTGAAAAAGTACCGTTTCTTTCCTTATACCTCTTTATTCTCCCTTCTTCACTTACTTTCTCACTTCTATGACATTTTCTTCTCTGACTTTCTCTCTAAATGTACCATAAGCCTGTTTTTCCCTCACTTCATATTGCAATTCATGTTTGCATTAGAATATCATACCTTTAATTTCTCTACAAACTGTCTAAAATTTCTCTAAATATTAAATGATTGTCATATAACTTGTATAAATTCCTAACCAATATTTTATATTATGTCTAATTTATTATAATTATTTAAACTGCAGATGTTTTTGTTTCACTTTTGAAGACTGTACACTTATTGTTCTTAAAATATTTTGTAATAATTTGGAGCTTTTCTCCTCAGGCATCCACAGAAAATACCTAGTTGGAGTGTCCCAGTAATCAAATGTCAATCAATCAATAACTAACTAAATAAATAGCATAGTGACTAAGGTGTATCAATTATTACTGTCACACAGAAAAGCACAACCTCCACATTTCCAACTACAGGAAATTTCAGACTCACCCAACAATGCATTGCTTGTACAAATGCTCTAAAATTTGAGCAAGCAATTTGATGTATTCAGCATTGGTTAGTGATAATTTAAGTATGATATTGCACATAACACTGAGACATTAAGCAACTCAAGGTGAAACATTACTGAGGACACACAACAGAGACATTATTAAACATGTGATGCTAGATAAAGCCTAAGAAACCTGAAAATGGATGAAGACGTTTATAAATAAATCAGTCCAAATATAATATGAAATCAATGAAAACCAAGCTTTGTTTAAGCAAAATACTGAACGAGTAAAGATCAGAAAGAAATAAAGTGATTTTAGGGCTAAATTCAAAAACCTGATAATCTGATAAATATAAGATTTCTAAAAATGGTTGGCAAACTTAACTGGTTAGAATAGAGAAAGACAGAAAGAGTAAAGAAAAGGATTGGTCACACAAGCCAAAGGCAGCAATTAGCTTTTGTTTTAATTCTATTAATAGAACAAAGGGACAATATTACTAATCTACAATGTTAAAAAACAGCACACTGATATATCAAATCCTGATGTATTTGAATTATGTGTGAAACATTTAGTAATATATGTCGCAAGAATAAAAGTACACACGACCAACAAAACAATCCAAGTGAAACACATTCATAAGCAAACATTTTGTAGACCAACAGGTGGCATTAGCACATCATTTAAAAACTGTTACCACTGAAGAACGATTTAAAATCATTTAGTGTGTTTAAAATTAACAAAAGTGTCAGGTTTTGGTGTCAGTCAAACAGAACCATATGAGCTCTCAGCAGTAATATTACAACTTCCTGTAGACCTGTTCAGACATGACATGGGAAATGGGCAAGCATTATAAGATGGAAAACAGTAACTATTAACCTAATATATAAAACAAAGGAGAAAAAGACAGATGCTTTTAAGTAAAGACAAATGTCAAATGCACATAAAACTGTGGAATATAGCATAAATCACTACCAAAATCATTAGAATTTATACCATCGTGGTGAAAAAATCTAGATCCACAGACTTGTGGATCTATTTTAGATGATGTTACTCTTGCACTGGATGGTGATATATGGGTTCACTTCATTTTCCGGACTTCTCCAATGATGTTAACACTGTTGACCAAAAGCAGTTAAGAGAAAAGCTAGTACATAATGATTTTCCTGCTTCAGTACCTTTGGCACTTTTAGTCATAAACACTGAACAGGATCACTGATACGGATCAGAATTCCTAAATATACTACGCAAAGGACAACTAATTACAAAGAAGAATGCAATCTTAAGGCAGATAGAATATTAGGAAACAAGGACAATGTGATCCAGGGATACAGTAGGACTATGTTATAGGGCCCACCACATGGAATCTGGCTGTTCTACAACTAAGAGAACTGCTAGAAACTGATTTAGTTCTCTGAGCTGTAAACACTGAGTGAGACTCTTACTGTCATAATTAAAAATAGTGACAGTAAGGAGAATGAAAGCAGAAGTGTATGAAAGTATGAAAAGGGTGATTAACACATCTGCAAACCACAGAATGATAAAGAAATGAAACACTATCACCCCATATAGATGATACCTTTAATTTGTTCTTTTCAGGATTTGTGTTAAAGTTTTGTCCATTGTTGTACTTTGCTGATTATCAGTGACCAAAGAAAAAGATCATAGATAATCAACACAGCATAACAATAGAAAAAATATTTCCACAAATCCCAAAAAGAGCAGGCATAATTTATCACCCATCTAGGTGATAAAAAAGGTTGATGCATAAGTAGTAAATCACAAAATGAGAAATAAAAATTATCGCTTGGTGATAGAAAAACAATTACCTTAACACATAAGCAGCACATCTGGAAGGCATTGAATGCCCCCCCCCCCAAAAAAAAAAATGAAAAGAAAACTTGTTTTTTTATTTAAGCATTTACTATGTGAAAATAAATGAAAAGAAAATTAAACCACATGGCTATAAGACATCCACACAAGCACAAGTGCAGAATTATTCCACATCCATCATAAAAAATGTAGGATAGGTTCAAATAAAGGAATTAAATGCAGTGAAGCAAAAGTAAATGAGAGGCAGAAACTGCAACAGAAAACCCCAAGCAGGCAAAATGCACAGAGCCAAAATTCAGCTGTAATGTCAGGTACACATCCAGCACAGGCAGTCCAAGGAAATCTTCCATTAGCAAGGACACAGGCACATAAAGAGATCCACAGAAGTGAACGTGTTAAGGGCCATGCTAACACATAGGTCTTAAGATGGAGGTCTAGTAATGGACACAGGCAGTTTATGGAAAAGTAATTATCCATAGCAAACACAGAAAGGGAAGAAAAGTAGTCTGATAAGGAAACTTTGGTTGCACGGTGATATGACAGATAAGAGTCCTATCAATGTCCAAGACTTGTAAGCCAGGCACACATATGTCTCACAGAACACAATGTCCACACCACAGGCAATACAGTATATACCCCGTACAACACTTTTAAGCAAGTAGGCATATATCTTTGCAAAGAAGACATGTTACAGATATTATGGCAAAAGTGCAGAGTAGGAGGGGCAACATGGCAGTGTGCAGTGCCACATACATAAAATAAACTTGCACATATGGTGGGCAGAAATATGTGTAGGTAACTTTATGTATGACTGCTATGGTCATAGTAGTGTTAGATGAGAATGTGTATTGTGTACTTTAATGCTATAGCAATGTGAACCTACAACTATCCAGGGAAACAAGCATCACAGATGCAGTTTAGTGGGATTATGGCCCTGAGGAAATCAATACTGCCGTAAGATGCCTTCTAGGAAAGCAGGTGAAAGAGTGCTTCATGCCTTTGGGCAAAGTTGCTTTTCTTGGGGGATGGTGACAAACCATGTAGGACAGAACCAGTCAGCCTATCCACATGTGTGTATTTCAACGTTATCACCTATAATAGTGCCTGAATACTGACAGTGCAGGAGTAACACATGCCATAAAGCTGCCTGTGTCACCCTGCTTCACTATACTGGGTGCAAACAAGGGAGGCAACAGTATGCTCTATCACTGACCAGTACTTAGTGGGAATGGCAGGAGTATATACTGGGCACACAGTACACAGGCATCATAATATTGTGGTTTACCCCTGATATAATTGTCATTAAACTACTCCATCAGGGTTATGGCCTCCCATGAGCACTGCTCTCTCAGCAGTTCATAAGCCTCAGGCATGGCCTCCAATGGCAGAAAACTCAGTGCCAACACCTGCTTTAAAATCATCTGTAAAGGTGGGACTCCAGCACACCACAGCCAGAGGACCAGCTTCTGTATGCAGCACCACAACATTTGCTCATGCACCTGTGTGGGTGGGGACTGGGGAAGGCAGATAATAGCATTATGAGCTTCCCTCTCAAAGTCCATTAACATGCACTGTAGTGCTAGGGTAACCCTCAACCCATCAGCCATGCCTATAAACTCATTAAAGAGGAAATCATATGCTGGCTGGTATTTGGTAGATGTAAGGCAGTACACCAATGAGCCATGCCTACAACTGTCACCCATGTTATCAATGTGGTTATTCATACTGTATAACTGCTGGCACACAGCTGTATGTGTAGGGAATATCCTATTCATAACCTATACAGAACTGCATGCTAGACTAATTTCTAGTACCCTTTGTCATTAACAGACAATCTCGATTGCTGTACCCCCATCTCAGTTTGCCTTACTAGGACGTCTGCATGCCTCATCCACATATCTTCTTCTGTAGTGTCTACAATGCTGTTGATGTCTCTGTTGCTTGGTTATTCCTTCTCATCATCTGCCATATCAGTAATTGTAGACCCCTCTCATACCTTCACATCTGTACAGATTTTCCCGGACTGTCCAGATTTTTGCCTCATATATTTGGTCTGTTTTTCATAAAATTGTGTTTTTTTCTGAGTTTGTAAGAGCAATATTTAAAGATAGTTCCTATTTTTGGGCCTTTGTCCCACTTTTATTAATGATTGTGTCTAGATTTATTGCTCTAAAGGGTTGAGAGGTATGACCCCTCTTATGTGGCATATGCAGGACTACCTCCTCATCAACTTTATTTATTTATTTTATTTTACATTTGTTGACCGGGCTAGTCTATCTGGATATATGTCGATTTTCAGTAGAGGCCCGGGGAGAAAAGCTCCATGTGCAAAACAATATGAATAAAACAATAAACAATATATGATAGACCAAAAATAGAAGAGAACAAGATATAATAAAAAACATTTTAAGTATGGTCACGAAAAAGTCTACAGAATAATAGAAAAAAAAACACATTTAAAATATGGTCATGAAAAAGTCTACAGAAGAATATATGCAATGTATACGACGGTAAAGCAGTTAAACAAAGATGATAATAAAGAAGTAATTATGAAGAATTCAGTCACAGGATTCATAGTAAGCAGCTTTAGAAGGGAAGGGTAGATGATGCAGGTGGTTGTAGTGAGAAGAAGCAGCAGTTAGTCAGGGATAACACAGGAACATAACGAGTGTTTCTTGAGGTGAAGCTTGAGCTTCCTTTTGAAAAGTTTGTGAGAGCAGAGAGTAGTAAGTTCAATGGGTAGAAGATCCCATAGCTTACCAACGGTGTTACAGAAGAGGGAGTCGCCTGCTACATTGTTAGCTCTGCTGGTGTTAAACAGTAGTTTATTAGCAGAGCGTAAGTTTTTAGGACTATGGTAGAGGGTAAGTAGGCTTGAGAGTATAGGAGTATTAGAGGGTTGATACATTCTTTTATGGGCAATAGTAAGCTGTGAAAAATGAAGATGCTGCAGAAATTCTAACCAATCGAGTTGCATAAGATTTAGACAGTGGTGAGTTCGGAAAGGAGAGGCAGCAGCAAATCTGGCAATATTATTATAGGATACAGTCAGCTTGTGTATGTTGGTTTTAGAAAGGTTTGTATAGATGGGTGAGGCATAGAGTAGAGTAGAAATATTGCTATGCATATTGTTTTATAATTTAAGCTGGGCTATCCTTGGACATCATGATCTCATCTCTAATGGCATTTGCTAATTTCACATCTATTACATCCTCTAGTCATGGTGGATTGTGGTGACATGAGAAGGAAAGCAACACTTGCAACTCTGCCATCTTCAGTGTGATAGCACAGTCCCTGCAATGGGAGGTGTTCTTCTCTGTACTGCCCCTATAGGAGCATCCTTTACTCTGTCTCTCCTTGTGGAAGTGATAACCATCCACCATCAACATGAGATTTCCTTTTTGGCTTTGCATAGTATGGCATACAGTTCCTGCTATTCTCAGCTGAACTTCTGCAGTCCTAATACTTCATTGTTCCTCATATGATGTCATTGTGATGTTCTGTCTTCCTACAACACCTCTCCTTTTTGTAGGACTAAAGAAGAGGCCATGTAGTCCATTTGACTTACTGGTAGGACACAGATCACAGAGGGCATGCGTTCACTGCATGGAGCAGTCTCAGACTGACATACTGAGACGTGGCTGTTTCTACAGGAAAATGTGTCTTTGCGCACTTAAATCCACCATATAGTTACTATGACTATCTTGTGTTTGACCTCCTGTAGTGGACAATTGCAATCTCTACAACTGGCAAGAAAGCAACAATACTGTCATTCAAACCAGATACATAGATGTGTCACCAAATCATCTGTCAGCATTATTATTTTGAAGGTGTCTTAAAAATACAAGGTACTTTGAATTCATTACACTAGTGGCCTAAGATACTCATTTGTCAATAAATAAAAAGTCAGAAAATGAAACTAACTAAATTAAAAGCAACATATTAAGTAGACAATGGAAATAGTGAAAAAGCAATATCATATAGACATTCTGCTATATTTGTAGACTTCTTCTAGACAATAGAGTAATATCCACAGGTCATGTAGAAAGTACCTTTCCAAACACAGACAGAACAGTAGGACGTATCCTAAGATATATTAAGTTCAGAAATGCTAAAGTACTGATGTGTTTTATTAATTGATATATAACTATAACATGGTTCTTAGTGTAAATAATTAAAATGGAATAAATGACCTAAAGCAACAAAAAACAATATAACACTGGATATTTTCAAAGGTCTTTAAACACCTATAGGTATGATCAAATGCATGGCGTGTTAATGGCAAATGCAGTCCTGTGCATGACATTTATTCTAATATGATTGTGAATATTATTGCAATAACTAATGCGTGGACTAAACTAAAACTGAAATGTTTCACAAAGATAAATCCTTGAAGTACTTATAAAGGAAATCATGGACATGAGGTAGTGCTTACCCTGACAAGGATTATATAATTCTTTATAGAAAGCATCAACTAATTAAAACAAGTACTTATCTTGGTATATGCACATGCCCTGCTTGTATGTCAAAATTATGGTATCTTGAGGAGATAAAACAAAAAAAAAAAGTATAAATACTTTTATTGACTCAAGGGAGACCGTACAAAATAATTATACTTGAAAATAAGATGCTTTCCAAGGCATTGTCTGATCTGGCTTGCATAATCAGATGAATCTAGTTTTGGTAAGCCTAAAAGAGGGAGAGAGAGAGAGAGAGATAGATAGATAGATAGATAGATAGATAGATAGATAGATAGATAGATAGATAGTAACTTAAAGAATTAAAAGCTTATTTCATGCCTACCAGTACTTTAGTAACTGAAGATACTTGCATATTGCTCCACACTGGTGTCAGAAGTGAGATATAACTTGTTAGAATTATGGTGAAAGAGGAAGGTGTACATCTCCTATCAGTAGCCCCACCAGCTGAAATTGCTCCCACTGATTAATAACGTAGATGATGAATCTGTCCATGATTTGCCAGTTAGGTGATATTACGGCGGTTATTTACCTCACATAAGAAAATGACTGCTGGTTGGAAAGGACTTTCAATGTTGTTTACCAAACAGGACATGTGAATTATTTAGCTGATTAGGAAAAAAGACAATTCAGCATGTTATTGAACATATATTGTGAAACACATGGAAGGAAATGGAAACAAACCAAATAGGTACCTTTGACCTTCATTAACCAGTAAGCTATTCCAAAGGTGCACAGGTCACATTAGCAGAAGCATATGAGGGTAAACAATACACATGCACTTTGTAAAGGAAGTCAGCAACTTGTATTATGTTAATTTTATTGTAGGGTTGTTAAACTTGTGAAGGTTGCTCCAGCAGATTTATAAAATGCTTGCACTGTTTATTGTAAAGGAACAACAGGAAAAACGAACCACTGCAGCTAAAGAGTCTTCAGTTAAATTATTAATGGTGAGATTAGAAGAACAAACTTTAGACTCTCCACGACCAAAAATAAACTATGAAAAATGTTTTATTTATAACTGTGGTAAGCGCTTTCTCGTATCTCCTGATACGCTTCCTCAGACCATATACATCATGATAAAACTTGAGCTTTATATAGTAAAGAGGTTCTCATTATTCAATATATTAATCAATTTACAATTCAATCATGCAATTATATAATTAACTAAGAGCATATTTGAGAGGCAAAAAGATGGTTTAAAACCTGCTTTTTTAAAAAAATTCTTAGTACAAAACAAAACACTAAAAAAGCTCAATTTTGCTTTCTTATTTAAAATATACAACAGAGCTCTAATTAAGAAGGAAGAATTCATTGCTGAAATGTTTGCTTTATAATATTTAAAATCTTCAAATTCAAAACAGAACAAAACAAAACAAACAGACTGTCAAATGATATAAACCTACTGCATATGTAACTTTCAAGACATTTGATGTGACTTAAGGGAATACTTTTCCATGAGTACCTTAAAAACCTGAATAAAACTAATACTGTTACTTTTATAATATGTATATGAATATAAAACTTAAAAGTTAAAAGCCCAAGCTTAATTAATAATAGATAACATTCAATGGTGTTTGTGGATACTTGTAGTCGCATTAAAAATCTAAGCCAAAACAGATATCTATTACACTTGTACAAAGAAACTTAAAACTTATATATAAATAAATTAATATAAACTAATATAGTTACAATCTGCTAAACATGAAACAGTCTGACATATAAAATTTAAGGTGTTTTATATTATATGTACAATATCAAAATTGCCTAAAAATATTTATTATCATAAAAGCATGCCTGTATTTATTTAATTTAATATAATTTAATACAAAATCAAATAGATAAAGTTATGTAATGATAATTATAAATTTAAAATATGCATTTTATCTAAACTACTTATCTGCGTGTGTTCAAGAAGGACCTTAGCGAGACATACATATTCAGACCAGGAGAGTAATGTCCTTTTAACCTAAAAATCCATTTCAACTCCTTTAATTCCAAGAGGTTCATATAATCACCTCCTCTAGCATTAGGTTGTACTAACTGTAGAACTCTAAACACAAAAGAGTGTTTAGGGAAAAGTTGAACGTGTTTTGCTAGGGCATTCAATTCATTTTTGTTCTTAATATCATACTGGTGATTATATATTCTATTCTTTAATTTCCTCTTGGTCAGTCCTATATAGAATGCTGAACACTGTTCACAAGTGGCTAAGTATATTAAACCTGAGGAATCACAAGTGGCTCTAAACCTTGGTTTAAATAAATATGGCATTTCTGGATGTGCAAAGTCTTGTTCCTTAGTAATATATTTACAATAGTTGCAGTGGTTACATGGGTATGTACCAACAGAATTCTCCTGTCTTGATAGCTCTACCTTATTATTTCCTGTTATGTCACAAAGTAGTCTTTTCAAGTTTTTATTGTTTCTATATACAAACTGTGGGATTTTACCTACCAACCTTAATGTGTGATCATCCGTTAATAGTACTTTCCAATTATTAGTCACAATTTTTCTGATATTGGAACTGTCATTTGTATATGTTGTTATGAAGGTAACTTTTTCTTTCATGTTGCTGACTTTCTTTTTATTATGAGAAAAGAGAGAGCTTTTATGCTTGACCTCTGCATTAAGATTTATTTCTTCACCTATAACTTGTTTTCTGACATATTTTATTAGATTATACTCATATCCTCTGTCAAGAAATATCTTTTCCATATTGTCCACCTCCTTTAATAAATCCAAAGTATCCATACAAATTTTGCTCAACCTAACAAACTGACTTTTTATGATGCCTCTAAATACATGACGCGGGTGCATACTATCATATCTTAAAATTGTATTTTTCCAACACGTTTTCCTGTGCAATGTGGATGTTAATTTGCCTTCTCTTATATCTAAGCTAACATCCAAAAAGTTCACAGAGTCAAAAGACACTTCTGCTGTGAATTTAAGAAAATTAGTTGTAGTCTCAAGATATTCTTTGAATGAGAAGAATTCTTCTACCGAACCTTTCCACACTATTAGAATATCGTCTACAAAACGTTTGTAGACTAAAATCTTGCTAAATAGGTGATGTGGAAAAACATATTCTTTTTCCCAGTGATACATCACTAGGTTTGCATATGTGTTTGCACAAGGGGTGCCCATAGCCACTCCTGACCTTTGTAGGTATAGGCACCCCTTGAATGCAAACACATTGTTGCTCAGTACAGTAAAGGAGTTATATGGTCCAAATCTTGATAAAAGGAAAGGATCTAACTGTTGATATAACTTTTAGTGAACCACATTGATGTTGCAACAGTCTGTACTGTTTGAAATATTGTAAAAGAATATTTAAGAGGTCTACCCATGCAAAGACGACAAAAGACAGTTTTTTTTGAAAAGCCATTTCAAGTTATTCTACAGCTTTATTTAGATTCTGCCTTGTTGAACCCACCATAAATGATGACATAAATGTTTAAATAAGGTACAGGTCATCATCCCCACCATCATCCTCATCATCAACCACCTTTTTCCCATTTTCTGCATGGGGTTGGGATACTGCGTCAGGTGTCACCATCTCTCTTGATTTAGTGCCACTCTCCTACCTTCTTTGATGGTCATGCCTGACTGTCACAGGCCTTCTCCCATGCAGTTTATCCATCTCTTTGTTAGACATCCTTATTTCCCTTGCCATCTTTATGTCTTCCCAAATCTACTGCACCAAATCATTTGCTTTCCTGCACATGTGCCAGCACCACTGTAATCTGTTCTCTTTGACTTTCTCTGCAATTGGATATACTTTGGCTTCTGTTTTGATGTCATTATTTCTTTGTCTGTTTCACAGTGAACACCCTACCACTCATCTCAGGCACATCATCTCTAACCTCCTCAATTGCTCTACTTTCACTGCCCAGGTTTCTGTACCATACAGTAGTACTGGCTGTACCATTGTTTTGTACACCTTACTTTTCAGCTTCGTTGGCATTCTTCTGTCACACATTGCACCCGACACTGTGACATTTGCAGCAACTCCCATTTTGGCTTTGACATCCTCATTCAGACATCCCTTCTCTTCACTCACCCTTTCTGGATACCTGAAGCTGTTAACCTGTTGCACTGTTTTCCCTTCTACCAAAATTTTCAGCTTCTTCTGATTTCCCCCATTTGCTGCCATGACAACTGTCTTGTGTTTGTACTCAGTTTCATCCCATGAGCCTTTGGTTTTGTATTCTATTTCTGTCTCATTTGCTGAAGCTTGTTCTGATCAGACTCTGCTTGCAATGCCACATTGTTTGCATATAGCAGATTTGTTGACCTCTCCCCTCCAACCTGTTTATTAATGAGGTGAGCCCTCATGCATGTCCACACCCAATAGCAACCTCTCTGTGAGTCCAAACTCAGTACTTCTGTCACTCGGTCCTTGTACATAGCCTATGCTAATTCTAGAAATGTTGTTTCCAGAACTTTGAACCATCACAGGGTTGCCCAAATTAGCTTCCTTGAGAACTTGTCATTTGCTTTCTCCAAGTCTCCAAGTCAAATAAAGTACAGAGGCTACTTAAAATGTGCAAAAGGGGTAATACAGTGAATTTTCAAGGTTACTGTATGTTGAGAACACATTTGTATTCTCTCCTCCAGCTTAACATGCACTCAGTTTTCTGCTTATTCCACGTCATCAAACATCAGCCACAGAACTGTTGTCAAATACAAGATGCATATCAATGTGCTGATTATTCCACTGTTAAGTATACTAAGTCCATGCCTAGCTGTTTCACCCTAAGCCCTTAAGATCAGTTAATAATGCACCCTTTGCTTTGGTTGCATTTGCTCAGGCATCTTATGCTTGTGTATTGTTTACTCTAATCACATGTAATTTTAGTTTATGGACAGTATCTTGGCAAAAGTCATTTGTATCCCAGAGTTAGTATATGATATTAGGAGTGGTATAGAGGTGTAGCCCCCCCCCCATGTTGTAGATCCAGGATGCTTTTTAAGTGGTTTATAGTTTGCTTGTTTTGAATAGATACTGCGGTGGTGGTGCTGTGGTTGCATTGTCGCCTCACAGTAAGATGTTGTCCTGTTCGATTCTCAGCTAAAGCGTCTTCTGTGTGGAGACATGCGTGAATGGGCGTACCTTCGTTGAAGGTTGTGCATCACAGCTGGCAACTCGGCATGTAAAAATCTACTGCCAATCATTAGCGGACCGGAGTTCCGCTGTGGTGACCCCTAACCGGGAAAAGCCGAAAGACACAACAACAACATTCTTATGTTAATACTGCCATGTATTTTATACCCAAGCAGTTTAGTCTTCAGAAATCGTAAAAGAAGCCCTTGATCTCATTGTTTATGCTGAATTTTCATTGGTTTTATAACTCCGAAATGTGTTGTAAATAAAATTTAGGCATTTGTAATTTCCACCCCTATTTTTATATTTTATCCATTTTTAACAAGTTAAACACATTTGATACAAGTGCCCTTTTGCACAGCTGACCCTGGGATATTGTCTTTTTAACTGAATTTCTTTGTTACATAGTTTGTCAGTAGAAACTGGCAGAATCTATCTTTGTGGCTTTGATTTTGAAATGCACTTCAGCAAACTCTGCCTAATTTTTCATGTAAGCGTGTTTGTAGTTATGTGATCATGTCATTATTTTACCTAACACTAGCTCATCACAGATGCAGCTATGTATGTTTCCGTGTGTGTGTGAGTTTGTGTATGCTTGTGCATTAGTTTGTGTGTCCATTTCACTACTGTGCCATTATTCAATTAATTTAAATTTTAAATTAAATACAAATTATTCAGATGAACAATCTACGTGAGAATATTATTGATGAAAATATTGGTTTCTAAAAGGTATCTTTTGTATAGTATTTACTGAACTGTTAAGGATAAAAGCAGCTCTGTGGCATAAATGGTGAAAGCTCTGAATGTAGTCTGACTGTCCTAGTTTTGAAACCAGGTCTGGGTACTGGAAGAAATGGCCAGTGGAGATGTAGCAGCAAACAGCCAGTGTTGGCTTGTTATCTTGGGGAAGGGGTGAAGAGTTAGGCACATCCACAAGCAATCGTCTGCAGTCTGCAGGGATAATTCCATATTAGAACACACTGATATTCTTTAAATTCTACCCAAAATAACAAATTGACTGTCACCGATAGACCCCTTGGAGGTAGCCTCTGCCTAGGGATATGCTACAAAGTGAATGAGGAAGGGGTTCCTAGACATGGTTCATAGCTTTTTAAGTTTTGTGAACATGCAAGATTAGTCAGGACCTTGGCTTCATCTGTGACAATTTTGAAAGGGTTGGATTCTAGAAATATTGTATTAGCAGCAACTTGGCCCTCTGTACATACTTTACAAACTAGATTCTTTCTCCAAGTCTAGGACAGGCTTTGCTAGGACCATTCTCTAGGGCTCTTGGGCCCTCATCCTTTCTCCACCCAGTCAGTCTATGCTATGGTTATCTGCCCATATAGCTAAGGCAGAGAAAGTAGCTGTGATCAATATGATGAACATAGTACATTTAAGTAAATTCAATTCAACTTTATTGTCATATGTACTAGAGACGACATGAAAAAGTACAATGAAATTCTTATTTTGCAAGTCCTCCTGCAACATATAAAAACAACGATAACAAGAAGAAGTAATCTAGGACAACAAATAAACAATAATATAAATACCAATGCTATCTTTCATATCAGAAATAAAAATATCTAAAGAAGACTGATTACCATGCCAAGCAAAAAAAAATATAGTCAATAAATCTCTTATAGATATGTACCAGATGGAAATTGTGTAGATGCTTAAGAAACTATCCCCTGTCTTTAGTTAACTCTATTTTTGATGATGTTGCTTCTAACAGATACATTTGCCACCTACCTATTTTGCTGTATGGTTTTCAACCTAAACCTAAACCCAAACCTGACAGTTCTATGAACTCTGACATGTCTCTTAGTTTTCCATTACCTATTTCTCGAGATATATCCTCCATCAGAGAAATTATCTCCAATAACTGGGACATATTAAAGGACTCTCACCACATGTTATCTGCTATTGGCTCTTCTCCCTTATTTTCATATAAACAGACTAGGACTATTCGTATGTGTCTTGAAAACAGGGATTCCCCTTTTTATACTTTTAATACACTTTTGTCCTCTTCTACTACTGGTATGTTCAATTGTAAAAAATGTGTAGTATGTCCTTATATCCTTATTGGCTCTTATTATACTTTTCCTCATTGCAATTACAAAATTAATTTCAACAAGAACTTTAATTGTCACTCGTCTGTGGTTGTCTATGCTGGAATTTGTGCGTCATGTAACTGTTTTTATATTGGTAAAACGACCAGAAAACTGTCAGATAGCGTTAAAGAACATTTAGCAGCTATTAGATCCTGCAACTTGAATAATGCTCTTGCCAAACATAGTACTTATTGTACCAATTTCTCAAAATTTCATTTTATGGTTCTTGAACAAATTGATTGTTTTTTTGGGGACTGAGAATTATTTTTAGAACTCAGAGAATTGAGATGGCAGTTATTGCTTAATGCTGAAGTTTTTCCAGGTTTAAATGAAATGTTAATATTAAGTGTGCACTTAAATGGTACAGATAATTATTTTATTGTGCCCTTTCTTGATTTTCATTTTCATATTATTCTCTTGTTATTCATTGGCTTCTGTTTAATATTATGTTAATTTATGCTTATCAGTTTTATTAATTTATACATGCATTTCCTCTGATTGGCTCTAGCATGAGCACATGATTATTCTTTTCTTATTTGAATTTGTAACTGTTGTTCCTTGTTCATTCTGAAGAAGCTCTTTTATCTAATAAGAGCAAAAGCTTACTCAACAGTTTGGTTTCTGTGTTTTATTTTCTTTAGTTCAGTTTTTATTTTTATCAGTTTGGAAGTTTTTATTTTCATATATATATATATATATATATATATATATATATATATATATATATATATATATATATATATATATACACATACCCACACACACACACACACACACACACACACACACACACACACACACACACACACATATATATATATATATATGTGTGTGTGTGTACAGATGAAATATAGAGTTTGAGTTCAAATGTGTTGACAGCTCTATAAAGACGTCTCTTAGGCCATTATTTTACTTAGTGTATTGAGCAAAGGTACATCACAGTACCCACAATGAAAACTAAGTATAAATCAAAATGTCAGGAGCATGAACTCATCCCAGTGCTATATCTTGTCCGATTTGGAGATTATTACAAAACGTTCAGGTAATAACATGATATTTGACTACAGAACACACTTAGGAGTGCAATTCTAATCACAGAGGTTCCAGTGCAACATACTTCTGAATTTAACTCCAGAGGTTTAACTGCTTGAAAGCATGGCATTGTAACCACAGCATGTACAACTAAAACAGATACTTTTTTTCCTGGAAAATGTGTTATAATTTCACTTCTGAGATACTGTGAACTTAGTACATATACATTTTGGACATTAATTTTAATCAGCTTTTTCAGAAGAGATGAAATAGCTCTTGGGTGGAAACAAAACATACTACCAGACGATGATAGCAAAAGAAGTTTTGAAACTCTGATTGCACTAACTGTATATAAGAAGTCATATATCAGATCCCTGAAGACATCTCACAATGAAAAAAGGACTTATAATAAAGTAATTTGGCACAAAACTTACACATGCTGTCCCAGTGAATTTTGACACTTTTGAGATGGCACACTACCTCTGACTGTGAATAGATCAGATGAATATAATGGCTATATAGCTGCTTGACAGATCCTGTCACCCCAAAAGAACATATCAATAATCAGTCTGAGGTGATCCTGAAACTATTTGCTTTCATAATTCTCCTGCCTCCATCTTTTTGTGCAGAGGTTAAATATTCCCTAGATTAGAAATCAAGCACAGTGTTTTACTGTCACAGCACAAACTGCCTGAAATGCTGGCTTTGCTGGCTATATATAAAAGGTCATATGTCAGTTCCCAAGCAAAGTTCACATTAAAAAAATCACAGACTTGTACTAATATAGTCTGATATAAAACACAACATTTTTGCCAAAGGATTGTGTCTATTATCTTTGAGAAGGAATCACACAAGTACAATGGTCATATTAGTATTTGATAGATGCCGTCATCTCCTCAACAGATTTTATCAATAAGCAATCACACGTGATCCTATAACAGCTGGTTGATTTCATACATCAGCTGATCCCAGACCATTTGTCCAGAAATCAAATAGCACCCAGAAGAACAAAAAAGTATAGTAGCAGTCTGACAACAAAAGCCCTCTGAAAACTTGGATTTACCAGCTGTATATTAAAAGGACATATATCAGTTCAACAAAGAGTTCACAATAAAACAATCAAAGACTTCTGATAAGTTATTTGGTACAAAACACATGCTGTCCAAATGGAATGTCATATTTCTCAGAGGGTACACTTCCTTTGACTGTGAAGGAATCACATGAATATAATGTTCATATGGCACTTTGAAAGAGCCTCTTCCCCCAACAAACTATATCAGTAATCAGTTTTAATGATCCTCTAACTGCCATTTACCTTCATAAATCATTTGCCGCCAGTTTTTTGTGCAAAGCTTTGTGCAGAGCACTCAGGTCGAAACCATTCATATTGCCAGACTGTGACAACAAAAGCCCTTTGAAATGTCAAATGTATTAGCTGTGTTAAGGAAGTCCTGTTTTAGTTCCCTAAAGACAATTCACAATAAAAAAGCATAGACTTCTAATAAGGTACTTTTGTATAAAACACATGCATACTGTCCCATTGGAATGTGCTCCTGCAGAGAAGATACAGTACCTCTGACTTTGAAGGAATCACAGAAATGTAATGACCATATTGCTTTTCAAAAGGTACTGCTCACCCAAAAAATGTATCAATAATCACTCGTAAGTAACCACTGTTTGCTTTTATACATCATATGCTCTCTAAAAATGGCACACATATTTTGTATACTTCTCATGTCTCACTGAGAAAACAGCAAACATAACAGCCACAGTACCATATTTCAACTTGCTGCTGTTAGTCTCTTTCACTGACCCCAATAAGCCTTATATTTATCAGTCAGTTTATATGTAATTAACCATTTGTTTTCACATGAAGCATGCCTTGTCACTCACTTCCTCATGCATTTTCCTTCTATTTATACCTCTGATGTGTGATTGTGAGGAAAGTAAAAAAAAATGAAGACAATAATTTATTTCAACCTCTTGCTGTTGAACATGTGTACATGCTCCAGGCATTGGTTACTTGTAGTGATCTGGTATAACTCATTTTAAATACTTTGTCTTTCTAAATGGCTTCCTATCTCTCATAGGATTCTGTCAAGTCTGTCCTAGTGTTATGAGAGGCTAGCATTTATATTACGCTGTTGAAAACTCAAACTGTCAACAGCGTAATAATTGACATGAAAATGTCGAATCCCCCGAACATCGAACACACACAAAAAAAAAAAACACCCAAACACAACACAAATTGCTCTATGCAGGGGGGCAAGCCCCCCTGCACTCCCACACCCCCGCTACTTAAATATACCAACTCTGAGATCGCACTACATTGCAGTAAATGGAAATCTCCCCTTACGGAGATTTCCATTTACACGCGCAATGACTTTCGCTTTTGACATTTTGGTGCCGACAATATCAGCTTCGATATTGTCAGCCTTTGACAGGGTGAAGTAGACCTAGAGGCTATACCCCCTACATCCCCTAACTAATATTATCATTCTCTGGAGCAAGTTAGATAAGCTCACAGATCACCACCCTACTTACTATAACCAATGGTTATACTCCCTCTCCCCCAAACTAGCCCTATGAATATCTGTTTTGCATAACTTATGTTACATGTCCTTGGCTTTCATGGATAGGCTTCCACTCCCTGCCCCACATGCACACAGCTAGCCCATTAGCCATATCAATGACTGTTTTCCATAACTAATGTAAATGTCCTTTGCTTTCAGTCATAGCCTGCCTCCAGTCCCCATCATAAGCATAAACACAGCTAACAATCATATTTCATGTGTGACTGCCAAAGTGGTGAAATATGAGTCACAGTAAACTAATTCACTTGCAACTATAGGGCAGAAATAGTAGCCGTAATCTACTTTACTTCAGGTATATAGCACTTCAACCCCCTACACTGATTTAGATAAAAATTAAACAAAAAATGATACAAGTGTATGATGCTGTGAACATTGTATACTATTGCCACTGCCCACACATCTGTTTGGATTCCAGACAAACAAAGAAAAAATAATAATCATCACAAATGTATTTCAATGTGGATCTTTCAGGTATTTTGCTTTGTTCCTCCCAACCCCAACTGAACCACAGCAATAACCACTTGATTGTGATCATCCTAACTGTCCTTTGTTTTCATGGACTAACTCTTCCCCTCCCCATAATCATCAACCTGGTAAAAAAAGTATCCACAGCAATGTTGATCAAGTTGTTGTTGCAGAATTACTCACTTTGCTTTCCCCTTAATCCACAGCTCACCAAAAAGAAAAAGAAAAAAGGCCCATAATTACTGATACATATGAAATATTCCTCTTCTCTTTGTACTTACAGACTGGCTACAGCAACAGGTATTAAGTTAACACCCATTTATCTGAAGAATATTAAGACAGTAACTCAAGTTGTCGTTATTAGTGTCAGCTATCCTCATCAGTTTATCAGAGACGAAAGGCACGAGTTATAGCCAGCCCCTGCCTCGCTATATCTATTTATGAAACCTGCCACAGCTCATGCAGCAGTATTGCACAATAAAACAGCTAAGAAAAAAGTATTATTTAATCTAGTTTAAATGTAAGACAAAAGTAATAAGCCAAGCTGCAGGATCATGGTCTTTCCAAGACCAAGGCGGTTGGATTAAATGTCTCAGCAAAGTCCCTCCTCCTATACCTCTCAATGTTTCTGTTCAGAAATTTTGGACAAAGTGAAGATAATAGGGGAACAAAGGCCAAAAAGTCAGGGAAATATTTTAATATTATTCTAATTCACGTAAAAGTTAATCAAAGAGCAGGACTGCATTAACATGCATTTTTTGATTAATAAGAAGTATGAAACTCAATGAATCAAAAAAGGGAAAATACTCATCTCATGTTTTACCTTAATAAACCGTGGTTTAAATAAGAAATATCAGCTCGAATCCTGCTTTATTATTTTTAATAAGAATGCAAAGTGACTTTTGACATGGATCGTACATAATAAGTTTTGACAATGGTCTGTTTTAATAATTTGTATGCCAATATCAAGCATAATCATTCCTGTACAACTAGTTTTCCCTTGTTTTGTTCTTCCTTAAGGAAAGTGTGCACTGCCCTTATGGCTGAAAAAAGTATTTCCTTGGTATTGAGTTAAGTTGTCAAAGTAATGAATGGTATTACTGACTGATTGTAATCCTTAGTGGCCTACCTTGAAAAACAAACAAACAAAAATGATGAAGACAAGGGAAAAAAATGAGATATCAACCAAGGTTGGAGCCAGGAATTTACAAGTTGCACACAGGAACCATATTGCACCTCTACAAAAGGTATAGGTTATACCAGAGCACTGAATGCCACTGTCACAACCATACTGCACCCCCATAAAATGTATAGGCTATGAGCTGGCACTACAGGACTTTTATCTCTTTGGCCACATCATATAGACTGGGTTTTTGTTACTGGCTGCACTATAACAAGTTTCTGTAGAACAGCCAGAAGACTTTACTTGCAAAGCAGCACTACAACAAGCCTCTATGCCATATCATGGTAGCCAGTCCCACAAGTGCCTATTTACAACAGTGTTGACATTCAGCATCTGTGCCACATCATAGCAGTCAGTCCCAGAAGTCCATCCATATTAGTACCAGAATTCATCACTATGCCCATGTGCAATATCATGGCAGCTAGTGTCACAGGTCCATTCACACAAATAATATGTAGCACAAACAAGCCTCTGTACCACAACATGGAAGCTGGCCCATAAAGTAACATTCATCCTCTGCACTCAGACACGCTAGGCCAACACATACAATGTACCCTAACACTCAAACCATGCTCAAAGTAACATTAATGCATTTAAACCACAACACAATGACCATCTCTAAATTCATGGACTTTAAAAAAACAAATCTATTAAAGCTATATGATGAGCTATCAGAATTCAGATGCAAACTTACCAGCCCCCAGTGCAGCCTCAGCTGTAACTTATACCAATGAGTTTTATTCCAGTAGTGTAACCCAAGCCATTAAAATCAGCACCAAATACAATGGGGAACATTTATTTATTATTTATTTATTGACATTTGTTGACCGGGAAAGAAAACTGGGTTTAAAAGCCCATTTTCAGTGGAGGCCCACGGATAAAAACAAGCAAGCAGATATAACATACAAATACAGCAAAACAAAAATATGGCACAACAAATTTTTATACAGTTAATATACAAGCCTTTGTTAAAGGTCTCACAGTTATAGCAAATAATTATAACAAGTCAAAATATAGAAAAGGCAGGTGCATAGTTGAAATAGTTGCTTGTGTAGCTTGTTGGTGCAATGAGATTTGGGGTTATGGGGGTTTAGATTGTATTTCACATGTACATCTTGGATTTTGTAAAAAGTAGGGTTTTAGTGCAGTTTTAAAGGAATTTAGGGAGTCCAGTTGTGGGATAGTTGAGAGAAGGCTGTTCCAAAGTTTGGCTATATTATAGGAGTACAGGGTTTGTCCTACTCTCTTATTTGGAAGGGTTCTCTCTGAGGAGCGGAGGGTTCCAGTAGGGGTATGTGTGCTTAAGATGGATGAGAGAGCAAGGCAGCTAGTGGGTTGGAAAATTAGTTTATGGGCAGTTGTAAGTTGAGTAAATTGGAGATAATGGTGAAATTCTAACCAGGACAGGTTTGAGATAGCACTGCAGTGGTGTGAGCAGTTAGACAGGTTAGAGGTGAATGTTGCTGTTTTATAGTAGCATTGTTGTAGCTTATTACTGAAGGATGCATGGAGGTTGGTGAAAATGGGGATCCGATACATAAGGGATGGAATAAGAAAAGTGTTTGATAGCTTTATCTTAGTTTGTCTATCGAGGTATAATTTGTGACGGTATCATTTGCCCAATTTGAAATGGGTTTTCTTTACTGTATTGAGTATATGTTGTTCAAAGGAGAGTTTGTTGTCTATGGTAATTTCTAGAAGTTTTGCATATTGTACCTGTTCAATTTCTGTTCTGTTGAGGGAGAAATTCTTAAAATTGTTAGCTGGGGTTTTGATGAGAATAATAACAGTTTAGTTTTTTGGGGATTGAGCATGGGTTGGGCGTTATTTAGTCAGGTTTCTATGGAGGAGAAGGCATCCTGGGTTAAATTTTGGAGGTTGGAGAGATTATTGGAGGATGAGACAGTTGAATCATCTGCATATTGAATTAATATGCTATGTTGGGAGGCTTTATTTAAATAATTAATTAATATATTGAAGAGAAGTGGCCTAAAATGGATTCTTGTGGGACACCTGTGTTGTTTGCTAGGTAATCTGATTGTTGTATTTGCCATCTAACTGATTGCTGTCTATCAGTTAGGTAAGAGGAAAACCAAGTTATTACACATAAACATAAACATAAAAATAAACCATCATGGTTTAATGCAGCATTAGTAAGCTATATAACCAGAATCAAATCCTCTGTCAAAATGTTCATCCAAATTCTGAAAGTTACCATAAGGAAGATGATAGTGGAACCAAAATTAAAATTCACATCTACACAGTCAAAGATCATCATAAATCCTTCTTTAAACCTAAAACTGTTCAGTTTACGCATAGCCACAGGGTATGTTCCTGAGTCACTGAAAATGTCTATCGTTATGCCGCTTCATAAAGGGACACCAACTCAAATCCTAAGAATTACAGACCATCAGCCTAATAACTGCAATTTGCAAAGCCATATAATGTATTAATTTATATCTCATTTCAGAAACTCCAATATAAAACATGCTAATGCTCTAGACCCGCAACAATATGGCTTTGTCAAAGGGAGATTATGTCTATTTAACTTAGCAAACTTCAAGAAAGTCACTGATGCTGTAGACAGTAGTCGTGCAGTTCATGCAGTGTACCTGGATCTATGTTCCCTATGTTGGTATTTTAAATAAACTTAAGTGCCAAACACAGACTTTATGTTGTAAGACAGATCAAAACAGGCTAATAGATAGATCCCACATAGCTGAAATAGTATGTGCCACCTCAGAAAGTATAAAGGTAGGCATTCATCAGGGCTCTGTAGTGAGATGCCTTCTGCTCAGTATCTACTTGTTGGATTTCCAAACCAATTGCTAGACAAATTAGCCAATAACTGCAAGATGATGTTGTCATTCACTTAGCAGCTGATACCAGCAGAGGCTAAGCACACAAGTCAATGGTGTATTCAGACATAGGCATAGTATAAATGCAATGAAGTATAGCATTGTCACCTTTGGTAAACAAAACAGCTTACATTATAGACATCATCCCACTCCAAAATGATATAATCATCAGAGATCTTGACACCCTTGTAGACAACTCCTTACCTTTTGACCAACATGCAGCAACACTAGTCAGGAAATCCTTCTGCCTAGCCCAGTTAAGAACTAAAGATATATCATCCAAGTCAAAAGTAGATATCTGTTCTCTACATTCTACCCTGATTAGACCAATTATATAACTCCTTTTTTTGTATTTGTCTATCCAAACATGTCACACAGCTACAAAGACCCCAGAGATTCCAAACTAAAAAGATCACCAGATTAAAGACCCTTATATACCAACACAGGCTTGAAACTCTGTTCCTATACTCTGTCACATATAGACTCGTGTATGTGGATTTATGTCTACTATTCTTTTTTATTGATGACCTAACTCTTCTTAATCTTCTGCACCTCTACAAATCAAATGGTTCAAAAACACTCAAAGTAAAGACTTAAATTTCCATCTACAAAAAAATAAAGCATTATATAAGGACAAATATATTATGTCTGGCACATGTTAGATAAAAAAGAACAGAATGAGACCCTTGATTGCTTTTAGGCAAACTTTGACGATTATATGGGTGTCCAAAAAATCATCCCCATCCTGACTTGTTCATCTCTCCTGAAAGCAGGAGGTGCCATGTGAGAGTGAGTGTTGAAAAGGACTTACTTTGCCTTGTATACACTATGAAGCAGTGACTCTACTCATGCC
Organism: Protopterus annectens; assembly: GCF_019279795.1. Lineage (NCBI taxonomy): Eukaryota > Metazoa > Chordata > Ceratodontiformes > Protopteridae > Protopterus > Protopterus annectens. The sequence continues at coordinate 1,370,947,738 of NC_056732.1, read as the reverse complement.
TGCACTGGTCAGCAATTTCATTTTTTTCTGATCACAGAAACAGGACACAAGTAGCCAACCATAAAATCATATAAATGCAATCTATGTGCCTGCGATCAGTTATCATTATCAACTGATGGCATTGTTTTCCTGCCAGTCTCTAGCCTAATAGCGATTTCACTACAGACTGACAGGAACTGTAAAGTTGTGGATGTTTTTCCCTTTGTAGATACATTTTTTTGTTTTGTTTTCAAATTTTGGCAGGAAGCCAGATAAAACTATGGGCAGTGAGAATAGTAGACACTGCCCATAGCAGAATATAGATTTTGCCCCCCCCCTTTTATTTACTTTTACCACACATAGGATAGTCAGTGCATACCTCTCAACTTCTTTTTTCAACAATTCTAAACATAGCAAAATGTAACAGAGGGGTAAAATTGGGGACAATTTATACCTATTACTCAAATTCACTTAAAGGTAATAGAGCAACAGCTTTTATTTATCCCTTGTTGAGCAGGTTAGTCCCACTTGGCTGGTAGGGAGTCCCAGTGTGGTATTTATACTACTAAAGGCAGTTTGGCTAGAGCATCAGGGAACGTCCCTTTTCTTTTCTATAGGTGCTGTGGGATTACTAAAGGCAGTTTGGCTAGAGCATCAGGGAACTTCCCTTTTCTTTTCTATAGGTGCTGTGGGATTACTAAAGGCAGTTTGGCTAGAGCATCAGGGAACTTCCCTTTTCTTTTCTATAGGTGATGTGGGATCTTTTACACTGACCTGAGCTGCCACGGACTCAAGCAGCTGAAGCCTCAGTTTAAGATCTCTTCTGAAGGATGGCATTATGCTGCACAGCTGTGTCAGCAATTCATCTACCTGGCGTGGAAATCCACAGCCTTCTGCACCACAGGTTCATGTGCCACCTGTTGAACCACAGGCATTGTATGCATTTTATGAACAATAAGAAATATGTCTGGTATTGCGAAAATCAGAAACAGAGCAATAAATCTGAGGCAAAATAAAAAAAAGTTTAACAAAATCAGGTACAGCTGAGAGGTATTGCTCACTGTATACTTCTCAATGTCTTTGCTTAAGATTTATGGACAAAGTAAAAATAAGTGGGGAAGGGGGACGCAATCAGGGACAAACTTTAAATATTACTCTTATTCACTTTATAAGATAACAGAACAACAGGTTTTACATCAACATGCAGTTTCTGAGCAAAAAGAGGAATAAAACTCTGTCTAGCCTTATTGATGTGTCTGAAATTCTTTTTATACGAAAATTTACATTAAAAATTCAGCACCAATGTATTGAAAGTGCAACAAACATTTGAATTGCACAGTTGTTTTGTACAGTCTTGTTGATGAAGTAACATTTTATAGTTTAAAAAATGCCAAGAACCTTTTGCAACGTCAGGGAACTTGAGAGGTATATGTTCTGCAAGCAGAGGGCACACACACACACACACACACACACACACACACACACACACACACAAACACAATCTTCATATGTCCCAGCCGCACTGAGTTCAACATCAGATTTTGTGAGCAAAAACAAGGATGAAACTCTGGCATCTGTTGCTGATTGTAATTCTCCGTGACTTACCATAAAATGAAAAATTTTACAAGATGCAGCAGGCAAATATGAGTCAAAATTACAGAAATTGGGCATTTGAAAGGTATGCTTTCTTCACCTTGAAGCTAGAACTTTTTGCTGTATGGGAAAGCAAGGCAACATAGTTTTTATTTATTTATTTATTTATTTGCTTTGCAACCAATCATGGTGCCTGCACTGCATCTACATCTCTATTTGGCAACAAATACCAGCCAATAAGATGTATATACAGGCGAGACTAACAGTGTACGTTTCCTTTTTTTACTTTGATTGCAAAAGACAAATTCAACTAACGTAGCAGAAAATAAATTAACAAGCTTGTTTCATTGAAATCAAGCTTGTTTATTTTTCTCTATAGTACTTTAATAAGTGTTTTTATTTTTCAATTGAGCTATCAGCAAAGCCCATACTCCATAAGTCTGTTGAAAATGAAGAGGAGCTCACCCCACCCTTGTCCTATGGTTTCGGCACCTTTGTATAAATACATTACTATATTTTTGGGTACATGAGCTAGAAATGATAGATTTTACATTAAGCGACATTTCAAAATTTTAATTTTGAGGCAGGATATAGTGATAACTACAAACCTTGAATTCTCCTCACTAAAACAAAAATTAAGTATGTGATGAAATTTTATGTTCAACACTCTTTTAACATTGCAGGACCACAGCTACTACCATAACATTAATTATGTCAAAGATGGCTTCTTTTCAGTCTCTTATAATTAAAAATGTCTTGGAGCTTGAGTCTCATTAGCATACTATGTGTAGCGCTATCCTAATATATGAGGACAGCTATTATTATCATAATGTATTGCACTGATTATTTATTAATTTTATTTTACATTTGTTTACCGGATGGTCTGACTGGGACAGTGCCCATTTTCAAGTGGAGGCCCGGGGAGAAAAGTTCCAGCTTAAGCTTACATACAAAGTCATCACATCAAGTATCAAAAATGAGTGTTAAAAACAAAAATATATACATAGTATCAAATAGAACAAGACTTTAAACACTTGAATATAGACAAATATATGGTTGAACTTATATATGTGGAGGAACATAACATTAGTTAGGAAATTAAATAGGGAGAGTCACTTAGGCAAAGTTGTAATACTTCTGTGGTGAAATTTCCAGCTAGGACTATAACTACTTATAGAGAAGTAGTGTTGTTAGAAGGGATATGTTAACAGAGTTAGTATGTACAGCCAAATTATGTAAGTAGTGCTAAGTTAATAATTAACCTGGAGTGTTACATGTGCAAAGCCAAGATTCAAATAATTCAAATAAGTGTCTTTTGATTTATTTTGAAATGATTAAGATCTAATACTATGTGGAAGGCTATTCCAATGTTTAGCAACAAAGAGCTGCCTGTTGTTTTGGATACCTTGGTTACTTGGAGTAAGTCTTTGTTAGATGATCAAAGAGTAAGAATGTTAGAGTAGGGTTGTAGAAGATTTTTAGGGAAGGTGCATTGTCAGGATTATGCATTATTTTGTGAGCCATTATTAATTGGTTATAGTTCATAACACAATGTAGTTCCAATCAAGAAATATTTTTGAGGCATTGACAGTGATGGGCTGAATGTGTGGAATCCGTTGAGTGAGGAGAGAAGGTGGGTTCCAGCTATGGCTATTTTTGCAGCGTCTGTTAAGAATTTTTTGTTTCTATACATTGTTCCCATTTTCTTGTGAACCTTTTTGATTGTGTTAGAAATGTGTATGTCAGATTTTAGTCTGTTGTCAATTAAGACACCTAATAGTTTTGTTTTTTGAATCTGGGAAAATCCTAGTATTATTACTGGCAGTTATAAGAAAGTTAGCTGGGATGTTACTATGTTGGTATGTTCAGATGGATGAAATATCATAAGTTTAGTTTTATTAGGGTTGAGAATGAGTTGTGAGCTTGCTAGCTACGTTTCAATATCAGAGAAGGCTTTTTGTCTGACTGTAAGAAGTTGAGTTATTGTGGATGCTGCACATATGAGGATTGAATCATCTGCATATTGTATCATAGATGCTTGACAGGAGGCAGTATTAAGATTATTTATGAATATCCTGAAGAGGAGGGGCCCCAGGATTGAACCCTGAGGGATTCCAAGTGTAACAGGAAGGAGTGGGTATAGATCTTGCTTCCATTTCACAGCTTGGTGGCGGCTAGATAGATAACTTTGAAACCAGTTAACATCATCAGGGTTGATATTAAGATTATTTAGAGTAGACAATAACTTAGGATGGGAAACTGTACTGAATGCTTTAGACATGTCCAAAAAGACTGAAGACACTATTTTGCCATCATCTCTAAATTTATTTATACTATTAGTGAAACTTAGAAGAGCTGTAGTAGTGCTATGATATGGTCAGAATCCATGATGTGATGATAGGTTCATAGGTTCATACTAGGCTATCTGCCCTAGGGCATTTATAAGCCTAGCCAGAGTGTGTTTGGCTTTCGCCACCCATTTTAAATTAATTTTGCTATGCCCTTTTTCAAGGTTAGTATACTGTGCCTCTGTTTAACAGTGACACAGAAGTGATACCCAGGGTAAACCTACGATCTCCCATCCACTCATCAAGATTCCTCTTGAAGAGAGTCAATGAGGGACTCTGCCTAACCTGGACTGGGATTTTATTCCAGAGTGAAGGGAGCCTCTGGGTTATGAATCTGTCCCTCCAGCATGTCCTATTTATTTCAGTGCTGAGGTTCAAGTCTCTCGAGCGCGTAGCTCGATGGGATTTGGATTTTCTGAGGTGCAGCATGTCCATTAATTCCGGGTTGGAAATGGCTTTATACGTCAGGCACAGATCACCTCTGAGCAGGCGGTATGCCACTGAGTAGAGCTGGAGTTTCTTTAACCGGGCAGCATATGGCATCTGTCTGAGCCCTTTGATCCTCTTGGTGAGGAACTTTTGGGGTCTTTCCAGTTGCTGCAGGTGTCTGGTAAGGTACATCCCAAAAGGGGCATTGTACTCAATTATGGGCCTGATGAGGGATGAGTAAAGAGGCACGATGACCTCCCCTGATCTAGATGTGAATCCCTTCATGATTAGGTGGGCTATATAAAATGTTTTTATAACCACTTTGGCCACGTGGTTGTCAAATGAGAGATTGCTATCAACTTGGGTCCCCAGGTCCCTAATTACTTCTTCTGTACTTAATGGATTACCACCTATGTGGTAATTTGTGGGCACTTTGTTTTTGCCAAAGGGGATGACTATACACTTTTTGGCATTTAGCTTGAGGCCATGGCTCTGGCACCAGTTGTCTGTTTCTATGAGGCCCTTTTGGAAGATGCTTGTGTTGGCTGGAGAGTCGATTATGGCGCCCAGTTTGCAGTCATCTGTGAACTTGGTCAGCCACAGTCCTTCTGTGTTTGCCTGTACCTCCAAGAAATATATACCAAACAAGAGAGGTCCCAGGACTGAGCCTTGTGGGATGCCATTTGTAACTGGTTTGGAGTCTGACATGGCTCCAGCAATTCTAACCATGTGGGTTCTGTCCTTGAGCCAGTTTGCAACCAATCTAGTGACATAGGGGTTTATATTTATGCTGGTGAGCTTATCTATAATGCCCGAGTGGGGTATTGTATCGAAGGCTTTTGCGAGGTCCATGTAGGCTGTGTGGACCACCTTCCTCTCGTCAATGGCCTTGGTGACTGTTTCAAAGAAATCGACCAGGTTTAAGAGGCAGGATCTGCCCTTAACAAAGCCGAACTGGGTAGGATCCAGTGTCTGTAGGTCCCCAATATCTTTATTTATGAGGTCCATGATGATCCTTTCCATAGCTTTGCAGACCAAGCTAGTCAGGCTTATGTGGCGATAGTTTCCAGGATCCGTTGAGGCACCACCTTTGTGGAGAGGGACCACTGTTGCTGTACGCCACTCTTTGGGTACATACCCTGTAGTAAGGCTGAGATTGAACAGTAGTTTTATGTTTGGGTTTAGCTCTTCTTGGAGTTCATGTAGGATGCAGCCCGGGACACCATCTGGTCCCATTGATGCTGTGTTTTGCTTTGGAGAGGGCGGCTCTTACCTGAGCATCTGAGATGTCAGGGGGGCAGCACTCTGCTGGGATAGATATTCACCCTTTTGGTGGGGAGGTGGGGGGGGGGGAAGTTTGCACTGAACCTGTCAGCTAGGATGTTGGCAATGTCTGTGGGTTCAGTGTATTTTTTGTCATTTTGGACTAATTCTGAGCATATCTGGGAATTCCCACTCAGGTTCCTAACATAACTAAAGAAAGCCTTGTGATTATCTTTAGTGTCCTGTGCAATTTTTCTCTCGAAGCTGGCCTTAGACGATTTTATGAGTGCCCATAGTTTTTTGCTAATACTGATCAGAGATGCCTTCCCTTTTTGGGATTTTGCTCTATCATGTAGTAGCTTCCTCCTTCTATTGTATAGTTTGTTTATGGCTGGGGTCCACCAGACAGGACGTCTGCCTTTGGAGGATTGGGTCTTGGTTTTATTTGGGATTGCATGATCCATGCATTCCTGAAGGTGTTCATAGAATGCGTTTATAAAGGATTCTGTGGTCTGGGCCGTATTTTCCACAGGCCCGGAGGCTTTGAAGGATTCCACCTCGGTTTTGAGGAGTGTGAAATTTGCTTTAGAGAAGTTTTTCATTGTGGTTTTCTGGGCAGGGGGTGGGGTCGGGATGTGAATATCCAGTGAGATTAGTTTATGGTCTGATCTTACCAGTGAGGGATACACTTCTGGTCTGGAGCATAGAGTCCCCATGTTGGTGATGATCAGGTCCAGTATGTTTTCCCCTCTTGTGGGAGTGGTAACAAGTTGTTCCATAGCATTTGAGTTTATAAATTCTAGGAACCTTTGGGCTAGGGTGTTGGAGCTAGAGTAATGCTCCCAGTCTATGTTTGGGTAGTTAAAGTCACCCAATATAATGGTGTTTGGAGAGACTTTCATATTTTCCAGTGTTCTCAGGAAGGCCGAGTGGGGTTCCTGGGTTTGGGAGGGTGGTCTGTAGCAGGCTATAAACTGGAAGGCAGTTTTACCCACTGTTAGTTGCACATGGATAGTCTCTGATGCTTCATGCTGTACCACCAACCTGGAGGTGTGGGTATCTTTGATGAATATTGATACTCCCCCTCCTTTTGTGGTTCGGTCCAAGTTTTGGGGCCGAAAAGCATGGTACGAGGTATAACCTGTTAGTGCTGGGGTGCTCTCGGGAGCCTTGAACCAGGTTTCTGTTACTGCACAGATATGGATGTTCTCCATGCTAAGGAGAGTTTTGAGTGCGTGCATCTTGAGGTTTAGACTTCTGGCATTGAGTAGCATTACTCTTAGTTTCTTATCCCTTGTGATACCTATGGAGGTGGGTTTGTCTTCTGGGCCTTGCCTAAAAAAGGCACTATGGGGGTAGCAAGAGCCTTTGCCAATATCCGAAAGCCCAAGGGTGACAGGTGCAATCCGTCCCTAGCGAAGCATCGTGGCTTGTCGAGCATGTCATCCCAGGCTGACAGGCATTGGATCCCCTTTGAATGACACCAATACTTAAGCCAATTGTTGAAATTGATCATCTTGTCTTCATATTGTGGCATCATTCTGGGTGAGGGTAAGATGCTACTCAAGGTCAGGGTCATACCGGCCTGGGCTACATGCTCAGAGAGCTCCTCTATGTCTCTTTTCATGTAGTCCAGGGAGGTATGTCTCAGGTCATTCACACCAGCATGGACAATGACTGAGTCATATTTGTACTTGCCTTGGAGTGACCTGAGTGCGTGTGTTATGTGGCAGATCCTAGCGCCCGACAGGCAGCTCACTGTGACCTTCTCCTTGTTCAGCCTGGTGAGCGGGACGTCAGTGTGCGTGACGATAGAGTCACCTATTACAAGTGTATCAGGTGTGTTGTTTAGCCTTAAGGGCTGTGACTGTTCGGCACACTGGCTTTGTGAGCTATGTGTTGCACGTGTTTTGTTTTGGGGTAGCGGTTGCTTGGGTGTCTGCTTTGGAGGTCTCCGCTGCTTAGGCAGATTTTTATTTAGAGCCTCCGAGTATGTTTTTGTGTGTTTATGTGTTTGGTTTGCTGTTGTGGTAGGTCTATGTGAGACTGGATTAGTGAGTGTGGTTTCCTTCTCCTCCTGACTGGTTACGCCAGTACTGAGTTGAGAGAGCTTAGCCTCCAGTTTGGCTATATGGTTGCATCTCTCACATGTGTTGGAATTTTTTGGGAGGAGGAGAGGGTTGTCTGTGTACATGAGGCAGCTGTAACATTGCCTCATGATTCCCAGATTCACCAGCTGGACCGGAGAGGAGATTGACAACTGACCTTTGGACATGCTAGAATAGTATTGGGAATTCCTTTATAAGTGAAAAAAAGGGCCAATGGGGAACAAGATACTCAAGGGGAGTTTGTGAGGATGTAGTGCTTTTCATTTTTTAGTGCTGACTTAGTGAGCAAGTGCCAGGTAACTTAAATGCAATGTGTTACAGGTAACTTAAATGCAAAAATGACAAACAGTAACTTTCTTTCAAGTGAAACAAGGAAATAAGTACAGTAAGCAATGCAGATATCACTAGGGAGCCACAGAAGCGCTGAAAAGCCGTGTTTTAGGTGGAATTAGCATTTCAGGGAAATAACAAGCAAACAAACAACAAGCATACAAACAAAGCTGGATTCAGCAGGCCTGGATCTAGTCTATGCTACAGCAAACCAGGTGTACCAATTTCAGTACAAAACAGTTCAAATATGCAGGCACTATAAGCCTTTAACCAGAAATTCCCAGCTCAGAAGGGCAGAGTCCGGCCTCTCCTCCCACAAGAGTGCAGACCACGAACCTTCTTAATGTAAAATAACTGACCTGAAGCCCAAGTGCTTAAACCAGAACTAATACACTTTTAGAATAACAGACACTGAGCCCTCAGTCAGCAGTTCCCAACTTAGAAGGAAGTAAGCTACCTGTCCTGCCACGACAGTGCAGGCCGCAAACCTTCCCAATGTAAAACAACTGGTCTGAAGCCCAAGTGCTTAATCCAAAAGACTTAGAATGACAGCTACACTTTAATCAAGTTACTACCAAGCAGTAATAAATACAACTGAATACTTTAAAGAATGCCTGGATTAGTGCTCAAGTTATACAAACAAAGCTAGATTCAGCAGGCCTGGATCTAGTCTATGCTACAGCAAACAAGGTGTACCAATTTCAGTAAGATACAGTTCAAATATGCAGGCACTATGATGAGAGGAGATTATTGTTTAGAAGGTGTTTAAGAAGTTGAATGTGGACACATCTTTCCAGAATTTTAGAAAGTGATGAGAGTGTAGCAATGGGCCGGTAGTTTGTTAGTTCTGTTGAATTGTATCCTTTGTGTAATGGTGTAATATGTGCAATTTTCCAAATAGCTGGGACATACTGTTCTGTTATAGAGCAGTTTATAAGTACTGACACAGGGAAGACAATAACAGCTGCTGTTAATTTTTGATATTCTGCTGGCAAGTTATCTGCTGCTAGTGAAGTGGGTTTCAACTTCTTTAATAGTTTTTGCAATGGTTTGTTTTGGGACTGTCTGAAAGGAGAATGCATCTACAAAATTGCTTAGATTGTTGGGTGTTGACATTGTGGGAGACTTGCTAAAACACTTTCTGTGAAAAATATGTTAAATTGAAGTATGTTATTGATTGTGTTCCAGAATTTTTTTGGATTCATTCTGTATCTCCATTGTAGATTAGAATAGTAGTGTTGTTTGTCTAGTTTAATTTGGTTTTTGGCACTGTTTCTAAGTTGCTGGTAAATTAAATGGTTTTGGAAGGATTTATTTTAAGCCCAAGTATGCCATGCTTTGTCCCCTTGTTTTAGGATGGTATGGGTCTCATGGGTTAACCATGGCGTGTAGTTGGCTTTGACGCGAACTGTTCTTGGAGATGCAAGTCTGTTTAGAATAGCAAGGAAGGTGTCATTGAAGTGTTGCACGGCAGCATCTAAGGGCAGTTACTTAAGAGGAATCCAGTCTATTTTTTCAAGACTATTAGGTAGAATCTGTAAGTTAGAATTTTTCTTATTACAAACTTGGTGCAAGTTGTAGTTTAAGTAGAGTTACTGTGATTTCTCAGTAAGTAGGTTCCAAAGTGGTCACTTAAGTGATCTGGGAGACACCCTGCTATTTACTGGGGTTTATTAGTTAAGAACCAGTCCAAAATAGATTATTTATCTGTTTTCTTGTCAGTTCTAGTTGGGTGAGAAATCATTTGAGTGAAACCATGGAGGTTTAAGTAGTTATGAGGATTGTCAGAGTTACATGTCATTCAGTCTGTGTTAAGGTCTCCAGCAATAATGGTTTCCTGTGATATGGCTTTTGTGACATTTTGGAGAATGATTTCGACTGTACTGGAATTGTTTCCCGGAGGGATGTAGATGGCTATTATATATATATATATATATATATATATATATATATATATATATATATATATATATATTTGCTCTGGTTTAGTTGTAATCTGGTTATATGTTTACAGGTTGTAAGTTGAGCATGTTCTTAAAGAGAATTGCTACACCACCTCCCTTTATGTCAAACATTACTTCCTCTAGATCTATTAGAATAAAACTCTTTCTATTTTAGTAGCTTGAGTCATTGTAGAATTGTATGACTACATGACATGCAAACAACTCACATAACATTAAATCATACCATTATTAAAACTTCAGAGTCTAGACAGTAAATACGGATGACTGCAAACTTTGAAGCTACCTGACTTTGAAACTGCAAATATTAACCCTAGGATTCAGGAACATTTTCTGAGTCACATTAAGTAATTTTATGAGATAAGTGGTCATGTGTAGGATGTGAACTCCTCACAGGCACATGGAAGCCCGCAAAATTTTGCAGCTCACATAGTATGCTAATGGTGGTATAATGAGATGGAAATGAGCAACATTATTAAAATGAGGTCTCCTCAGATGCAAATGAGCATAAACTACACAGAAGACCAATTCAGAGATGTATATATACCACAAATAGAGCTGCTAGTGCTAGAATTAATAACCAAAATAAAATCCTAGAGTTACGAAAGGTGAATTGTGAAAACATGTATGGGGTAACCACAGCACTAATACACCTGTATATACAACAGGATGTGCTTGCCACTAGTAGTCACGGTGTTGTGCATTGTCACCCTCAGAAGCATTGTGTCAACCATCCATACCTGATGTTTCATGCCCGTCATGACACTGACATTGCAGATGGCTACCATTTGGACAGACTCATCATACAGCATCGGGGTCAAGATGTATTACCATCACATGCAGACCCAGGGGATGCATGGAGTACCTTTCCCTGTGGATACCAAAAGATGTGTGGCTTCCAAATAGTAGCTGCCGGGATCTTTCAAAACCAAGAATATTCCACAGGTTTCATGATGTTATGCTTCAGCTTTTTGGGGAGCAAATGTGGTTTCCACATACCACAAAGGACACAGGCAATTCCATTATAGCTTTTTATAACATAATCCATTTATTTCAGGTACTGGGGGCATAGACTGTGCCAATAATGCAATAAAGACCCCTACATGAGAAATAGGGAAGATGGTATATTAACTGTAAAGCTTTCCACTCCACAACTGCTAAGTATTCTGTAATGTACAAAGTATAATACACAATTTGTCTGCAAACCATAAGTGACTTATATCAGCAGTTTGTGCAGGGTGATTTTATCCAAACTCATCTTATGTCTGGTGTCAGCTATGCCCTGGAACAATGGTTAATGACACCTATCAGATATTCCCAGACTATGTTTGAGAATGACTATACTTATGCCTGTCAGAAACCCAAGTCTTCATCAAATGTGTGTTTATTCAGGTGAAGCTCTACTTCCACCGTCTGGATGTAGCTGTGGGTACCCTGCAGTATGACCCTGTCACAAGCAGTAAGATATTCTCAGTATCTGCTGTGTTATATAATATCATTGTACATTAACAGTTGCAGCATGTCAGACACATTCAGGAGGAAGACGTCCCAGACCTGAGAGTGGAGAAAGAGTCTGATGAGGAACCTGTAGAGGCCAGCTGCAGGGAAGGACTATGACAGGTGAAGGTGAGCATGGCTTAAGAGGCAGCATCGAGTTAATAACTATGGGCCAGAATAAAGGACTAAATAGAAAGAAAAACAACAATGTATACAAACCTTCCCCCAGACTGCGCTAATCTATGCATAGACTAGCCACACTGTGCATCAGACATATGCTGCACAAGTAGCAGAGTACTGAGGGCATGCCACAGTTATCATTCTATGTGCAGGTGGGGAGGGCCACAGTATCAAGTGTCATTAAAGGGCAGTTTTGTGTGTGTGTGTGTGTGTGTGTGTGTGTGTGTGTGTGTGTGTGTGTGTGTGTGTGTGTGTGTGTGTGTGTGTGTGTGTGTGTGTAGGTATGTATGAATATAACTTGGTGCTGTAGGTGTCAAACCTGGGGTGTGGAGGAGATACTTGGGTGCCCTGTGTGTGTGTGTGTGTGTGTGTGTGTGTGTGTGTGTGTGTGTGTGTGTGTGTGTGTGTGTGTATGTGTGTGTGCAATGTGTATATACTAGGATACAGCCTCACAGGATATTGTAGTGTTATGGCAGGTCCAGGCATCTAAAGGAGATGTATGTGCAAAACAAGCAAAACTCCATCCATCTGTGAAAGTGACCCCCTCCTTTGAGGGCCACAAGTGCTATTCAGGCCATGCAGAGAGGAAGAAGTGCTCAGGAGCATGAGCAATGGACTCTGCCATGAAGCAATTTAGCATGTAAAACCTGCCCTCTTTATATGGTATTCCCTTGACAATGAATGGTGGAGTGGAAGTGGTGGCACTACATGTGCCTCACCATCGACCCGTACTTCCATAGAAGCCCTCACCACTAGGGATGGATATACACTGGCCATGGGAAGTGCATCTGCTGCTTCATACAAACTCCCTGCACCACATGTCCATGATGTCATACAAAAGGGACAAGCACTGCAGGAAGTAATCATGCACACCTTGGAAAACATATACAATCTAAGCAAGGACTATGATGTTGTTAGACTCTTCCTGTATGATGACCCTGCACATATGCTAGGATGCAGATACCAAGACAGATAACTTGGGTGGATGGTGGTACCCATAGCAAGCACAGTCACTGATACGCCATCAAGTGCTGTTTACCATATCCTCAGTAGAGGACTACATTGCAGGAGGAGACATCCTTTCACAGGTAGATCTGTCTGTGATTTCCTGTCTTTGTGTCTCCTTCTGTATCTGGGGTAGGTTTCACAGGCATGGAGGTTATGTCTGCTGATTGGAGTGAGATCTGGACACCACACTGCCCATGTCCAACACTAACACTATGGCCCCTGGACACACTGGCCACATTTTGGCTGCCATCATCGTCAGGGCCTTATTTTTGCCTGACATCAGTCAGTAGTATATCCGTGATGAAGGAGCCTGATAAAACATCACCCAAGAATATATCCAAGAAAAAATACGCATTATAAATAAGAACTGCTACCTGTAGGAGCTGATGGAGGAGTATGGGAGTGATCAGTCACTGCCAGTTCAGCGCTACTATTACCCAAATCTCAGTGAATAAATGCTATTTTATATACTGCAAGTTAGAACACTACATAACATAACTCATGCTGGTAGCCTCTGTGTTTGAAGTCTTGATGTTCATAGGATCCAAGGATCATAGGAGGTTACTAGGCTATGGTCCTAGAGCCTTTTTAAACCTAGCCATTAATGCCCCAGTTTTTCAGATTATTAATGCCAATGAGCTAGAATAGCTTTAGCATATTCCTGTGCCTCAGAACATCTACAAACTGTCCCTATCCTTAAGGGCCACGGGCGACAAGCCAGGGGTAAATTTGCGATTTCCCATCCATTGGTTCAAACTGCATTTGAATAGGCTTAGGGAAGAAGTCTGTTTTACATGAATGATGAGCCTGTTTTAGAGAAGGAGTAATCTCTGAGACATGTACCTGCCCCTCTAACGTGTTTTGTTTGTGTCACAGACAAGGTTTAGATCCTTAGAGTGGGTAATTCTAGTGCTGTTTGTTTTGCAAATGTGTAGCAGATCCATCAGGGCTGGATCAGAAAATGCCTTGTATGTTAAGTATAGATTGCTTCCCAGTAGTCTGTAGGATGCTGAGTAAAGGGACGGGGATTTGAGACGGTCTGCACAGGACATAATATTTGCACCCTGTATTCTTTTACAGAAGAACCTCCGTGGCTGCTCCATTTTTTGTAAATGCCTAATCAATTACATGCTGAAGGGTGCATTGTGCTTGATTATTGGTCTAATGAGGGTGGAATGTAGTGGGACTATGATCTCCTTAGATCTGAATGTCATGGCCTTACTTATAAATTGCACCATGTAGAAAGATTTTCTGACTACCATGGACACATGGTGATCAAAGTACAGGTTACTGTCAACCTCAGTTCCAAAGTTCCTTATTACAAGGTCTACTCTTAGGGGAATGTTATCAATGTTGTCATTTTCAGACGTGGTCATCTTCACAAAGGGTATAATTATGCCTTTTTTTTGCACTGAGTTTTAAGCCATTGTTCTGGCACTAGTTGTTTGTCTGCGTCAGACATTTCTGGAGGATATCTACATCTTTGGGGATTCAGTGATTGCACCCAGCTTGCAGTCATCAGCTGTAGGCCCTCTATATTTCTCTTGACTTTAGAGAAGTATATTCCAAACAGCAGAGGTCTCGGTATCAAGCCCTGTGGGACACCACCAGTAACAGGCCTCTTGGTGGAGGTAGATTCCCCCACCATGACTTCATGTGTTCTATCTCTGAGCTATCTGGCTCTCCATTGGGTGACATAGGGATTCATACCTAAATTTGTGAGTTTGTCTATAATACCTGAGTGAGGTATTGTGTCAAATGTCTTTGCCAGGTCAAGGTAGGCAGTATGTACTATTTTTCCCCTCTTCCATGGCTCTAGTGACCTTTTCAAGGAAGTCCACGAAGTTTCATAGGCATGACCTTGCCCTTGACAAACCGGAACTGGGATGGGTCCACTATTTGAAGATTTTCTGTGTCTTTGTATATTAGGTCCACAATAATTATTTTCATGATATTGCATATAAGACCATTCAAACTTATGGGCCTGTCATTCTCTGGGTCTGTTTATGGTCTGTTGTTCATCCGGTCAGGATGAAGTAGATGAACATGCATGGGTTTTTTTCAAGCAGCTTTATGTACAAACACATCAGGACTGAGGCAAATAAGTTTAACTTAGATAAACCTATAAACAGACTGACTATTTCTCTCATACATGCTCACTCTATGGCTGGATTCTCAAAATGGTACTATAGCTAGCACATGCTATTTATATGCATGTGCTGACCTTGGAAATGCTTCTTAAAGGTAGAACACACACATGCATATTCTACATCCTCCCTCTTTGAGAAATGAATTGTACTTTGTTAATGACATTGATTGACATGCAATAAATACAAGATACTTATTTGACATGCAATTATACAGAACTAAATACATATAGACAATTATGTCCATGTTGCTGTGTATTTCACACTAGGTCTAGAGATGCTACCAAATCATGTGACATAGAATCTAGAATTGGGTTTAGCAACTGGGACTGTCTCTGCTGAATGTTCAACCTTGGGCACATCAGGAACATCATCAGAAATGGAAGTAGAAGTTAAGACACGTTCTGCAATAAGAACACTGTCTGGATTGCTCTGAGATCTAGAGTCTGTATCACAGGAACAATGCTGCGATATTGGTTCGATATAGGAAGAAGATGTCTGCAATTCTTCCTGTACTCCACACCCTCTGATTCCATAAAATAGGATTTCAGTTCAGCACATATACCTGTTACTTGACCAATCCGGTCGAAGCCTTTCACTGTTTGTATCCTCCCTATCGCTCCTTCTTTCAATGGATGAAGAAATCTGCTCATTTTATCATAACTGGACTTCTGGAAAGAACACTTTCTGAATAGTTGTGCTTTGATCGCTCTGTTGTTCTTAGCTTTAGCCTCAACAAACTGGAACTGATAGGCAAGGTTGTTCTGGTTTGTCTAGATAGAGGTCTTTGAGCAGAGAAGCCAAGTATATCATCACGGGGTATGTTTCTGAGATTAAGTAAATTCAAAAAGACAATGGTATTATCACACTTTGACTTCTCTAGTAATTGCTTTGCATTCTGCACTGCATGTTCAGCTAGCCCATTTGAGTGTCGGTATTCAGGACTACTAGTAACATGTACTAAGTCCCATTCTCTTGCAAATTTCAGAAATAATTGACTGGTAAATTGAGTACCATTATCAGAGATAAGCTTATGTGGACTGTCATGGACTGAGAAATGACATTTCAACGTAGTAATAACAGCAGTAGACGTTAAGTTAGGCAACAAATAAATCTCAAACCAGTTCAAATAAGAGTTGACCAAGACTAAATAATGCTGATTGTTCCACTCGGATATGTCAGTGGCTACTGTTGAAGGTAGTTCAGGAACTTGACTTAGCTGAAGTGGCTCTTTTTGCAGATGCAGTCTAGTGCTATTGCATACTGAACAAGATAAAAGCACTTTGTCAATGTCTTTTGCTAGAGAAGGCCAAAATACCAGTCCTTTCACCCTTCTTTTGGTAGATTCAGACCCTGGGTGACCACGATGCAACATCTGGATATATTCACATTGAAAGGAAGCAGGAACAGTAACTTTAGGCCCTTTGAAAATAATGTCATCTTCCATCAACATCTTATCTCTGTAAGGAAAATAAGGTTGTACTTCAGGCAGTATACTGGATTGCTTTGACAGCCATCCTACCTGGATGTAGTGGTTGAGCTTTTGTGAAACCGGATCAGTCTTTGTATGATCTCTCAGCTCATGAAGTCTTGTGGTTGAAAAATTACACACTTCCATGACATTGAAGTCAAAATTCTACTCATCAAGCTGTTCTGTTGTATTTCTGGGCAATCTGAGTAAGGTATCAGCCAGATAAAGAAGTTTGCCTTTTGTATAGACCATTTTGAAGTTGTACTTTTGTAATTTGAGCATCATTCTTTGCAATCTTGCTGGAGCGGAATGCATAGGCTTCTTTAAAATAGTAATTAGAGGTTGATGATCAGTTTCAATCTGGATATCTCGACCATAAAGATAATTATGAAACTATGAACATGCAAACACAATTGCCAGAAGTTCCTTCTCAATCTGAGCATATTGCATTTCAGTATGGGTAAGAGTTCTAGATACTAGGCTACTGGTCTGCCCTCTTGAAGAACTGTGCCAAGACCAAACTTTGATGCATCACAGTTAAAAGTGACTAGGTTATTGACATCATAGTACCTTAGTGTAGGCGGACTGGCAATTTTTTGCTTAAGATCATCAAATGTTCTCTGGTGCTGTTCTAGCCATGACCATGCAACATTTTTGTGCATCAGCTCTCTTAAAGGTGCTGTCAGTTCACTTGAAATCTGGTATAAACTTGCCCAAATAGTTAACCATACCAAGAAAATACTGTAGAGCTTGAACATTATCAGGTGCTAGCATCTCAAGAATAGCTGCTTGTTTGGACGGGTCTGGTCGTAATCTAGTACTAGTAAACAAATGCCCTACATATGTGACTTCTGGTAGTCTGTATTTACACTTCAGAGGATTGAGCTTTAAGCTCACTTCACGTGCTTCATCTAGAACTTTCTTGAGGTTTCTGTCATGCTCTGCTTCACCATTGCCTCCAACTAATAAATCATCTACTATTATGGCACAGGGATAACCTGAAAAGCTCTGTTCCATTGCACGCTGGAAGACTTCACTTGCAGAATTTATTCTAAATGACATCTTGGGGTACTGAATGCAGTCAGCAGTGAAGATTTGCGATCAAGCATCACTTGCCAAACTGAACTCTTTGCATCCAAGACGGAAAACACAGTGGCATTCTGTATTAGGGCTGCGACTTCCTCAACTGTTCGCATGGTATCATGAGGTCTTTTTAATGCCTTATTCAAGTCTCTTGGATCGATGGATATTCTAATTTCATCTGAGCCTTTTTTATGATTTGCTACCATAGATGACACCCATGGTTCTGTATCTGGAGAAATCACACTTTGCTGCACCATTTTATCCAGCTGAGCTTTAACTCTGCTCTGCATAGCTGTTGGAACTCTTCTTGTTGGTCTGACCACTGGACTGACCTCTGGGTCTAACGTCATGGAATATAATACACCTGGAAGCTTGCCTAGCTTGTCATCAAAAACATCAGCATATTCTGAGAAAATAGTATCACTGAAGCTGGATTGGGACATGTGCTTATGTGACAAACCACTTTAGTGAAAAGCAAGTCCATTCTCAAACTGTCTCTGAGACCCAATAATGACTGCACAGGTCTTCGGACTACATAAGACAAGAACTTGTAACTATTCCCAGCCAAATAACATGAAAGCACTACTGAACCTTCATTTTGAATTTCTTTACTTCCTTATGCAACAAGTCTCGCACAACTAGCCACATTAAGTTGTTCACCAGCTCTTACTTTAGGAAATGTTTCTGCTGATATAACAATACACTTTGAACCAGTGTCAGCTTTGAGCTCGATGAGTTTACCATGGATCAGGACAGTCCAAAGCACTTTGCCCTTTGCTGATAAATCTACTGCATTAACCATTTCACCAATTACTGCTACATCATCTACGTAGGAAATAGGATTGTCACAATAGATTGTCACTTGCAACCATACTTGTCTGCCTTTCTGTAACTTCATGGATCTGACAAACCTCAATAGCTTTGCTCAACCTTAAGTATCTGTCATGAAGCAAAATCTTTCTCACAGCAGCACCATTAATACCACACAAGCCTGCCCTTTATGAGCTCATCTTTTAAATCACTAAACATGCAAGTTTTAACTTTGTTTCTCAAGTCAGTAATATAAGCTGCAAATGTTGCTCCTGGCCTTTGGTCTGGGGTTGCATATTTCTCTGAACTTATGCTTCAACCACTCAGGATCTTCCCTTGATTCAACAATACCGAGATAGTGTAGTGGTTAGAGTCCCGGCTTTACATGCAGGGGTTCCAACGCTTCCTGGAATTCATTAATTCCAATGTGCTGGACCAGCTCATTCTTACCCCCACTAGAGGAAGCAACATCCTTGACCTGGTTATTACTAACATGGGCAACTGTTGCTCAACACCAGTAGTCAGCTCCTCCCTGGTTAGATCCAACCACAAACTAATTACCATGGAAATCCACATCTCTCCCACACCACCAACAAAGGTAACCACCATGAAAAACTTCTCCAAAGCTGACTTTGGGCTCCTAAAAACAGAGGTGGCTAACTTCACAGCACCCATGCAAATGGAAAATAGGTGCATGACCGTCAAATCATACACCAATGCACTGTACGAACACATACATAAATGCATGGAACTAGCCATACCCAACAGAACCAAGATGCTCTCCTTCAAAAAAAGGAAGCCAATCTGGTGGGCCTCTGCCATTAACAAACTCTACAACAGCAGGAAGAAACTGTTGCAGAAAAAGGTGAAGTCCCAAGACTGGAAAAACTCCCTTATTAGCCTCAACAAAAAGATGAGAACCCTCATCAAAACCTCTAAAGCTAGCTATGAAGGCAGAATTGCAGCAGACACTAAAAACAACCACAAAGCATTCTAAAGTTATATCAAGAATCTCCAAGGCAATACCCAGATTTGCTCTGAGTTACTGCACAATGGTACCTCCTATACTGAACCAACAGATATTGCCAACATACTGGCCGACAGATTCAATGCCAACTTTAACCCTCCCCCCCAAGGACCAATCACAATACTGGAATAATGCCAGGCACCCAGCTTTACTGTAGCAGCGGTTAAAGCTGCATTGTCCAAGGCCAAGCATACAGCTTCCATGGGACCCGACAATATACCTGGCTGTGTTCCACATGAACTATAAAGTGAACTGGCACCACACCTGTGTGCCCTGTTCGATCACAGCCTCACCTCAGGCTTTGTCCTTACAGAATGGTGCACTGCTACAGTCAGCCCTCTCCATAAAGGGGGAGTGACTACAGACCCTGGGAATTATCGCCCCATTAGCCTGATGAGTCTGATATGTAAGGCTATGGAGCGCATCATCATGGACCTAATTAACAAGGATATAGGGAATCTCCAAACTCTGGATCCTACGCAATTTGGTTTTGTGAAGGGTAGCTCATGCCTGCTCAACCTGGTTGACTTCTTTGAGTCAGTCACCAGAGCTGTGGATGAGGGCAAGGCAGTTCATACAGCCTATCTTGATCTGGCCAAGGCCTTTCATACCATTCCCCACTCATGAATTATTGATAGACTCATCAAACGAGGCATCAGCCCCTATATCACTAGGTGAGTTGCAAATTGGCTCACAGATAGAACCCACAGTGTGAAAGTAGCAGACCTAAGTCAGACTGCTGACCAGTCACTAGTGCAGTCCCACAGGGATCGGTTCTGGGTCCTCTCCTGTTTGGCATCTACTTCTCAGAAGTCCAGGGCAACACGGAGAGACTCTGACTGACCAAGTTCGCCGATGATTGCAAGCTGGGAGCCATTATTAATTAACTCCACAAGTGATGCAGACAGACATCCTACAGAAAGGCCACACTGAGACCAACGACTGATGTCGAAACCATGGCCTTAAGCTTAATGCCAAAAAAATGCATCATCATTCCCGTTGGGAAAAACTCAGTTCCCACTAATTACCACATTGATGGTAGCCCACTGAACACTGAAGACATCATAAGAGATCTGGGGACACAGGTTGACAGCAACCTCTCCTTTGACCACCACATTGCCACTGTGGTCAGAAAGTCCTTCTATGTGGCAAATCTCATTACCAAAGGTTTTTCATCCAGGAAGAAAGAGGTCATCATCTCTCTCTACTCTTTCCTCATTAGACCAATCATCGTGTATAATGCCCCATTTGGCATGTACCTCACTAAACACTTGCAACAGCTGGACAGGCCACAAAGGTACCTCACAAAGAGGATCCTAGGCCTTAAACACATGCCCTACATGGATAGACTCAAAAAAACTCCAGCTTTTCTTTGTCTCATATCGTCTATTAAGAAGCAATCTCTGCTTGACTTACAAAGCCATGTCTCACCCAGCCCTTTTAGAAAGGTTACACCTAAAGAAATCCCAATCTCTCTGCACCACACGTTTCAGGGACCTCAACCTCATTACCACAATCAACAGAACATGCTGGAAGGACAGGTTCATAACCCAGAGACTGCCCATCCTCTGGAGTAGACTTCAAATACATGTCAAGCAGAGCACCTCACTGGCCCTTTTCAAGAGAAATCTTGATGATGGGATGGGAAATAGAAAGTTCACCCCAGGGATCACTCCAGTGGCTCTACTTGATAGAGGCACTGGGAACTAATGCTGGCATGATGCTAGAGCACTTCTATAGGCTAAGCTTGTAAAGGCTCCAGGGCCTTTGGCCTAGTACACACCTATGAACCTATGCAACAGTTTTCATCTAAATACACTGCTGATGCATACACAAATGAATGCTCTCTATCAATGGCCTCTGACCCAGTTAGGTTTAGCAAAATAAATGCCCTGGTGCATGATTCTTCATCTGAGTAAGCTGCTTGTATGAAAATATCATACTCTTGCTCAAATATTACCCAGTTCTCTGCAATATTCTGATCAAATACAAGTGAAGATAGTTTTCAAAATTCATCTGCCATGTCAACAAACTACAGTAAAACACAATACAATCCAAGTTCATTTGTAACTGCACGGAAATACACACATACATGTATATGCCAGACATTTATGCCAGCACTTGTAACTATGCCCAATAGCACAATAAGCCTTTGAGTAATTGAACTCTGTGAAATACTTTGTGAAGGACTTTGTAAAATAAGTATCCGTGGCACAGAAACACTCTTGAAATTATTGTACTGTAAAGTCATTTATCATCATTATAAGAAACATTTCAAAGTAACTGCACTATGTGAACAAACTGTACAAAGCACACTGAAACACTTCCAAAATGGCTGTATTTTGCTAAATAACTCCTTACAGTGCAAGGTACACTCTGTAATGGCGGTCCTTTGCGAGTAGACACACCCAGCACAAGAAAGATTTCGAAATGGCTATATTTTGACTGCACTTCAAGAAATAGTTGTACTTTGTACACAATAAACTCTGCAGAATAAATGCACAGTAATAAACACACACTGTAAGCACTTTTACACACTTTGCGATACTTCGAATAACTCTAGTTATGCTATTCAGAACTTTACTCAATGTGAAATAACGGTTTGTGCCAAAACACAGTAATTTGCGCAAAACATGCAGTCGCCTTGCTTTATTTTTGATTAATATGCCGTTTTTGCCATTTATTATATTCGTTTTTCACATTTAATCTCTTTTCTTGTGCTCGTTTTACTCTAAACATGCTAGTTTTGCAATTCTAAGGCAACTCTAAACCTCTTATGTACTTTTCTGATAATCGTTTTATCAAATATCTTAATTTCAAACATTTTGCTTAATTGATAAACTTTTCCTGCTTTTCGTTCACTTAAACATTTCTGTGTTATTCGTTTGCTTAGTGATGTGTTCTGTGCCCTTGTAATGCTCCGTTTTATCATTTTTGATAAAATAATTGTGCAAGTTTTCATTACTTTTAGCTTGTGATGGCCATTTTTTGCTCTCATTTCTTTTATTTTACCTTCATAGCGGACTCTGCACCTCATATCTCTGAAAAGCAGCCTCTGAAATCCCAGCTCTGACACCATCAGTCATGTTTCGAGCTATTTAGGAGGTATCCTGGGATATTATCAGGATCCACCACTGCAATATTTTTAGCTGTGTAGGGTGTAGTGAGGATTTGTTTTTTTAGTGATAACTTGGGGGAGAAATGGTACAGAGTATTTCCTGGGGGGAACTGGGGTGACAGGGGGTAAAACTGGAGTTAAATTTATCGGCCAGCAAATTTGCTATATTCCCCCAGTTCAGTATAGGAAGTGCCATTTACTATTAGTTCAGCACACTGTTGGGTGTTCTCTTATGGTGGACTTGATTAGTCCCCTGAGTTGCTTGTTATGTCTGTCAGGCATAACCTTTCCTATTTTTGGACAGGATTTTCTTTCTTTTGTTGTACAACCTATTTATACTATTGGTCCACCAAGGGGGCCTGGTTTTGGAGTTTGCCCCCAATTTATTTGGTACTGCTGTTTTTATGCAGTTAGGTTATACAGGGTTTCTGTAAATAGTTCTGCATATGCCATCATATGCAGTGAGTTTGGGGGACTTGGAATTTAGCTATACCTTTACTTAATAGGAGATATATAGCCTGTGAAAAGTTCTCAAAGGTTCTAGGGTTTGCTGGGAATTCAGCCTTTATTTTTATTTTAAGGGTTACCACTTTGTGATCTGGTCTGACCTGTGAGAACATTACACAAGGGGGGGGTGCAACGTTCTCTTATATTTGTATCAGATCTAGGATATTTGTACTCCTAGTAGGTGTGCAGACTAGCTGTTGGAGAATATTTGCACTGATAAAATTCAGGAATCTTTGAGCCTGCATGTTAGCGATTGTGTATGTATCCCAGTTTATAGTGGGATAGTTGAAATCACCCACGAATATGGTGTTGGGCTAAACTGTGAGTGACTCCAGTCTATTCAAGTATGTGGTATGGTTAGCCTGGGTCATTAATGGGGACATATAGCTAGCAAGGATATGGTATTGGACTTTACCTAAGGTTAGTTGGATGTGGAGTGGCTCAAGCATGTCATATTGTTTGATCAGTCTTGTGACCTGCTTGCTTTTTATGTAGATTGATACAACTCCACCTCTAGTCCCTTCTTGTGCAGTAGCTGGTCTAAATGTGTGGAAGGTATTATAGCCTTGTACTGCCGGGGTGCTTCCACACATTTAAACCATGTTGCCGTAACTGCATAGATGTCATCACTGTTCAGGGTGAGTAGTGTTTCCAGGGAATGGAGCTTCTTGTTGAGACTCCTAGCATTGGGCAGTAAAACCTTTAGTTTATCTTGTGTAAAATTTACTGTGGAAGGTGTATCAGATTGGCATTGCCTAAAAAAGGCACTATAGGGGTGGATAATGTTTTAGCAAAAATTCAAAATCCTAGTAGGGGCAGGTGTAGACCATCCCTTGCAAAGCAGTGTGGTCTGTTAATCATATCCCCCCAAGCTGACAAATATTGGACCCTCTCAAAATGACAGCAGTAACTAAGCAAATTGTTAATGTCTGTCACCTTCTGTTTATATTGTGGTATTATCTTTGGAGAAAGATGTGATAATACTTTTAATCCGTCCCGCACCACACATTTACTCATCATGTAGATATTTGATACTTGATCCAGTAAAGACATACCCACCTGAGACATTTGTAGTGGATATTCTTGGTGGCTGGTCTAGCTCAGCTCCTATATCCAGGACTCTCCTTCACTATAGGGACGTATCAGAATTCCCATATGAGGAATGCCTCCATCTCTGATAAAGGTGGTTTGGTCAATGGGCTGCCTCCCAATGCCCTCAGTGCCTGCGCCAAGCGGGTGGCACAAGCTTTACCAGCAATGATCATGTCAGTGGCCTTGTTTCTCACTGCTCATAACTCCTGCTCCAGTCACTGGCAGCATTGATGTCATTCACAATATACCACCAGGCATGGCTGTGAAAGGACCAGCCAGAGTCATCATGGCCGATCATGCTCAACCATGAAGGTGGATAGCTTAGAGCAAGATCTTACTCTGTGCATGGGAGAACTTGTATTTCCTTTGTTTGTCACAGTTGGGCATCCTGTTGTGGAAGGAAAAAGAAAATATATGTGAGATACCTACGTGGTAGAGGTAGGTGGCCTTGATGTATCTCTGTGGCAATAACACACACACACACACACACACACACACACACACACACACACACACACACACACACACACACACACACACACACACACACATACACACACACACACACACACACACACACACACACACACACACACACTCACACATACACACACACACACGGCATACCCATTTACAGGTTTTGTGTCATCTCTGTTTTGTGTCCCACCCTTCCCTCCAAACAGCGGACAGTGAAGAGATATGATTGGAAGCCTTTAATTGGTGTCCTGAGACACTGGCCTGCTACAATAGTCTACTGTTGATTACCATCAATGTTAAAACTGCCACTGGCTGACCTCCCCTAGACTGTGGCTTTGACAGCATACAGGTTTATCTATGGGCAGATATTCCGAGCATACCTACAGACAGTTGCAACACAATTACATACCAACAGGACCTTGTTGAGGTCACAAATATATCAGTGGCACAGTGTGTACCTTCCTAAGTGAGAGGGAAAGATGCATGCCTACTGCAGAGTGTGTTATGTAGCTATACAGAGATTTATATGTAAGAACTATATGTGTGCTGCTGCAGCGTGCACATTGATTAAAGTTAGTATAGCGGGAGTATGTAAGTGATCTGTACTCAGTCAAGATTCAAACATGAAAAGTGCCTAGTGATAAACAATAATATCTCACTGCCACACTATTGACCTGCTATACTCACTCATGCAGGTATATATAGCAGTATTATATATATATATATATATATATATATATATATATATATATATCGCAGTATTATATACATATAATCGTATAATCGTCCTTTTCTCCAAACCCTCTCCTCACCACCATAATGCTACATAGACTACATAGACAGTATAACTGGGATATCAAGTGCAGGAGTGGCAGTAGCCTCTACATGGCCTTCCTGGTAAGAGGGTTAATGACTTGCAATCTCAGACCTCTATAATTGTCGCACAACAATAGCTAAATTTTACAAGGGCATTGAGTAATATACATGAATGGCAAGGTAGATCCCTGATAAGTCAAATCCCACACAATACTGTACATGACTGCTGCCTATAAACTACAACATTAACAAACATTTCAGATTACTACAACAGAATTGCAATTTTGAGGCAGACATTTTTGGAAGGGTAGTAAGTGTGGTCTTCCATTATCATGACAAGGTCCATGGCAGTCACAGGAATTTATAGCTCATAAATTCAAAGCTTCTAGCATGGTAGTTATGTTAATAAGGTAATTCTAATGAATGTTCCTGTACAGTATTTCTTATTCATTAGGGCTATGGGTCAAACCGCACTAGCAGGATGTCTCAGTGTCATGCACTCACATGAGCACCAGTGAGGTTCACTGAACATGCATGAGTGGGTACATTCTATCCACTCCAGTGTTCTCACCCTAACATTATAATGCCACATCAGCAACCTGTGCATTACATAATGATAAGACTGTGACAGGTCATAATAAGAAGCTGTGACGAGTGGGCTAATGGTCTTGACTTTCAGAGGCACTGAATTTGGCAGGATTCCCTGGTGATGCAACAAGAGAGCAAACCCTTTTTGTATTTGCTGTATAGTTACCACCGCGAGTGCTTGATAGTGGACTGTTATGAAGGTCTCCAATATAAAGTGGATGTCTGGCACAGTCTTGCTAGGCTCCACTAAAGTGATCTGAGGAGACACCATTCTGATATTCTTAGTTGGTGGGAAGAAGAGGTCAAAGAAATGACACCTAAGATGTTTTGTAAGTAGTGTGTTCATAGGTTCATAGGTTCCTAGTTACATACAAGACTAAGGACCACCAGACCTTTATAAGCCTAGCTGTGCAATCCAACCCAATTGCATCCCTAAGTACCATGGATGTTTGTTATGAGAGGTTATGTTAGTTAGGAAGTTTCTAGAGGTTATGTGGGAGGAGTATGTTAATTTGGGCATTACTGTCTGTCTCTGTCTATGAGAGACATGAGGGTCAGACCTGGGGTGAATTTCCGATTTACCATCCATTAATGAAGATTACACTTAAATAAGGTTAAGGATGGACTCTGACTTACATGGATGAGGAGCCTGTTCCACAGCATGGGATGTTCTGAGACACATATCTGTCTCACCAACATGTTTTATTTATGTCACAAGCAAAATTTAAATCCTTGGATCTAGTAGTTATGATGCGGTTCATTTTGCAGATGTTCAATCAAATCATCAAAGCTGGATCAAGAGTTGCATTGTATTCCATGCATAGATCACCTCTCAGTAACCTGTAGTAGACAATAGAGATGGGGCTTTAAGACAGTTTGTATAGGACAATGTGTTTATACCCTGGATTCTCCTGGTAAGGAACGTTTTTGGCATTCCAACTGTTGCATATGTCTAGTCAGGTACATGCAAAAGGAGGCATTATACTCAATGATAGGTAATGCATCATTTTCCCCTTGTCCATTGTCTTAGTGACCTCCTGAAAGAAGTCCACCTGATTTAGTAGGCATGACCTTCCCTTGACAAAGCCAAACTGGGTTAGGCCCACTGCTTGAAGATTGCCTATGTCATTGTTGAACATTTCCATGATAATTCATTCTTTGGCTTTACATATTAGACTAGTCAGACTAATAGGTCTGTAGTTTCTGGGGTTGGTTGATGGTCCACACTTGTGAAGTGAAATAACCATTGCAGTCCTCCTGTCTCATGGTACAAAGCCTGTTTTGAGGCTATGATTATTACTTGAATTCTCATTTACTAGTTTTCATACTTTATAAATATGATGATATTGTGCATGTAACTTCATGCTTTCTTTCCATTTCTTTTTTCCTAGTTCAGGAGACCATTATGGAGAACAGCCTTCTGTGCTGGAGATTACTGGAGAGGCTTTCTAGGTGAAGAGATATGCATTGTTGCTTTTAATTAAATAATTTGAGGTGCACTCATTATGTAGGTGCTAGATTCTGCACAGTACCAGAGTGTGTCCCTTTATAGGTGTTTTTTTTTCCTAACTTTAAGGTTTGAGCTGTTTGCAGAGCTAATTTTGCTACACAAAATTTATAATGTATTAATGAGGATGAAAAAACATCACTCTGGTATCCAATGGACGTTGTAGGCAGAGCACTACTCTTGCTTACATGTCCCACAGCACATCTGGACACACACACACACACACACACACACACACACACACACACACACACACACACACACACACGCACACACACACACACACACACACACAGTACAGGGACTGCTACTTATTTCATTTCTATTCTGCAAGCACATCGTAGCATACGACCAGTAAAATAATACCTCTAGGCAGTAGCTGGTAACAGCCCAATGTACACACTTGAATGCATGAATAATCTGTAGCCATTTGATTGTATGGGTAATATACGCTGTATGTACACCTAATGTGCATATTATTTTAGTCTATCTCTCTCCATACCTCTCAGCCTCTCAGAGCAAGAAACCTGGAGAAAGCCATAAATAAAAGTGGGACAAGGGCCTAAAAAATAGGGTCAATTTTTAAATATTGCTCTTACAAACTTAGAAAGTCCATAGAATGACAACTTTTGCATTAGAATGAATTTTGTGAAGGGTATGAAGTCTGAAACTCAATTGTCTTTCATTATTTTTTAACTTCAATATTTAATGATCTGCCACTAATTTGCCAGAAAACCACAATTTTATGCAAAACAGATCAAAAATATGAGGCAAAAATCTGGACAGTCTGCGAAAATCTGTACAGTTGAGAGGTATGTCTCTCTCCCCTTCTTTACCTTGTCACTATCCTTTTTTTGCTTTATTTCCCTTCATTTATATTTGCATTTTATACAGTGTCTGCCACAAATATGCCAGTGGTGTGCCCTGGTGTCAAGCTCCCCAGCATTCCTAGTTATCCCTTGTGGTCACTCCAACTGGATCCAGGCCTGCCTCCCTGTTTGGTATGGTGGGCAGTAAACAGCTGACCTTCCTGCTGCTTCTGGAGGTGTTTCATTGAATAGGAGTGCCATTCTTCCCACATTGGTGGCACTGCCAGAGGTGAGCAATATGTCACCCACAAGGAGTTGGATGAGGTGCCGGGGGATCTGATAGACCAGTGGCTGGAAGCCTGCATCAGTTATGTGGCAGAGATCCTCTTGAGGCATCACTGCTTTCCCCTGCTGTCAACACCTCAATTGGAACCCAGGGGGGAGGGTAGTCAGAGTGCTTTCTGACCCCTCCCCAGGTATTGCACAGACAGTTTGATACAGAAGGCCATGCCCACCCTATCCCCCATGTATCTTGGTGTTCCCATTCCTTGTGTGTCACTGCACTCCCCTGTATGTTGTCCAATCTTCTGCATCCTGCATCACAAATGTCTTTCATTTGTCTGTTTATAGTTCCACCATCCCCTCCACCCTGCAGTATGTTAACACCTCCCCATTTGGCCTTTGTCTCTGTTTTATGTTGGTGCATGTACTCCTGCTTAGAAACCTCTCCATCTTACCCTACCTATTCTTTCCCTTGCATCCTTCCTCATCATCCCTTCTTCAAAATAAATAAATAAATAAATAAATAATAATTAAAAAAAAAAAAAAAAAAAAAAAAAAATATATATATATATATATATATATATATATATATATATATAAAAACCTTCCTACTTCTCCCTATACTCATTCTTACCTTCTGTGTTTCCATTGCCATGGTGCATGTTCCTGTGCTTGCTGACCCCTTTTTCGTATGCTCCTATACTCCATTTTCCACCTTTTTATAGTTAAATAACAGATTTAAAAACTGCAATAGGCCCTTTAACGTGGCTTGCTAATTTTCCCATGTTGTTGCCATGTAGCGCATCTCCATGATGTGAAGCACATACATTTTCTGTACTTATATATTTTCCTTGTCTAAGTCCTAGCTGCAGTTATGGAATTTCCTTTTTCACCGTGGTACTGTGATTTTTGTAGGCAGTTTTTTTAATTAGCAACAGAATATACTGCGGATTTCCACCTAATTAATTTATAGTTAATCTCAGTCTACATGATGTGACAAGCGTTTCCCACTGGAGGCACACCAAAATTAATCTAAGCATATTTCTGAATCCTTGGGTAAGTACACTATGTTCATCACTCTTTTAATATTTTCGAGCAACATTTACTACCAGACTTTACAACATGAATTATGTCAAAATAGTGCTTCTTTCAATTACATCTTTGAATTAATAAATATGGCATTTTAACATGATGTTTATAAATAACCTCCTTGTTGTTTCAGAAAAATTAGAGAAAATTACCTAGGAAAAACAAATTTTAGACCACTCACCAATTGCTGCAGCTATCGATGCTTGGGAATACATGAAACGTGTTGCTAGTTACGTACAAAAGTATTACTTTGATTTGTAGGGAGATACTTTCATAAACTAAAAACAAATTAATAAAGACCATTTTTTGCAGAAGGTTATACTCCATGACATGGCAGCTACCCTCTCAAATCCTGTAAACTAGATATCTCAACTCTGATGTCACATTACTTCTGACTAAAGGAAATTGTTAATTTTACTAAAAATAATTACTCCATCTATCTCCAAGTCAATGCAGCCTCAGAGTTAGCATGTTCCTGTTGTAGGTGAGGGGGTACCACTCTCCTGTGGCTAGGGGTGCAGGTGTTGAAGTCCCCTGGAAAACACATAAACAGTCTTAATGCTTTTATATAATTAAACAACAGAATTAATATTTCATTTGTGCCAGCCATATTTTCAGACTTTTATGGTCAGTATTTGTGAGCAGATTAAAATGGGATGGTTTTATATTATTTAACCTGAGTTGGCAGATAACCTCATCTCATTCAAGAACTGACTGAATTCTTATTTGCTCTAAGAAAATACACTTGTATGTGAAGATAATATCATTTAATGCCTCCTCTCTCATCAAACCCCTTCTCCTGCTCTACTTACTTATATCAGTTGCATCAATTTATCCCCTGTTTATCTGCAATTCTCAGTATCATCTCTCATTCCCTTACATTTGCCTACATTAGTGTTGAGGGTAAGTAAGTATCAAAAAGTATATTATAGAATTATTAGGGTTTTTTTCAGCATCTTACACCAGGTATAAGTTTTTTTTTCAGCATCTTACACCAGGTATAAGGCGGTTTTGCAGCATCTTACACTAGGTATAAGGGGGTTTGCAGCATCTAACACCAGGTATAAGGGGGTTTTGCAGCATCTAACACCAGGTATAAGGGGGTTTTGCAGCATCTAACACCAGGTATAAGGGGGTTTTGCAGCATCTAACACCAGGTATAAGGCGGTTTTGCAGCATCTTACACTAGGTATAAGGGGGTTTGCAGCATCTAACACCAGGTATAAGGGGGTTTTGCAACATCTTACACCAGGTATAAGGGGGATTTGCAGCATCTAACACCAGGTATAAGGAGGTTTTGTAGCATCTTTCACCAGGTATAAGGGGGATTGCACTGACATAAGTATAGCTTAGCTGATTGCTGTCAGGAGAGACCATCTCCCCATTATTTACAATGCAATCTGAACATTCTGCTGCAGTCTATTTTGCGGACCACATCATTGAAGGTGTCATGCAAATAACCTCTGCAATCAAAATTGATAAATACCCAACCTAATTGCTAAAGTCAGGAGGTACAATACAGGGGAGAGTCACACTACAAACTATAATGCAGTACAGTCCTTAGAGCTGGCCATTGCAAGAGAATCCAAGCAAGTCAAGGGCTAAGGACAGACAAGGTACACTAGATGGGATGTTTGAGCATAGTATAAGCATTGTAGTTTTGCAGCTGTGAGTTACTTGCCCATTCCAGTCCACAACACTGTGTTACCAGTGTTGCATATGTATCAGTTACTCTGAGCAGTGATTCAATGCAGCTGCTAGTCACCCTCTCAGTCCTGTTCACAACACTATGTCATCAGTGTCACCAGTGTAGCATGTGCATATGTAGCAATTACTCTGAATAGTGATCCAGTGCAGCTGGCAGTCACCCACCCAGTCCTGTCCACAACACTATGTCACAGGTGTTACCAGTGCTGCACAAGCATACATAACACTTACTCTGAGTAGTGATTCATTGCAGCTGCCAGGCACCCTCCACAAAACTATGCAACTAGTGTCACCAGTGTTGCATGAGCACATGTAGCAGTTCCTCTTAGTATTGATCCAGTGCAGCTGCCAGACAGCCACCCAGTCCTGTCCACAGCACTATGTCACTAGTGTCGTACAAGCATACATAGCATTTACTCTGAGTAATGATCCAGTGCAGCTGCCAGCCACCACCCAGTCCTATCTATAGCACCATGTCACCAGTGTTGCACAACCATACATAGCAGTTAGTCTGAATAGTGATTTATTGCAGCTGCCAGTCACCCACCTAATCATGTCCACAACATCTTGATGCCAGTGTCACCAGTGTTGCATGAGCATATGCAGAAGTTACTCTGAGTAGTGATCCAGTGCAGTTGCCAGTCACTCACCCAGTCCGGTCCAGAACACTATGTCACCATTGTTACCAGTGTTGCACAAGCATACATAGCAGTTACTCTGAGTAATGATCCAATGCAGCTGCCAGGCACCCATCTAGTCCTGTCCACAACACTATGCAACCAGTGTCACCAGTGTTGCATGAACATGTATAGCAGTTACTCTTAGTATTGATCCAGTGCAGCTGCCAGTTACCACCCAGTCCTATCTATAGCACTATGTCATCAGAGTCACCAGTGCTGCACGAGCATACATAGCAGTTACTTTGAGTAGTAATTTAGTGCAGCTGCAAGTCACCCACCCAATCATGTCCACAACAATATGTCACCAGTGTCACTAGTATTGCACAAGCATATTTAGCAGTTACTCTGAGCAGTACTCCAATGCAAACATGTCAGTATTTAACTGAGCTCCATAAGTAGCTGAATTCTTGAATCATTTGAATAAACATTGAACAACTGAATGATTCAGCCTAAGCAACACAGGCTATTAGACTGTACAGCATGATGAAGGACCACACTTTGCCAGATACACAAGGCAAACAAAAGAGTTTAGCACAACCAGGCTTTTGGAATAACGCTTTCCAAGTGATTTTCCTCTATAAAAAGATGTTCTATTTTTTCCTGTGGTTGTATCAGTGTCCAACACCTCCTTGAAAAACTCCTGATTTTTTTTTTTTTTTTTTTGGTGTTAGTGTACCAGTCAGAATGTGTTTCGCATTTTAACATAGATTTCTTCCTTACTTTAAACAGAACACCTATTGGTAGTTCTGCCTTCATGATTTGCACTCTACTCACAGTCACATTTCAACTATGCTATGGCAGTCCAGGAATCTTTTTGAAAGCTGTATGTTATGGTAGAAATAAAACTGTGTTTCTACTTCTTAAACATAAGATAATTAATTGTGGGGGAGCAATGGTGTTTTTTGTATACTTTCTCTTGCTTGTTATTTTAGTTTTTAAAGTTTTAGCGTACAAATTTATTTATTACTTGCTTACTGGGAAACAAAGCCAATTTTCAGCAGAGGCCCAGGGAAAAATGCTCCAGGTGCATGTCTTTGTAACATGGGAGGAAACCCACACAACACAGGGAGGACATGTAGACTCCACATAGAAAGCACCCCAGCTGAAAATCGAACCGGAGAACCTCTTGCTGTGAAGTAACAACGCTACCACTACACCACTGTGATGTCCAAATCAAACACGATATGTGGTGTCTCTTTTTGTGAGGTGTACAGCAGGATAATTGTTAGTGAATTTTGTAAGGAACAAGAAACTGGTCTTTTGTTTATGGTTACAAGGAACAGCAGTTTAAGGTTGTCTTGAGTAAGCTATGAGTTTTGAAAATAATTTTTTTTGGGGGGGAGCATAGGATCTATACTTGCACTATTTTCTTTTTTTTTTCTTTTTTAAGTTATTATATTTAAACATTTTTGAGTCTTAAATATTCTATGTGAAAGCAGGAAAAAAAACTTTGTGCATCTGTTTGTTGGGTTTATGAGAGATTAAATACTTGTTATTTGTTGGAGGATCTAGATACTGGTGCTCTTGTTTAATGTAACATGAACAAATGATTCAATGGTTTCTTGAAACAGCTACTAGATTGGACTGCTGTCTGAGGAAATTTGATTTTAGATACCTCATTCACCCCGTTCCTTTTTCTGGGCTCCTGTACTGATGACTGAGGTGAAATTTCTCAAACATCAGTAGTCCGAAGAAAAAATGCCAAGGAACATAACATTGATGTATATTTTCTACAGTAAAGCATTGCTGGTGCAGTTTCTATGTGTGTGCCAGCAGTGATTCACTGCTTTTGGGAGATTTATCCCTTATTCAAATTTGTGCATCCGTGGAATTGGTATGTAAGTTTAGGGGTGTGGGAGTGCAGGATCACTTGCCCCACAAAAAAAGATCAAAGTTAAATGTTTTATCCTTCAATGTTTTAGGCGTTATTTTTCTGCCATTTCCAGTCCAATGACTGTGGAATTGGCATTTTGTAGTAGAACCCCTTTGTGTTCTTAAGCCCAGTGGTTCTTGACTTGTCCATCATTTACATTAACTTAATTTTAACTGTACACTCTTATCTCATTCAGTCCTATTAATAATTATTACAAGATTTTATAGTGAATGCCTGCCATTAAAATAACTAAACTACAGTTACCCTCTCATTCATATCGTCATACTTTCTAGGTGAGCATATTCACAGTTTTATGTTTTTTCTTGGTTTACTTTTATGATCCTGATTTAGTAACAGTACCCCATTGCCCTACAGAGTAGCTTTAAGGAGCTGAAATACAAGACATGTAATTAAAAGTCTAAAAAGAAAATCCATGACAATACTTACCAATTAATGGCTATTTGACAATGGTAAAAGTATGTTTTGACCAGCAATACACATTTTCTATTTTTTTTTTAAATAGGTTGGATCTTATCTTATATTTGGTATGGTGCTATTATATATGGTCTATCTCCTGAAGTCACAATAGATGATGGTTAACCTTAAATATCTGACAAGTGTCGAGTACATTAAGAATACGAATCAGCAACCCGACCCTTTGAGTACACACACACACACACACACACACACACACACACACACACACACACACACACACACACACACACACACACACACACACTTTCCTCTACTGATACAGGGGTTCTGAAGAATGCATCCATAAAAGCTCTCCTGTATTTCAAGAATCCATATACTTAATAAGCCCAGAATATAAAACCAGTAAGATATTACACAGACCTTCACTTGCCACAATAAATGAAACATGCATAGTAATCATAACATGGTAGAAGGGAGATTCCATAAAAAAATGAATACTTAGAATTAAAAGTGAACCACACCAGACTCAAAAGCATGTAAGGCAGGCACTATGAACTAGCAAAAGGGAATTTTCCATCCCTATAATGTCTCTTCAAATTCAAAAAGAAATCTTCAGAAGTACTCAATATGTAAAGGGGAAAATACAGAGTTGTTGGGCTTTGCTAAATTCCAGAAGGCTCAACAAAAGAAGGCAGCTCATCTCAGTTTGGAGAATTGTTATATTTGTAGTATTACCAAAATCTTGCTGAATGATCCAGTTTGCATATCAGAAATTCCAAGATATAGTTGTCTTCACTATTGCAGATACAATGGGATAGGTAGCAATGCATTAATATATGTAAACAAATATGTAAAATTCAGAAGCCAAGAAAAAAAATATTGGGAGTAGAAACTGCTCACACAATATCAGTGGCACTGAATTATGATATTATTGGAATGTACCATACACCTTCTCGATTCACAACAAACTTTCCAGAACTAACTCCAGGATGTAAACACTGATGAAAATACAATAATTATGCCAGGTCCATGTTGTAGAAGGATGCAGCTCTGACAATGACATCAGTGACTTGAGTCTGACTAGTAGCTTGGGCACCTGTAATAGCTGGTAGAGGAAGATGGCACTGAGCTGCTACTGTCAGTTTTCCAATCCTGGGTGCAGGGAAGGTAGTGTCCATGGCCTGCCACTTGGCTGATGGCTAGCAGGAACACTAAATACTGCACCCATGAAGCACAATCCTGTGGGCATGCTCTGCCTATGTGCACTTGCATGTAGCCCAGAGAGCATGAGGAGGCAAACTCACTAACGTTGACAGCAGCTGTGGAGCTCATTGACCTGCCATATGTGTGTGTGTGTGTGTGGGGGGGGAGTCCTTAGGGAGGGTAGACTTTCCCTCCAGAAGTTGGTGAACTCCCCACCACCAGATTCTGACAATAGGAGTAATAACTAGGCTGAAGAGGCTCTGCAGGCAGGAATAAATGGAACACAGGACTCTCACTTAGGTCTGAGATGCCTGGCTCTTGCCCCAGGCAGAAGGAATCGACCAACTGAGTAAAGGTAATGGAGCTACTAGGCAGGTACAGTGGGGGATACAAAAAGAAAAGAAAAACAATATTTATGAGTATTTAAGCTATCCAGGCACAGTCTACTGAGTAATCTAATCAACATCAAATAAATATGCCCAAATATTAATCAGCTATGATAAAACATTTTGGAAAAATTGTATAGAATTCATCTAGGGGGTGGCAATATCTAAGACATACTGCTAATCCTCGGACATTTCTGCCTGTAGCCAATACTATGCTGTCTGCTGATAAAACAGTTCCTCAGCCCGTTATCTTCAGCAGAACCATTCATAAATAAGTCATTCTTCCTAGGCTTTACCCAGGACTCCCTGATGCAATAAATGTGAAGTTGTTGACACCATTGTCCTTGCATAAATTGTTAATATGGTCCAACCCATGTTGGAGCAACTGTGAGTCAGTGGAACATCGAATAGCAACGTCCAGTTTACAGTTATCTGAAATCATTGATATCCATAGGCCAGGAAGTGACAGTGCATACTGTCACAAACTTGTTAAGACATCCAACACTATTCCTTATAAATGATAATTGACACCACTGAACCAAATTCTCTCTCTCTGACTTCGTCACTTCTAATTCCTCTCTCCCCATATTCTTCATTCACTCCATTCTCTGTAACTACTATATAAACAATAACCTTAAATTACAACTTCATTACTAACCTTTGTCTCTAATCCACCTAATCCACTCTCTTCTACCCCTAACTCTGTTGCCAATGGGAAACCTGAAATATGAGCATTTACCTGTATTATTAATTATCTAACGGCAACTGTCTCATTAAACGGGTGTACTGTATATTATTATATTATGTTTTACTACTGCAAATGTTAAATCTTCATCATGTTCTCTCAGATATTAAGAAAAATTAGGCATGTCTTGTAGTAATTTGTCTCAATCTTGTGTATTAAAATGTTACAATGTTATGTACTACCAATATTGTTCAAGCCATGTCATGTCATCTGTTCTAAGAAAAAAATAGATATGTGATATATTAATTGTTTGCATGTGTTGCTTGTCTCCCTGGGCATCTGCTGAAAATGGGTTATAACCCAGTTGGACCGACCCAGTAAACAAATACAAAATAAATAAAATAAAATAAATAAAAAGCACAAGTATTAAATGACAGTCCATATGTAGTTCAACTGTAAAAACACAGGTTAAGCAGCAGCACATAAGTCAGGGTGGAGGATTGCCTGCTAATCCCAAAGGATGCTGCCAGTGCTGCCTTCCATGTAGTACTGAATGAAGATCTCAGACAGATCCCATAAAGTAAGAGTAACGGGATCTATGTCCGAATCCAGACCAGTATCGAGTGGTGTGCCTCAGGGCTCTGTCCTGGGGTCCCTCCTGTTTGGCATATACTTCTCAGAAGTACAGGCAAGCACGGAAGGGCTGTGGCTGACGAAGTTTGTGGACAACTGCAAACTGGGTGCTATAATAGAGTCTCTGGCCAACATGGAGATCCTCCAGAAGGGCCTAAATGAGACTGATGCATGGTGTCAAAGCCATGGTCTCAAGCTAAATACAAAATAATGCGTAGTAATCCCCTTTGGAAAAAAAAGAGTAACCGCAAACTACAACATAGGAGGTAATCCCCTGAAATCTGAAGAAGAAATAAGGGATCTAGGGACCCAAGTAGATAGTCAGCTTTCCTTTGATAACCATGTTGCCAAAGTGGTTAGAAAATCCTTCTATGTGACCCATCTGATCACAAAAGGGTTCGCATGAAGATCTAAGGATGTAATGGTGCCCCTCTACTCTTCCCTCATCAGACCCATTATTGAGTACAATGCACCAATTGGAATGTACTTGGCTAGACATCTCCAGCAGCTGGAGAGACCACAAAGGTACCTAACCAAGAGGATTACTGGCCTCAAACAGTTGTCCTATGCAGCACGATTGAAAAAGCTAAGACTGTTCTCTGTTGCATACTGCTTTCTCAGAGGCGATTCTAACGTACAGAGCCATGTCCAACCCAGAATTGTTGAACATGCTCCATCTTAGCAAAACCAAATCTACTCGAGCTACACACTCTAGGGATATAAACCTCAACACAACAATGAATAGAACATGCTGGAGGAATATATTCCCTTTGCAGAGACTTCCCTTACTATGGAACAGGGTCCCGATCTACATAAGACAGAGCCCGTCACTATCACTCTTCAAGAGGAACCTTGATGAGTGGATGGGTAGCAGAAAGTTCACACCGGGGATCATACCAACAGCACTACCAAATAGGGGTCAAGGGTACTAGCTTCTAGTACAAGGGTCTAGGGAACTACTAAAGGGGTGGTGAATACTGCACAACGTGGCAGGGCTAATATATGCCTTCGGGCAGATAGCCCAGTACCAACCTATGAACCTATAAGAAAATATATACCTACCTTCCTGTATCAGTTATCCAGTGATAGACCACAGACAGTACTTGGCTTTTCTGGCATCATTATTTATTTATTTATTTGCAGTTGGTTTACCAGAATGGTCCACTGGGCCAAGAAGAACCCATTTTCAATGGAGTCCTGGGGAGAAAAGCTCCATAAAGACAATACTCATGATCAGAGTTGTAGTTTACATAGTAAAACAAAAGTACAGATAAGAACATAGCATTTAAAGATACAGTTTATAAAAATCAACAAATAAAAGTTATAAAACATAAGTAAATATTTACAAATATATTTGTTCCTACTGTAGAAATATAATAGCAGGGCACAAAGTACCTGGGATGCCTGAGGGTGTTAGTAGGGATGAGAGATTGGGGAGAAATGAATAGAGGGAGAAGAGTTAGGAGAAGAAGAGAGAAGAAAGAGGGGGAGGTGGATGGCTGAGTATGAGGTGGAAGAGAAGACGGAGGGAAGAAAAGAAGAGCAGAGAGGGAAAAGGTTGGGAGAAAATGTTATGCAGAGTGGGAGCAGGAGCATTCCCCAAGAGATATTAGGTGTGAGTGAAATGAGGTTTTGATGGTAGAGTGGCTAGCAGTGGTAGGGATGAATGGCGGTAGGGAGATCCATTGGTGTGCTAAGGCAAATGACAGGAGATTTTTACCTGGAGGAGGGGTACGTTTGTGCAGTTCAATGAGATTCTGGTTGTTGGATCTTAAGAGTCTATCAGCAAGGTGCATTTTAAAGGTAGAGGAAAGGGAGGGACAGAGGGAGGGACTGAGGATGAGTTTGTGAGTTTAAATCAGTTGAATGTAGGTGAGATAACTGGGCAGCGCTAACCAGTTTAGTTTGTGGAGGGCAATACAGTGATGAGTAGAAGATTTAAGGCTTGAGGCAAGTTTGGCAATTTTATTATAACAGGAAGAGAGTTTTAAGTGAGGATTGTAGGTTAGTGAGGAGAAGGGCACCATATAGGATAGAGGGGATGAGGTATGTGGTGGAAAGAATGAACTTGGTAGAGGGAGTGAGATAGCATACCAAGTTTCTGGTGGGGTTTTTTTTATATTTATTTGTAGATGGGTGTCGAACTTAAGCTGGCATCAATGAGGACACCTAATAGTTTAGCCTCAGATACTAATTCAAGAGATGTATTGTTCTGGCTAGTGATGAAGATTGAGTTTTTTATCTATGGTGGTTGTTTTAGAAGGGGTAAATATCATAAGTTTAGTTTTTGAGGCATTGAGTGCTAGGTGGTTATCTAACATCCACTGTTCAGTGGTAGAGAAAGCATCTTGGGTTAGCTTTATGAGGGTAGGGGTGGAGGTGGCAGAACAGATGATAGTAGAATAGTCTGCGTATTGGATGAGTTTTGCATTGAGGATTGAATGGTGGAAATCATTGATGAAAATATTGAAAAGAAGGGAACCTAGTATGGAACCCTATGGTATGCCTGTGGTGGTCTTGAGGAATGAGGAGGTGGCTTTTTTCCATTTTACTGCTTGTTGCCTATTAGAGAGGTAACTGGTGAAGCAGTTGAGAGAGAAGGGGGATAGATTCAGATTGGCGAGCTTAGTTAGGAGAAGGTTGTGAGAGATGGTGTTGAAGGCTTTTGAGAGGTCTAGGAGGAGGGTAGATATGATATAGCCAGATTTGCAGGCTATGTTAACAGTTTTGAGAAAGGAGAGGAGAGCAGTGGTAGTGCTGTTGCCAGGCCTGAATCCATGTTGTGTGGGAGTGAGTAGATGATTGTCTATAAGATGGGGAGAAGTTGTAGGTGAATGCATTTTTCAAGAAGTTTAGAGATGGGGATAGGATGGCGATAGGTCGGAAGTTTGGAATATTGTTATTGTTGCCCCCTTTATGTAGGGGATAATAAAGGACTTTTTTCAAATTTGGGGTATGTAGCCTTCTTGGATTGAATGATTTATAAGGATGCAGATGGGGAAGGCAATGACTTCAGCCTCTATCTTTAAAAAGTAGGAGGGAATGTTATCAGGGACGTTGGAGCATGGTTTATATTTTTTGAGAAATTTTTTTATTGTGGATATGGGAATGGGTCTTATAGAGAAAGGAGGGGATTGGGAGGTGGAAGTATTAGCAGATGAGGATGTATGGGGAGGTAGAGGAGAGGTTATAGAGTTATTAGTGAAGGATGATGTTAGTTTGGTTATGGAGTCGATGAAAATAAG
Organism: Protopterus annectens; assembly: GCF_019279795.1. Lineage (NCBI taxonomy): Eukaryota > Metazoa > Chordata > Ceratodontiformes > Protopteridae > Protopterus > Protopterus annectens. Next base: position 1,370,907,369 of record NC_056732.1, on the reverse strand, counting down.
AGTTAAATTGGGTGGCCAAATCCATGTCTGAGGCATTTGGATTGAGGCAAGAGTTTTTCTTTTTTGCCGAGGTTGAGGACGATGGTGATACCATTCCAGAATTTTTTTAGGATTTGTCTTGTGGCTGGTTTGGAGTAAGGAGAAGTAAGCTTTTTGGTCTGGTATAATAAGCATTTTGATTTTGTTGCGAATTGTTTTGTATTCGTTGAGGGTGATGGGAGTTTTATTTTTCTGGTGACGTTTCCAAGCTTTGTCTCTAAGACGCATGGCAGCTAGTGTTTCTGTGGTTAGCCAAGGGGCAGTTTTACTTTTTATTCTTTTCATTTTTAATGGGGCAAAGGTATCTAAGAGGTTTAAGAATGTTGTATTAAAGTAGGTAATGGCATTCTCCAGGGGGAGGGGTTTTAGACGGCTCCAGTTTGTGGATTTTAATGAGTTAGAAAAGGTGTTGGGATTGAAGTTTTTAAGGGAGTGTGTGGAGATATAGTTATGCAATAGTTATAAGGGGGAGGGAAGGCAGTGATCGAAAGTAGCAAAGTGATCACTAAGAGAGTTGGGAAGGGTGCCATTATCAAAGATATAATGAGGGTGGGAGACTAAGATCCAGTCTAGGGTGCTACCTGAAGAGTAGTCTTTGGAGGGTCTATTTATAGAACTGATTAGCTGGGAGAAATTATAGAGGTTTATATTTAGGGATTTTGTTGAGGATTGTATGGAGGACCAGTTAATGCTCACGTCACCCAGGATTATTGTTTCATTGCAAATGTTGGTGGACAACCAGGGGAGAATATCTTCAAGTACTTGAATATTGTCTCCAGGAGGGGTGGAGAGTGAGGCTCTACATATATGCTGGTGTCTATTTGAAGTAGAGCTAGAATTAATTTGGTGTTAGTGAACTGAGGAATAGGTTTAGTGTAAGGAGTAAATGAGAGGGAGGATGAGTAGACGAGAGCTACTCCTCCACCTTTTTTATGGGTTCTGTCTTTTCTTATGATAGAGTAGTGGGGGGTGTTATTTCAGAGTCCTTTGTATGGGGTTTTAACCAAGTTTCAGAGATCGACAGGATATCTGGCTGATTATGGAGAAGTGATGCATGGAGATTGGGGATTTTGTTAGCTATACTTTGAGCATTTAGTGAAGTGAATAGAAAGGATTTTGCTGTTGGGGCGTAGAGAGGCTAGGGTTAGGGTGTATGTCACCAGAGAGGAGGATGGTTATAAGTTATTGAATATGGATGAAGAGGTATTTGGACTGCTTAGCATCAGATTTGAGTGTCATAAGTTTTGTGGTGGTAGGATTAATTAGAATGGGAATAGAGTGCTTGAAGGAAGAAATACATTTGTAGGGAGAAAGTAGATAGTGGTTGGTAGGATATAGATAGGGGGATATTTGGATTGATGAGTGTGTGTCATCTAATATCATCATCCCTCTCAACCTCTTAGTGCAAGAAATCTGGACAGAGCCTGACAAAATGGGGGGGGGGCAAAGACCCAAAAACAGAGACAGACTTTAAATATTGCTCTTGTAAATTTAGAAACTGGCTAGAGGAACAGGGGATGTGTTAACATACATTTTCTGAAGGATTTGAAGTCTGAAACTCAAGTGTATGTCATTATTTAGTGACTTCAGTCCTCAGATTATCCCAGTGATTTGCCAGAAAACTACAAATTTTATGAGGAATACACAAAAAATAATGGACAAAAGTCTGGACACTCTATAAAAATCTGGACAGTTGAGAGATATGAGCATCATGCAAATACACACCATTCCTTCTTTGCAGCTTTATATTCTCAAAACAGGCCATGTGGACTTCATGAACCATAGCTGATATAACAGACGATTTAAATTGTTCTTTGCTTGCTATGGCAGTCATAAGTGAACACAAGAATGAAAACTATTTTAGTACATTTGTCTTTAGCTGCTTGCCTTTGTGCAGCTCTCCCCTCCTGTTTATTTATCTGCCTTGTCCTTTTATGATGATGATGATGATGTAAAAATGAATTTTCCTATCTGGTAATGACCTTGGCAGTCTACCTAGACTACTGTGTTCTGTCTTTAATCTTCTGAGAGCTAACTGTGCCTCCATAGATATAGTTAGATAAGCCACTATACTTTATTTCTTTATTCACTTGATACTGTCTGGAAAAAAGGAACAAATACCTAAGTTATTGACAAATACAGTGCATACAAATATACAGGAATATAATATCAGTATGTTAGCAAGCAAGTCAACTCATGGGAGGGTAGCGTACTGGTTAAGGTGTTTACCTTACAGACACAATGTGCAAACTTTAATTCTTACATGGGATAATTGGCTGGGCTCACAAGGGCAGTTAGCCTAGTATGAACCTATGAATTTCATTATGAACTTTGTTTGCTTCAGCACTATGAACATAAAGAGTTTTTTCTTGATGCACTTGTAAGCTGAAATGCTTCTTTTTTGCTCTCAGAACACCATCTTAACAAAATCAGATTTGTGATTAATTTCTGAATTTATTTCATCTGAGCACTTTCACCATATGGTTTTGCATGCCATTACACTTCTCTTTTTTAAACTTCTTTTTTGCAGGGGGCAAGCTCCCCTGCACCCCATGATGTAGGGGACAAGCTGCCCATACTGCCTGAACTTATATATATCAACTCAGAGATCACCATACCTCTGAGAAAGGGGAATATTCTGGTAAATGGCCATCTTGGACTAGGTATATGTAAGTTTTGTTTTTTTCGGCCATTCAGTCTCAGTGTTTTGGGACTCACTGTAGATTGTCCTAAGATTTTGAATGGTTACCTTGCAAGCCTCAAAGTTTTTCCATGTTTCCTGTCAACTTCTTCTGTCTCAAGTTTAATTTATATTCAGTCCTTTGTTTTTGGGATTTAATCTGGAGATAAGGAAAGAGCTGTCCAAGTGGGACTACTGATTAGGCAGTCATGAGGGTACTCTGTGCTTTCACCAACATCTCAGTGAACCATAGTTTGAAAAGCTTAATCCCACACCTTGTACAAGAGAATAAGAGGACTGTGTCATCGCAGGGGCCGACAGCACCCCCATTATGAGTGTGCTCTCTTGCACACTCTCTATGAAGGCTATCACACATTGATGGGTTGGTAAGTATAATACCCATCTCTGAGGCTAGAATTTGCATTGCTACCACTCCTCCAAGAGATGCAGCCAGCTCTGACACTGCCTCTTCCAGGAATTGCCCTCCCATCCTTCTTGGCAGAGGTATCAAGCTCTTGAGTGGCTAGTTGAATTCAGGTAATTTGTGTCAGTGCTGGCAAAGTGTTCTAAGTTTCCTTATGAAATGAGAGGATCTCACAGACATTACCCTACTGGAGAACAGATGTTCTCAAACAGGATACTGATCGACAAGAAGAGCCTAGTAGCAAGTCTGCATCTTCACTGCAGCATATTAAGCCACCACGAAGCAAGGACTCTGCCATCTTCGTTAAACAAGGCAGTTTTCTGAGTGTAATAAACAAGTAAATGAGAAGCAAACCAAAGCAGATGATTCTGTTAACAAAAGTAAGTGCAGTGCAGTTACAAAGATTTGCTGTTCTACTTTCCCTTCATTCACAGCTTAAAAAACATGGAGAATAAAACACAAATGACACAGTCCTTTCTCTCTCTCGCTCTCTCTCTGTGTGCATGTGTGTGTGTGTGTGTGTGTGTGTGTGTGTGTGTGTGTGTGTGTGTGTGTGTGTGTGTGTGTGAGAGCATGTCTATCTCTCTTTGCCTCTATGTGCATGGAGGTAGGGGGTGCATCTGAGTTTCTGCATACGTGTGAGACTATCTCTCTGCCTCTGCATTTGTCAGTGGATGTATGCATGAAAATCACTGTGCATGTAGTATGTGTGTGTGTGTGTGTGTGTGTGTGTGTGTGTGTGTGCATGCTTGTGTATAAACATTAAATATTTACACAATGTATTTATGAATATTTTCGATGTAAAATACATCCTCCGAACAATAATTACATATCCTGCTATGAAACATTAGGAGGTAGAACTATTTTACATCAAAAACATAACAAATGCATATATTAATAATAAAATAATAATTAATACCAATTTAACAAATAGCCAATTTTCTAAGCATAATAATACCTTCCAGAATGAGTGTTATACTGGAAATAACAGACCATCCAAGGGTGGTCTCTTGTTTCCCCAATAACATCCACTATGCCCTGCATTATTTCTTTCATACAAAATACATTGTCCCTAGAAGATGTCCATTGTTTGCTGCTGGCTTAGAACTGTATATCTGGATATAACTAAATGTCAACAAAACTTGGTTCTCCTGTCACTCCCTGTATAGACTGGCATCTAACTCTTAGTGATATACTGCCTTCAGGTATATCTAATTGTTTCTGCTATAAAACACATTTCTAGTTTTGACTTCTTGCCAGAACACTTCTATTTCTAGAATTGTAGTCACTATTATGAAAACGTAATGTCTTGACCTGCACTAACTTACCTTTATTCAGCCGATCTCTTCTAGATTTACTGAAAAAGTTTGCATCCTTTATTTTGTCATTCCAACATGCAGATTATTTTAATTATTAAACTAAATTAAAACTTAATCCCCCAGATTCATGAAGCTTGGCACAAGGCCGGCGTAAGGCTTGCGCCAGCCGTGCAGCGTATAACTGGCGTAGCAGCGCCACATGCATAGTAATGAGTGTGCGCCGCAACCACAACCATGTGCATAGGGCACGTGCGCGAGTCCAGGGAGCCCATGTAGGATGCGCCCGTAGGCGTGGCCAAGCCGGTAGGCGATGAGCAACCTAAAGTGCTGACTGTCACATGCCGCCTGCAATAGTAACCGCACCAACCAGTGTCCGTGGATAATGAAACGTACGCAGAGTATGCAACATAGTACCCGTCCACACAAAATGGAGAACCAACCATAAATCCACGAAGTACAAAATGTTCCCGTCCACGGAACAAAGGATACTCAGAATACCGTGTCCGTCACGCAATGCACTGTCAGCAGGCATACCCAGTGGAGGTGTACTGCATCATGTCAGCGCGCCACAACTACACATGACTAGCCCCATGGGCATGGTCACCAGCAGTCCCACAGTGGTAGTGAGAGTACACAGCTGGGCAGTCGTGGCCATATAACAACCAGAAAGAAACCAGATATCCCAAACACAGACAAACATGTGTATAGTAAAATGTGCTAGACACAGCAACGTAACCGTCACATACACATAGGATGGCGAATGCCGAATTGGAATATCCAGAAGCAGAACCCATGCATGCAAATGTAATACACAACCCCGTCATAGCACGTAACCCGCACCCATGTCCGACTGTCCACCCAATCCAGCTAGCAGCCTTGCGCAGCTGCACACCTACACACAGCGGGTATACCCCATATGTAGTAGGAAGTATTGTCCTAGGCAGTGACACGCATGCACATATGTACCCCACATGTCAACATCCCACCCCAGGTACCGATATCCAAATGGTGCATGTGAATGTGTCGGCAGAATGTGTACATCCCGCATGTGGTTACGGACCTGTCGAAACCCCATAGGTGTTCACACGCCACGGTGTCCATAACTGTACACATCTGGACCAAGCAGTATGTGCAGCCACTGTACCGATGATTAGCTATGCAGACATGTCAAACACAATACACAGGGCGGAACAGCCGTCCACCAAGCAGGTCACCCTAGCAGGGTTGCCACATGCACAGAATGTCAAGGTGGGACATCAGTCATAGATATGTGTGGTTCCATATGGCAAAACACCCATGGCCAATGCAAAGGATAGAATAACACGTATATGCCCGGATGAATGGTTATGTCATAGCATGGGAATAGCTTAAGCTATCCAACATAATAGTCATGCGTACCAGATACAAAATGCCTGTAACACGCACGTAGTAATGCAGGAAGACATACACGACTGTGTCAATATCACAGGACATATGGCATGTGTCAAGTGTCGACGCAGGACACAAATGCCCATAATGGGGCCCCCTGCAAAGAGGAACACGTGCCAACCCCACCCCCCACTGACGTATTGGCAGTACAACTACAACCCAAACACACACCAACACCACCGTCCAACCCATGATAGCAACGAAGGCCGGACAAAGACCAACACGATGCGTGCACAAATAGGGACACATGTAACCGGTGCTCCGACAACCTTCCACAGGCCACCGAATAATAGTATGTACATACGCATGTAATGCTGCGAAGGATGTGTGGTAGTCCCCAGTATCAGAGGTAGGTACACAGATGCACTGTAACCAACCGTCACATATGTGCACTGTACACAGCATACCTGCAGGTAATACATAGTTCAGTCATGTGCCACATAAATATCCACGTATGAATGAGGACAGGGGATAGACAAGTGTGAATGGTAAAAACACAGGACATGGCATATGTATGATAACCGGCACCACCCACAGCATTGTATGTCAATAGCAGAAGCTATTGTTGGTTGTCCAAACACTCGTGTCTGTACACACGGAATAAATATCATAGCAATAACCCACGCCTGGGTGTGGGTAATGCTGGATATACCCACGGTAGACGTGGTGCGGTCCCGAGGGTGATGCCCGAGGGACCAAACAAAGGCAACCGTGGGTAAATACAGCAGTATCCACACCCAGACGTGGGTTACTGCTATTATGCCATATCATCTAGGAAAATAAACTATTAACCCCTAGACATAATGGCACAGCATAATGCCTGTCTGCTGCCCATCCGCAGATGTCTGGCATCCGCGGCGGTGCTGACGTACTGCGCGAGATGTCCGTTGCCAATGTCGAAACTGTCTCACTATGTAAAACACAGTCAACATAGCTAATCAATACAAAACAGCAACGGAGAGCTCGATGTCCCCGTTGCTGTGTTGTACAACCTGACCCGCTATGTTAAATGTGTGTAGCAGAGCGAGACTTCCCCAAAGTAAGCAACGGACATCTCCGTGGCTCGGTGAAAGCTGTCACGCTATGTTAAACCCATGTAACATAGTGAGACAGGATATGAATACCGAGGTATACTAATGTAAATAGGTCCGGGCGACCGGACCGTGTGCCATTACTATAACCCGATCTACAATGGGCACGCTGGCCAATCAGCGTGCACGGTTAGGAATAATGGGGGGGGGGGTTATGGTATAATAGACATGGACAAACCATGCCCATGTGCCTCGTCTGATATTCGTACATGGTCAGGGCAGTCCCGTACACTAGGCGGACAAGACCAAACCCAGAGCATCACAGGAACACCCTGACAATCAAAGACCTGTATGCATTGGGGCTATAAGCCCCTGTGATCTGAATATCCCTGCAGTCACGCCATATGCATCCTGGGTCAAGAGCAGTAGTGAATAGGGAATGTGGAACATGTAGTACCGCACTTTTCCCAGCAGGAGAATGGATGCCTGTGATGTAAGTGAGTGCGGGGGGGGGGGGAATATGTAAATGTAGCTATGTACCATGGGTATGCATATAAATGAGACAGAACAGCAAACGTGTAGTGGTCACAGCAACCGGCGAACGTGAATGCAGTCCCATTAGAATTATGACTATAGAACATATAAATGTGAACGTGTAAGTAATGCGTCTGTGCCGCAAAGACAGTTACATGTGTAAAGGTGAAAGTGTGTTCCGCACACGTCTGTTAACCGGATCAGAGATACTTTACTGGAACAGTCACAACTAATACAGGCCACGTAATCACACAGACTCAGTAAACATATGTAACCCAGAATACGGATATGCATGTGCGCCTGCGCGTAACCCACAATTAGGAAATGCAAGTGCGCCTGTGCATGTGTGATCCGCTCACAGCAGGGTAAGTTAATGCTGTGTCCCCCACGTTAGCTATACATGTCTCAAAACTGTCAGCCTCTAAAAGTATGGAACTGGACAATGCCATGCAAAGTACTGGTACAAATAGTGAGAAACACATGTATGTGATAAGACAAACATAGAATGTGGATAGAATAGCGGGTGTGTTAGTAGCAGGGATTGACGAAGGGTATGCATCTGTAACCCGACCTACATGTCAGAAGGTGCCACCGTATGTTTATGTAAGTTTTATGTTGGTTTACATTTGTTGACCGGGCTAGGCTAGCTGGATATATGTCCAGTGTCAGTAGAGGCCCAGGGAGAAATGCTCCACACACAATAATAGCACAACATACCAAAGTAGTCATATATGTAAACAAAAATGAACAACAATAGAAAGTGTCCAAAAAAGACTGGTTACATAAAGATTCCAGAAAACAAAGAAAAATATAGTCGGTGGAAGCACGTCATAAATATAGAATCAAGTCTCTATAGAATCAAGTAAGTCTCACATGAAATGCCAGCAAATTGCCAGATAGACACAGGTCAATGTAACACACACCGAAGATAAAGGGCCAACCATCCATACACTCTGCTAGAACCTGTACAGTGGAAAGGTATGGTATGGTTATAGATGTGTGTACACAGGTAATCCACAGACAGTAACAAAGCAAGGTATGAAACGAGGGGTCACATGTATATATGTACACACAACAGACCTACGTCCCGTACATACGACATATGGATATAAATATGCCAAGTAATAGATAATATAGGTAGTCAAACAGATGTCCGCGAATGGGGAACATACAGCAGCAGTCAAAACCACTGGCCAGAAGGTGACAGTCCAGCAAGTTCTACACTATACACATGCACACTGGTGTCCATTGTAGGACTCCAAAAATTGCTCCATTCGCAACCCCTGCTGCGATTGATGCAAAAGAAGTGACAGCCGCAACTACGGAACAGCTATACATGCAGTAAAAGCTTGTTCAAGGTTGATGACACATGTGTCCATGAAATGCAGGACATATGGACAGATATCCCCAGAGTGGCGAGTCCATAGAAGTGCGTCCACATCCCAGTACCGCACACATTAACCATGTGTAATGTGTACCGTCGAGGGTTGCAGGCATGGGAACCTAGGTATGCAGAAATGGGCCTAGGTGTTGTTTGGCAGAGAATCCGTAGGCCCGCCCCGTGGGAGGGATGTGGGTATAGCACATGCCTTAATCCCCAGTAATGGTGCAAAGCACCCACCGGATAATGCGGAAAGCAGGTGTGAAATATGTACAGCCCTATATCAGTGTCCTGTAGGCGATTCCCATGGATGGACATGCGTACGACCAAGATGGCACCCATAACTGGAAATCTGTCGGAACAACACAGCTGCAGTAAGGCATAGCACAGGAAATACAGATAGGGACTACATTACAAATACCCCATACAAAGTCAGACCATTGTGCGAATTCTGGCGTACATAGCTCCCAACCTTCCATCACCAAAATGAGGAACACTCGCCTTCATAATGTGGAACAAATGGGCAAGATGTGGAACACATACTAATGGCTTACTAACAACGTCAACTAGGAAGGTCATAGGATGGTTAAAATATGCTGTTGTCACTTATAAAGAAGATTCTTTAATGAAGTAATAGGATTAATGTCAATTTACCATGGATTTCACCTAAAGCATTCCTAACACTGAATGTGTAACAGACCCATTCAATGTGGAACTTTGAGGAATTTCGAGGAGCATGACCCTTTTAAGACCCCAAATGAGGTACGTCCCTCATAACGAGGTACACTTGAGAGGTATGCTGGCGTAGCCATGAATACGGATGTTATGAGTGTCACTAATCATGCAATGGAAATAGCGCCCCCTATCACCCACTGCACAGTCCGGAATGCCTAGGCAGCAATCAGCTAGGAAGGCACAGCACTATGCAAAATGTAACAAGGGCAATGGCCGAACATCAGGGCGTGTACACATAATGACAACAGGTCAGGGTATGAAGGAGCTACCTGTCCAGAATACATGTACTGAACTGGTGATACTAGGCGGACAGGTGGGAAGAAAGACAACAGGACAAATGTGCAAACATGTATATGTCCTACCCCGGTAATTGTGAATGACAACGTATGCCCCGCGAAGGTCAATGTGGAAGGTAATCAGACACAAAGGTGAAGTGTCCCCCAGGGTGCCATGATGTGTCAACATAACAATTACCAGGCCCCCATAGTCATACATGAGCCCCACCACTGACGGGAAGCGCAAATACGACGCACACATATGGTACAGGAAAGAACAAGTAGTGTGGATAAGCAGATGTAGACCTGTGTGAGGAATACAACTGTCTGCGTGGGTGTGCCGTGCAAATACAAAGTAATGTCATGTGGTCTGTCATGCCGCCACACACTGTGTGTGTATTATAGTCAGACAGTAGGTATGTTGTATTAGACACATACCCTGCAACTGCACAGATGTATGCAGACTGTGTAGAAGTCTGCCTCATATGTTCGCTGTGTTCCACGTAACAGTAACAGTCCGGCGCCCTCATGATAACCGACGACAGGAAACAAAGACAAACATGCGAGGAAGACACCAAATCAGACAGAAATGCCATACGCATGCATAACACATCACTGTGCCCACTATCAATGTTTCTAAGAGCAACATGACATGACTGGCCCCGAGTGTCCCACTATCACATAAGGCCGTGTCCAGATATACGCTCCCTGAGGTGGAGTGTTATGAACAGACACAGATACATGTGTGTGGAAACACTAGTATCCACTGCAAGACGATGGAATGTGCTGCTGTAGGAGGGGTAGTACTGTCTGCAGGTATGTGCTGAAATGCACATGAAACAGCTGTCTACATGGATCACCCATAGTGGCGACACCTGCACAGACGATTATAGTGGGACATACACACAACCATGCACACAGCTCAGATAGACATACACATACCATAAACAGGCAATGATACACAAGGTCTATGGCGTGTACGAGTACAGTGACAGTACAGCAAGGATAGCTGTCTGCCAAGATATACAGCAGATGTCTCTAGGGCGTGCAACACCTCCCGGAACACGGACGTTGCATGGACAATGTTTGGATATGCATCGTACCACATTTCTATGTGTCAGCCGTGCAAATATGCGATACATGGGACAGACAGCTGTCCATGCAAGAGCAGTGCTATGGGCATAACATATGTATGTAGCTATACATCGAGAGAGATACAGACAGACACATGTGGCAAGGCCGGTAGTGGAACCTACACATCACTACCCTATCACACCACAGCAGGACGCACGTGGAGAACACGCTACGGAGGTCGCTAACCACAGCAGGCACACAGGCAGTCCACTAGCTGTGTCTCAACATCCGCAAACACAGAGATGTCAGCAGGGTATATGTGTGCTGCGGAGCGTCTAAAACCATAACCTACGAACCCATGCGGCTGGGAGCATAGACACACACACACACACACACACACACACACACACACACACACACAGCTGGCAGGCATGGGAATTGACCTTACCCCTACCTACCCAACCGCATGACAGTATGACACAGGTACGGAATGCGCTACTCGGAGCACTGAACACAGCACTGTCAGAGGCATACGTCTAGGTGGGTGACATCATCCGCAAAGGAATCGACGCCGATAGCAAATGTATGTGTTGTGAAGCGTCTAAAAGCATTACTATCTCCAGAGGCAGCTGGAAACACACACACACACACACACGGGGAAGGGCCAGGAGTTGAACCTACACCTACCTACATGAACACACTACAGCATGATGCATTTACAGAATGCACTACCGAGATTACACAGCACTGTCAGAGGCATACTTCTAGGCGGGTGTCATCATCTGTAAAGGAATAGACGCTGATAGCCAAGGTATGTGTTGTGAAGCGTCTAAAAACATTACTATCTCCAGAGGCAGCTGGAAACACACACACACACCACACACACACACGGGGAAGGGCCGGGAGTTGAACCTATGCCTACTTTCATGAACACACTACAGCATGATGCATTTACAGAATGCGCTACTGAGATTACTGAGCACAGCACTGTCAGAGGCATACTTCTAGGCGGGTGTCATCATCCGTAAAGGAATAGACACTGATAGCCAAGGTATGTGTTGTGAAGCATCTAAAAACATTACTATCTCCAGAGGCAGCTGGAAACACACACACACACCACACACATGGGGAAAGGCCGGGAGTTGAACCCACGCCTACCTACATGAACACACTACAGCATGATGCATTTACAGAACGCGCTACCGAGATTACTGAGCACAGCACTGTCAGAGGCATACTTCTAGGTGGGTGACATCATCCGTAAAGGAATAGACACTGATAGCCAAGGTATGTGTTGTGAAGCGTCTAAAAGCATTACTATCTCCAGAGGCAGCTGGAAACACACACACACACACGGGGAAGGGCCGGGAGTTGAACCTATGCCTACCTACATGAACACACTACAGCATGATGCATTTACAGAACGTGCTACCGAGATTACTGAGCACAGCACTGTCAGAGGTATACTTCTAGGCGGGTGACATCATCCGTACAGGAATAGACGCTGATAGCCAAGGTATGTGTTGTGAAGCGTCTAAAAGCATTAGTATCTCCAGAGGCAGCTGGAAACACACACACACACACACACACACACACACACACACACACACACACACACACACGGGGAAGGGCCGGGAGTTGAACCTACGCCTACCTACATGAACACACTACAGCATGATGCATTTACAGAACAGGCTACCAAGATTACTGAGCACAGCACTGTCAAGAGGCATACTCCTAGGTGGGTGTTATCATCTTCAGAGGCAAGGCAGCCGATAGGGAATGAAGACAGAGTGCGCAGTCACACAGCATGTTACTATCCCAAGGTGGGCGTACAGTAACACAGCAGTGCTGCCCTCAGGAATACTAACTAACTACGGAGCACAACATCATGACATGGATACGGGATGCACCACAGACAGTACACCCTATGAGAGAGCAACCAGCGTGCATGATGTAGGCAGCCATTGTGGCATAGCAATTACATATAACTCGCCTGGATGGCCACCATGGCTATGCAGGATGTCATTGGCCAAGGCTACACGCCTAGTATCAGATGGTGCCGACTGCACTGTGTCCCCATGCATGGCGTACTGGGCATGCCCACACACCTAGCGGTCGGAAAGGGGAAACATACATGCACACGGGGTATACTCACAGAAGGGCGCAGTGTGCACTGTACTGTGTGTCCATCTACACAACTGCTTACTGGGCATGCTCACACACTTAGCATTTGCAGAGTGCAGACATGCATACACGTGTGGTTGAATCATGAAAGGGCAGAGTGTGGAACATCGTGTGTGTCCACCTGCACAACAGCAAACCGGGCATGCTGACACACCAGGCGGTTGCAAAGGGGGAACATACATGCACACGGGGTATAATCACAGACGGGCACGGTGTGCACTGTACTGTGTGTCCATCTACACAACTGCTTACTGGGCATGCTCACACACTTAGCATTTGCAGAGTGCAGACATGCATACACATGTGGTTGAATCATGAAAGGGCAGAGTGTGGAACGTCGTGTGTGTCCACCTACACAACAGCAAACCGGGCATGCTGACACACCTGGCGGTTGCAAAGGGGGAGCATACATGCACACGGGGTATAACCACAGATGGGCGCAGTGTGCACTGTACTGTGTGTCCACCTACACAACTGCTTACTGGGCAGGCTCACACACTTAGCATTTGCAGAGTGCAGACATGCATACACATGTGGTTGACTCATGAAAGGGCAGAGTGTGGAACGTCGTGTGTGTCCACCTACACAACAGCAAACCGGGCATGCTGACACACCTGGCGGTTGCAAAGGGGGAACATACATGCACACGGGGTATAATCACAGACGGGCGCGGTGTGCACTGTACTGTGTGTCCATCTACACAACTGCTTACTGGGCATGCTCACACACTTAGCATTTGCAGAGTGCAGACATGCATACACATGTGGTTGAATCATGAAAGGGCAGAGTGTGGAACGTCGTGTGTCCACCTACACAACAGCAAACTGGGCATGCTGACACACCTGGCGGTTGCAAAGGGGGAACATACATGCACATGGGGTATAACCACAGACGGGCGCGGTGTGCACTGTACTGTGTGTCCATCTACACAACTGCTTACTGGGCATGCTCACACACTTAGCATTTGCAGAGTGCAGACACGCATACACATGTGGTTGACTCATGAAAGGGCAGAGTGTGGAACGTCGTGTGTGTCCACCTACACAACAGCAAACCGGGCATGCTCACACACTTAGCATGTGCTATGCGCCGTCCGGCATGCAGACGGAGTGTGCACACCGCGGGTCATGGTCAGGTAAACCCGTCCACACGCACAGGGTGGTCACACATGCAGTTACTCGTACACACACAGATGGCATCACAGGCATCACAGGTGCAGGACAAACATGTACACACTGCAGTGAACACTGTAGCTGCCATGCCAGCACCATGTCATTGGTGCAGCAGTATGCCTCATGGTCCAACAACAACATGTGACATATGTCCACAGGTCTGTATAGCAGTGCACACCAGTCGTGCAGAGTACACATGTACTAACAATGATCCCACATGTGTGATGTAGTCCGCCCATATCAGTATACATAGACAGGTTGGCTCCACACATACCACGGCCCTGACACAGCTATGACACATGACTGCTGCTGTACCAGAGTGAACCAACGTCTGGATATGTCATACATGCGATTGTCTGGCTATGTGCATGGACTGCACACAGGACACATACGAAGCCTGTAATGTACCACATGCATAACACTGGCGTACGCAGTACTACACACACAAATGGAAGGTGGACACATGTCTGTGGTATGCTCCCACTACAGGGTGTAGCGGTGTTGACTGGGACACATACCCTTGTATTGTTCGCCTGTGACAGCTGTGATACCATACCACAGTCCATGTTCTATGAATGTCAACACACATGTTAAAACGTAGCAGTGCATACACACATGGCAACAGGGGACACATGTGACACATGTACTGTGCATGGCACAGCCATGCATGAGCAGTGGCCAATGTCCATAACATAGTTGCAACTCCCCACCACATGCTTACCCATCATGGGGGCCATTATATGGTGGCATAGTAACAGCACGTATGGTGGTATGTGTGTACATCATGTGTTTAAACACCTGTCCACATGCATGTGTGCAGGTGGTGGCTCACAGGTGTGTCACACACCATCCTACCCTGCCATGTGCATACAGTATGCTATGTCGCTGTTACATGACAGTGCTGCCATAATGCATACCCATCGGTCAGGTGTCATCGACTGTATGTCACATGGCTCCCAAGTGCATATATCGGCACATCTGCCGGATACAGTGTTGGTACGCATAATGCACTACATACTGCTGCACACCTGCACATGTCTCATATGGCGGGTGTGGCATTCCCAGCACCGACATGTGTGCAGGAATGTGTGCCCATGTATGCCACATATCGGGGGGACTATGTCCCACGTGCCACACATCCCTGTACACCATAGTAGAGATCTGTACATACCTCAGTGTGGGGTGCATGGATGTGGATGGTGCAGTACATGCAACACGTCATCTCTCCGTGTATACATGTGTGGTCACCACCATGTGTGTGTCAACATGTTGGTATGTCTGCTGCCTGGTGTGAGGGTGTATGCAGATATACTGTTGTGAACGGACACTAACCACACAGGGTGACCATCCCGTACTGGTGCTGCATTGCACAACCCTGTCGATGCCATAGGTGTGAGCCATACTGGCCACCTGTGCAAGTTCGCCCCCTGTGACATGGCGTGTGGGTGCATTGTATTGTGAGGGTGCTGACCACACAGGCAGGTGTCCCCATCTGCACACTATGAGGTGTGCGCCATAGTGGTGTACACCCCGCGATTGCGGCCGTATTCCTGTACTGGTACAGCATCCTACTGCTGCACAGCGTGCACCACAGCTGACAGGTGACACCTGAGGTCAGTGGGCAGCACGCTGTGTACGACACCTGCACAATGTCACCATACCTGTACTGAGTCCTGCCATGTATGTGATGTCTCTGTCCACTGTAGCCTGTGGCACCGACCACAGGCGTCAGGTGCAGTATATGTGTGGACATGTGTGTCATGTACTGTGTAAACAACGTTAAACTATGTCTGGCTCCGTACATTCTGCTCTTCATGTTTTCCCTTAGAACTTCTCTACTTGCAATCTAAACTGTCTATTCTCTATCACAAAAGCTCAGCACTTGCTCCTAAAGCATTCTTACATAGGTAAAGTACATATATACTAAACAAAGTACTACATTAGCCTAGAATCCCCTTGAGTACCCATTCCCCTATAGGTCCCTTCTGACTCAGTTACACAGCAAACGCTTTCACGTTTTCTAGCATGTCGAAGGGTCAATTGCTAGCGTCCTCTCCTGTTCAGCTGGTGAATCTGGGCATCCTGAGGCAATGTTACAATTGCCTCATGTACACAGACAACCCACACCTTCCCCCACAAAACACAAATACATGTGAGAGATGCAACTATATAGCCAGACTGGAGGCTGGGCTCTCTCAACTCAGGACCGGCAAGACCAGACAGGAGGAGAAGGACACCACGCACACCACAAACCCAGTGTCACATAGAACTATCACGACTGCAAAACAAACACATAAACACACAAAGTCATACTCGGAGGCACTGTTCAAACATATACCAAACCTACAGAGGCCTCCAAAGCAGACACCCAAGCAACTGCCTCCTCAAGACTTAGGACATGCAACACATAGTTCTCAAAGTCAGTGTGCTAAACAGTCACAGCCCTTAAGGCCACACACAATGCCAGACACACTTGTTATAGGTGACGCCATAGTCGGACACACTGACGTCCCACCCACCAGACTTGAACAAGGAAATGATCACAGTAGGCTGCCTGTCGGGCGTAGAATCCGCCACATAACACAAGCACTCAAGTCACTACGCAGCATGTACAAGTATGACACAGTCATTGTCCATGCCGGTGTGAACGACCTGAGACATACCTCCCTGGACTACATGAAAAGAGACATAGAGGGGCTCTCAGATTATGTAGCCCAGGCCGGTATGACCCTGACCCTGAGCAGTATCCTACCCTCACTGAGAATGATGCCACAATACAGAGTCGGAATGATCAGCTTTAATAATTGGCTTAATTACTGGTGTCAGTCTAAGGGGGTCCAATGTCTGTTTGCCTGGGATGACATGCTTTGACAAGCCACGCTGCTTCGCAGGGGACGGCTTGCACCTGTCACCCCTGTGCTTCCAGATATTGGCAAAGGCTCCTGCCACCCCCATAGTGCCTTTCTCCAGCAAGGCTCAAATGATAAACCTACTGCCCTAGAAAACAAACCTGGAAAGAACTAAGGGTAATACTGCTCAATGCCAGAAGCCTAAACCTCAAGTTGCATGCCCTCAAAGCCCTCCACAGTATGGAGAACATCGATGTCTGTGCTGTGACTGAAACCTGCTTCAAGGCTCCTGAGAGCACCCCAGCACTATCAGGTTATACCTCATATCACGCGTTCCGGCCCCAAATCCGGACCGAACCACAAAAGGAGGGGGAGTCTCCATATGCATAAAGGATACCCACACCTCCAGGTTAGTGGCAATGCACGTAGTAGCGGAGACCATCCGGGTGCAATTAACCATAGGTAGAACATGCATGCTACAGACCACCCTATCAAACTCAGGATACCCACACAGCCTTCCTGAAGACACTGGAGAGTATGAATGCCTCTCCAAACACCATCATATTGGGTGACATCAACTACCCAAACATAGACCAGGAACATTACCCAAGACCCAACACCCTAGCCCAAATTGTTCCTGGAGTTCATACACCCAAATGCTATGGAACAACTAGTCACCATACCCACAAGAGGAGTAACTATACTAGATCTGATCATCACACATGGGGACGACATGCTCCACACCGGATGTATATCCCTCATCGGTGAGATCAGACCATAAAGTAATCTCACTGGAGATCCACATCCCACCCCCAACCCCAGCAAAGGAGACCACGGTGAAGAACTTCTCAAAAGCAAATGTCATACTTCTTAAGACTGGAGTGGTACCCTTCAAGGCCTCCGAGCCAGTGGAAAACACAACCCACGCTGCTGAAACCCTTACAAATGCCCTCTACGAGCACCTCCAGGAATGTATGGATCAAGCAATCCCTAATAACATCAGGACCCTTTCCACCAAAGGCAGGCGCACGGTCTGGTGGACCCCAGCCACAAACAAACTGTACAACAAGGGGGAAAGCTACTACATGACAGAGCGAAATCCCTAACAGGGAAGGCATCTCTGATCAATACTAGCAGTAAAATACGATAACTCATACAATCATCCAAGGCCAGCTGTGGGAGAGGACTCGTGAAAGAC
Source organism: Protopterus annectens (assembly GCF_019279795.1). Lineage (NCBI taxonomy): Eukaryota > Metazoa > Chordata > Ceratodontiformes > Protopteridae > Protopterus > Protopterus annectens. Next base: position 1,370,889,043 of record NC_056732.1, on the reverse strand, counting down.
ACAAATGACAACCATAAGGCCTTCTGTAGCTTTGGTAGAAACATGGGTAGAAGCTCACAGTTATGCTCAGAATGAGTCCAGAATGGTACAATGATCACTGAACCCAGAGACATTGCCAACATACTGGCAGACAGGTTCCGTGCATATTTCTCCCCTCCCTCCCCCCCAAGAGGGGAGATATCTATCCCACCAGAGTCTAGCCTCCCAAACATCTCAGATGCCCAGGTGAGAGCTGCTCTCTCTAAAGTGGAAATCACAGCATCAATGGGACCGGACAGTGTCCCCGGCTGTGTGCTACACGACCTCAATGAGGACCTAAACCCGCACATAAGGCTGCTGTTTAATCTCAGCCTTAATACAGGATACGTACCCAAAGAATGGTGTACGGCAACTGTGGTCCCACTCCACAAAGGCGGTGCTTCTACGGACCCTGGACATTACCGCCCTATAAGCTTGATGAGTCTTGTCTGCAAAGCTATGGAGGGGATCATAATGGAGCTCATAAATGAAGACATTGGGGACCTACATACACTGGATCATACCCAAGTCGGCTTTGTCAAGGGCAGATCCTACCTCTTGAACCTGGTCGACCTTTTCGGAAGAGTCACTAAGGCCATTGATGAGGGTAAGGCAGTTCACACAGCCTACCTTGAATTAGCAAAAGCGTTCGACACAATACCCCAAGCGGGCATCATAGAAAAGCTCACCAGCATAGATGTAGACCCATATGTCACAAGATGGGTTGCAAACCGGCTCAAGGACAGAACCCACAGGGTTAGAGTTCCTGGTGCCATGTCAGACTCTAAGCCTGTCACGAGCGGTGTCCCACAGGGCTCAGTCCTGGGCCCCCTCTTGTTCGGCATTTATTTGTCTGACGTGCAGGCAAACATAGGGGGATTGTGGCTGACAAAGTATGCAGATGTCTGCAAACTGGGCACCATAATCGACACCCCATCAGACACAGACATCCACCAGAGGTCTCATAGAAATGGATAACTGGTGCCAGAGCCATGGCCTTAAGCTACATGCCAAGAAAGGTATCGTCATACCCTTTGGGAAAAACAAGGTAACCCCTAGTTACCACATAGGTGGTAATCCATTAAACACGGAAGACGTTATCAGTGACCTGGGGACCCAACTTGTCAGTAACCTCTCTTTTGACACCCACATTGCCAATGTGGTTGGGAAGACTGTCTACATTGCCCACCTGATCATGAAGGGATTCACATCCAGATCAGGGGAGGTCAGTGTACCCCTGTACTCTTCACTTATCAGACCAATGATTGAGTACAATGCCCCATTCGGAATGTACCTAGCCTGACACTTGCAGCAGTTGGACTGACCCCAAACATTCCCCACCAATAGGATAAAGGGGCTCAAACATATGTCACACGCTGCCCGACTGAAGAAACTCCGGCGATATACAGTCGCATACCGTCTGCTCCGAGGTGATCTGTGCCTGACATACAAGGCCATGTCCAACCCGGAATTAATGGACATGCTCCACCTCATAAGATCCAAATCAACCACAGCCACGAGAGCAAGAGACACAAACCTCAACACGGATATAAATAGGACGTGCTGGAGGGACAGGTTCATCACCCAGAGACTCCCTACACTATGGAACAGCATCCCAGTCCTTGTGAGGCAGAGCCCCTCACTGACTCTGTTCAGGAGGAAGCTGGACGAGTGGATGGGAGATCGTAGGTATACCCCGGGAATCAGCTCTGTGTCACTGCTGGACAGAGTCACAACAAACTAATGGGTATAGTATCCTCATCCTAAGGGGTGGTGAAAGCCACACACACTCTGGCTAGGCTTATACATGCCCTAGGGCAGATAGCCTAGTATGTACCTATGCACCTATGAACCTATGTAGGTGTCCAGGCAGGATGCGGGTACATGTGGTATGCTGATATTGCCAGATGTGCCTGTGGGTAATCCACAGCTACACATGGGGGACTGATAACAGTGCTCCCTGTAGGCACATGTCAGTACACCATAGGAGGGATACAGGTTATCAGAACCAACATGGTGCTACACATGTCACCTTCACACATACAGTGAACACAGCTCCATGCATGCTGCACCTGCACTACATGGTATGTCTGCTGCATGTTGACAGTACACAACCCACGTCACATACGCAACAGTCGGTTTTCATACACAACCACTGCAACATACACATCACACGCTATGCATACACAGGTATCACATACACCTCTCACTATCTTGTCCACCCTGTGCATCAGAATATATTTGCATAACCCTGCACCAATGGTGTGGATGACAGGGATGTGGCAGAGGCTTCATCATATGCACAGGGTGATATGTCTGCCAGGGGCATGGGCTGCACCAATGGATGACATCATGTGTGTGTGTAAGGGCCGGTGAGTTTACTGGGCATGACTGTGCAGAATGCATGTGGATGTGGTGGAGCCCAACAGTTGTGTCTGCCGTGTGTGGGTATGTGTGTACACGGTTCAGCCATATGTGATGCCTACACGGGGTATAATTGGCAGCCCCAGACTGTACAGTGCAGGTTGTACGGCTCACTGTGTCCGTCTGCGGCCACGTGACCCGTGCCTGCCTGGGGTCACATGGGCACTACCGGGTGGAGCTATAGAGTGGCTACTGTCTGATGACACATGTCCGCTGGAACCGAGTCCATGCTGGGACCGGCCAGGGCCACGTCCACGTGGCCTGCTGTGTCCTGGTGTGGACGGTGTAGCACCAGCTGCACTGCTGCTGCTACCGGCACTGTGTGAGTGGGCATGAGAGGTGGCACGCACACGTCGACCTACACTAGCTGGTGTTGCTGGCCTATGCCCACATGTCCTACGCCTCACCCCTACCAGATGTTCCAGCACAGACAGCTCACGCTCGCGGAATGCCATGCCTCGGTTGAGGATTCCAACCATTTCACCTAATCGCCTATCCAGTACATTAGCAATCTGCTGTTGAGCATTCGCCAGTGACTGGATGTTGTCATTTAGGGAACGGATTGCAGCCCTCTGCAGCCTCTGCCCTTCTTGGTTCTGCCGTTCTGCACGTGCCTGTGCCACCATTACAGTCTGGAACATGCGTCTGGTGATACCAGCTGCTGTGCCCTGTACAGCAGGTGCATGTCTGCCAGAGGTCCTCCTATGAGCAGCACCAGCCACATGCCTGTGTGGCACATCACCAGTCATTACACTGGCAACATGGTGTGTAGGCGCACCTTCTGTAGCCACCACACATTCCTGCTCCATGCCAACAGACGCTGACTGGCCTTCCTCTATGGGCAACGGTTATGTGGTATGTGTCAGCATCAGAACCGTGTGCGGGAATGAGGGGGACATAGGTGGGATGGTACCCAATGGCACAGCTTCTGCCCCTGACAATCCTGCCTGTACCTCATGCATATGGTCATCACCGCTAGTATCTGTGGGGACACTAACATCAGATGGACCGCAGGAGGGGAACGCACCTACACCACCTGTGAATACAAAGACATATTGTAAGGTACATTACACACACGCAGACACACACACACACACACGCGCAGACACACGCAGACACACACAGACACACACAGACACGCAGACACACACACACGCAGACACGCAGACACACACACACACACACACGCAGACACACACACACGCAGACACACCATGCATGTGATATTGCAGATGGCATGCAGCATTCCCACACTACAGCACAGGGAATGCAGCCCAGACATTAATAGTGTTAGTATGCATACCGCCCTGGGGTGCACACTACATCAAGCAGGTGTCATATCAGTAGGCATGCAGTACACACAATCATGGTAGTTTGCATGCATCACCGTGATACACCATGTGGCCACAGACAGGTTAACAATACACATGGCTGACGTTACCTTGACATGTAATCTGCCGACATGTGCTGTCAGATGTGGACATGTGTGACAATGGTGTCCCGCCACATGCACCGCATCATAATGGGCTTCACAGTGCAGTGTTGTGTGTACAGCCTACAGATAGAATGCATGTTTAGCAAATATGTATGTGCAGGTGTGGTTAGTGTGAGCCGTGTACATAGCTATACAGTGGGGAGTACAGGCACTGTGCCACTGCATGGCAACAGGACGCATGTATGTTGCTGTGTGATGCATAACATGGATGCATTGCATTGCCATGACTGCAACACAGTCATGCTGTTCCACAGCACGTATATGGTAGATATCGGTGGCACCTCCGGTGGCTGCAGACAGGCATTCCGGTTGTATGGTGTACCACATCAAATGTACAGGTGGTCCACTACGGCTATGATCGCACTATGTGTGGACAATGTGCAACGGTGTCTATCCACATCAGATGTACTGTGTGGCAACATGCCTGTGGCTATCACCCATGGCCATGTGTGACTGGGTCTTGGACAATTATGTGTGATGGGCATCGTGTACACATTCCTGTGGTGTCCCATGTGGCATACACCCATACATGTCGGAGGTGTCACAATCCAGAGGGCTATGCAGACAACAGTGTGGATGTTTGCTATGTCGGGTGTGGGTCATGTGATGGTGTGACAATATTGCAGACAGAACACCACGGGTGTGAGACATGTCGGGTGGCATGTCACAACGTGTGCACACAATGCAGGGGCATATGTCACATTGGTGACACCTGTGTGCTGCCCAGATCACTGCTCACTGTGTGGTACTGTGTGCGTACCACGGATGGTGTTCCAATGCATACTACATATGCATCCATTGTAGAACACCTCCACCATTGTATGCATAGCTGACCACACATATCACACTGACAGGTACTGTGGTTTCATGCCGGTGTATAATAACGGTTGTATCTACTGCGCACGGGTGGCATGTGTGTGTGTCTGGTGGTACAACCTGTATACCGTGACTGGAACAAAACCCAGATGTGCATGTTATACCTGGCCACATGGTGAATAACTCTACACTGTAACATGCCTGTTACTAACAACAGTCTCACCTGCAATGGACCCATGTCTGTGCGACACGCCAGAGGTACCTGTATAGGGGCAACACAACAGTATAAACATTATCCATGACTGTATGACAGCCACAGTTTGCACTGTGCATGTCACATCATGTACCTGTGTGATAGCATGTGGTATGCACACGTCTGCAAACACAACGTAGCATACTGTAGTATGCGGCTTGTGTGCCCATATACCTGGCATGTGTTGTTACTTTACATGATGTACAGTGACACCTACACCTACAGTGGATATCATACTCATAGGCACGACTGACTTACCAGGCAGCTCCAGGCTCATTGGTTGGGAGACACCCACCTCCACGATGGCGGCTAGTGTTTCTGCATGCTGTTCCCTGGGTGTCCCCAGACTGGCCAGGAGCTCTTCCGTGTGTGTGAGTGGGGGCTGGGTTGGTGGCCCACCACCTGTTCCAGCTTGTTCTCTGGTGATTGTGGCGGCGTGCTGTTTTGCGTGCCATATGAGGTCTGTGCAGTGTCGGCGTACCTGCTGGTAGGTGCGGCTGTTGCCACCCACATCATTCACCCTCCTGCGCATATCCTGCCACAGGTCATCCTGCTGCTGTGCTTGCAGTGGAACATGGCTGAATAGCAAGTCATAGTTGTCATGGAGCAACGGTATGATTACTTCATCCTCCTGGCGGCTGAAGGCTGGCAGTCGTGAACGAGGCATTATCTGTAAGACATAATGATGGTGACAGGTCACATTCACACTGACGTACTGGCATACCACTGAACATACATTGCTATGACATGTACGACATCTGCACAGTAATCTCTGAGATGCTTCATGGCACTGACACAGCTGACATATTGCTGTCACACCTGTCACACCATTATGCAGTGGGTATCATATCATATCTCTGTGTCAACTCATCACACTGTACACACCCCATGTAGATGGTAACCTGCTGTGGACATGTGTACCTGCCTGCACCTGTGTTCATACCAATCAGCACATGGCCCGCTGTGTGCACAGTTCTACTGTTCACCTGGATGCTGTGTATATGTCACGTAGCATCACAGATGCAGCCGTTATGAACGTCAGCGGTGGCAATGCACACATACACATGGACACCTGTACATGCATGTGTTGTGCCATATACATCTACTCAGCACTGTACGGGTGTTGGACAACCTGCCACGGCTCGCCTGTATTGCACATGTGATACACATGGGACACTGTCTAATCATATGACATTAGCAGGGATGGTCATACATAGCATGTGCACGCGCACGTTGTACACACGGACACACAGCACTTGTGACACCACAAGGTGCATCAGTGCCACATTACTGATCTGGTCAGTTGATAGTGCAAGTGCCATGTGGCCACCGCACCATGTATGACTGTGATGGCACGTGCGGCCTTGCTGGACAGGGCTGCATGGTATGGCAGGGTATATCACATACATGGCAGAGGGATGTGTCCTGCCTGTGGGATACCAGTATTGGGAGGGTGGCTGTCCATTCCATATGTCATTTCTATGGGTATATGGACATGTCGCATGTCCATCACCATGGTGTGGACGATGGCCTAGGCAGCATGCTGCCTGGTGGGGGTGTGTATGGTGCATGCTGGCAGTGCACATCCATGCATACACATTACCCCTGACAGGTGCTATGTGCTGTGATATTGTTCAACACAGTGCTGTATGTGCCCACACGGTGATATCCTGTGCACATGGATGGTACCCCGGCCTGACATGGGTACCACATATGTCTACATCCAGTGCCTGCTGTCACCACCATGTCGCTGGGTGCACCGCACAGCACCATCCCTCCCACAGTGACCATGGTGTTGAGCACAGCCTAGGTATTCATTTATGGGGACGGGGATGTTCACATAGTGGGGGCACTGCTGGTATCATCCATCAGACCATACACGTATGACACACACCTCACACACCCAGCCCATTCAGTATGTTGTTCGCAACACTAACACAGCTATACTGCTAGGCCAGGGCCATTCCCAGCTGTACATACACAGATGCATAACACGTCTGTCTGTGGCATGGGCTACAATGACGGTGGGGTTCAACACATACCGTGTTCGACTGTGGCTGGCGCTGATGTTCTGTGCACATGTCAACACAGTAACCCTGTTCTACTGTAGCCAGCAGTGATGTGCTGTGCACATGTCAATGCTGCACATTGTGTTGGTGTCTGTCTGTCAACAGGCCAGTGGTGGAACACGCAAGGGTATTTGTAATCACATATGCATGCCGCCCTGTACAGCTGTACTGCTAACATCTCAGGTGCTAATGTGTCATGGACATGCACACCTTACCCGGAAAGGTGATAGTGGATTGCCACCCGTACCCATCACCTCTTGTGGGTTGCTATTATCCAACACCCTATTTGTAGTGTATGTTCAGGCTATGCACCTGTGCAGGACATGTGGGCATGTAATGCACTACTGCGTACCTTTGCACCCATTGCACAACATGTCACACAGGTACACTGGCAGCCATACACGTCACAGCTTGATGAAGGTACGACAGGTGTTGTACACACGTAACACATATCCTGTGGGACATGGTCATATGTACAGGCATGTCCAACAGTCACGTACCAGTGCTACCCCTATATGATGGATATGCCGTACATGTGGCAATACAGCAACTGTCACATGTACTCGTGCAATGCCCCCTACAAACATGGAGCGGTACTGCCTGTGGGGGATGTGCTTCTGCATCCATGCTGTGCCCATAGCTGTCAGTTGTACATCATTACGTGCAATGTACCTCATTTGGTGTTCTAACGGATGCATGTTCATCACGGCTCCACATTGGTTGGGTCTGTCACACAGTCATTGTTGTACACGGTTTACATGCCAGCAGCCATGGCTTACTATATGTGAATCAATGTACTTCATCGTGATACCATAATTATACATTAGAGCAGCGTATTCCAGCCATCATATAGCCTTCCCAGATGACACTGTTAGCCAGCCAGTAGTAGGTGTTCCGCCATCTGCACATTAGTCACACAGTATGAGGGCTACTGTTACCCATTCATTCTGAGGACAGGGTGCTGACAGCTGTGGATGGGTGTGATGCTGTCGACAAAACATGACTGCACCTGACGGTCACGTCTGGATGGGTAACATTCACAACACACACCTACCTTCACGTAGTACCACATCATCTACGACAATGGACATTCCTGCCAGAACAATGTATGCAGTATGTCTGTATGACCACTGTAGGCACCACTGGTGGCCCCTAGCATGGCAACCGACAGCACCAGTGTATATCCCGCAGACCCATGGGTTACACCATTCACAACGCACCAGTCACGGATGACCCTGTTGTGGATCACATTGCAGTTCCACACATCATGTTACACAAGGCATCATGCACTGAGATGTTGCGGACGGGTGAACAGCTCTGCAACTCAACATACGCACACATGACACATCACCTGGTACAATATATCTCTCATACAACATGTTATTGCGACTGCCCTGTGATGGCAATACACAAACTACGTGTACTGGGACATGCAATGGCTCACCGGTGTTATAGCCCTCTGGGTGTATGTCTAGCCAAGTGTACAGTAGGCAGTGGTCTGGACACAGGGACACTGTACATTGACCTACTGTGTCACTGCAACTGTTGCCTATGCTCCTACTGTTATTGTACAGGCATGTGGTATCTGACCGCTATGACAGTCCTGGTCGACCACAATGCTGGGGCACTCATGACCTGCAGCCATCGGCCTGGGGTGTGAAGCACACATGTACATCTTCACATGCTATACTGCCTCTGTGGCAGTTTTACATAACCGTCTCCGGCAGGGCTGTAACAGGCAGGCACGGCATGGGGTCATGTGGGACAATGCTTGCATCTTCCACTGTGCTGCACACAAGCGAGGCACACACACTATTGCACCACTCACATATCTCTGTGGTGACTGGGACCTGCCTCCATGCTCTGCGCAGCACGCCTGTGAGTACGGATTGTACACGGATCGTACCTCCCGGGCACATACCTGGACTGGAACACCCACAGGTGAGGGGTTCACACATCACACAGTGTTTTGCACACATCCTGGATAGTTGCCTAACACAATGCATCATAGCTGCTCCATGTGCAGAGACCCGTGTTTGTGACCGCTATACACATTGTAACATGCGACAGAGTCGACATTGTACACCACAGGTTACATACCGTCTGTGTTGTTATACTGTACATTGGGCCTCAGACAGCTAATACTGCCAAGTGCTGACAGCAACCCACACTTCCCTGGAATAGACACCCATGTACCTACACATGCTTGAGTCATGCACTCCGCTCAGCTGGATCACACATTACACAACACATACCATACCTACACTACCCTTAGCATGCATAATACCTCCATGTGACTGGTGTGACACACCTGGGGTTATCCCCTCTTTGGTGGATTAAACACATATGCTACATGGCCCTGCTAGCCACACCCTGGAAACACACCCATCGCAGCGTACACCGAACATGTGTACTACAACCAGTACTACTGACGTCTGCTGACAGCAGTTGTTAACGGCATGACACCCCAGCAGATGGACAGTGCACATGCATATGCTGACATACCACAGTGCGCTTCCGTAGCATGTACACAATTGCAGAACACATGCTATTCCACACAGAGACATGGCGGTACTGACCTGTTCACAGACGCCACTGTGGTGGTCATGATCCATGCACATATGATGTACAACCACATGTGCAGACTGTTGCACAGTGGTGTACATTCACATGTGTGGGCTGCATCACTTATCAGCCATGGTGGGTCCTCGAGGTCCATCATCACATACTCCAAGGCTAGCTACCTAAACATGACTGCCGCACATTGCGGTGTGGGGCCTCAGGCATTGTGGTGGTATGTCTGTATTGTTTGGCTACATCCACATCTGATGTCACATACAATAGTCACCCAGGCACTGCAGACCAAGCTAATGTTGGCAACGTGCCAGGCGATGGCGTACTTACTGATAATACACCCTCTCACTCACTACAGGGTCGCAATCCGTACATGGACATTGTAGTGTCCCTGTGGACATGTACACGGTACTGACATGCACACGATATGTCCTGGGAAGCTGGCCCGATGTCACCTTCCGATGTCCCTGGCTGTAATGTCCCACCAACCTGTTCGGTATATGTCTCCGCACCAGGCCACTATATTCACTGCTAGCCTGTTGTCGGACATTGTGTACCCTGACCGCCGCACAGCGGCATTTCTCGCACAACCCACGGGTGGCACTGCATTGCACGTGTGGGACTGTAGTCATACACCCATGACTGGACCATTCTGCATGGCAATGGGGCACATCCTCATGAACGTGATTCCCACACACATTGATGGCCTCCAGGCCTTTCCTAGCACCCGTGTTGGGCTTGTGTATGCCACAGCATGGCACATACACATGCTGGCCACCTGTCATACGGTTGCATGGGCGGTTGGGGTGGTATGGAGGCCGACACGTCAGACGTTGTCCTCACATTGCCCTTCAGCAGCATTCCATGTTCTGGTAATGGCAACTTACACATCCACCTGCACATCATACCCTGTGTCTCAGGATGTTATGCTATGTGGCTCATGGACAGGACACACAGTGGTGTGAGCATACCATAGTACCTACTACATGTCAGGTACATATGGCATTACACAGTCCTCAGTCATGGGGCCCCTCATGTTCACTATATGCTTACATACAGAACATGCTGTCACAGAGTACTGTCCGTGCCTAGATATCCCACGCCTACATACCAAGCGCCATTATTGCTCCACCAGCTCATACCGATACCAACCATATGAGTGTCAGTGTAGCGGATACATCATATGAGTATCATGGCATCAGGATGCATGACACATGGTGCATGCACATCAACTTTGCATAACAACATTCACCCACTGACTATCACATGGGTACTGGTCCCGTACATACATATCACATTGTACATGGTTGCTGTACACACATATGCCACACACAGTCCTGGGGTTACTGCATTCCACTGTGGCATGGATACCCTTCTGCAAGGCCACACCTATCTGTACTGTGTGTGATGCTGGTACATAGGCAGCCATTGTACCTCTGACATACACACATCTACACACAGTCAAGTGTACACTACCACATTTATGGTGTACCTTCAACAACAGCTACAGCTTTACATGGCACAACATTGTCATGCCACGATGTTTACCAGGCTCAGACGGTTTACATATGCGGCTGACATACGGACGACACATCTGTACACATCTGCATACCACATACTCAGGGGTGTCTTCTGCTCTGACACGGCCCATGTCCTCCACATTACTGATGCATATACTCCTCATACATGACATCTGCGGTGGGCGGTGTGAACGGACTGCTCCTGGATATGTGCACACATGCCACACTGCATGGGCTGGGCTTCTGTGTTACTTCCACAAACACAACACACACCATGCTGTGGAACATAGGTCCTGTGCACATCCTGCAGGGACACACAGTAGCACTGTTCATGTGATACCACCCTTGCTGTTTGAGTGACACATAGTCCTGGTACCACCACAGCAGCGGTACTGTGTAGACGTGCAGTTGACACCCACCTCTGCTGTTCCCAGGACACTGCCATGGGGAGGTGACACTACTGTGTACACTGCACATGTGTTTACACATGGACCTGCCAGACTGCATTGTTGCCCACTGTGCACCTGTGCAGCTGCTACAGGTCCTTTGGGCATGGTTACTTGGTGTCCCTTCCATTTTGGCTAGCTATCATTCTACTACTCTGTCCCATACCTACAGGCCATATGTATCCTGTTATTGTACATACCAATAGGCTATACCTGTGTTATGCATGATATACCTGTGATACAGTGTATGATATCTGTCATATCTACCTAGACAGCTTTACATTACACATATTTCACATAGTATCCCCTAATGCAGGGCATACTTGCACGTCGGCCGCACCTTACGTATGACATCAACGGTATCTGCCCATACACATGCGTGCTGTGACAGTATACATACATGTCCTATCCCCTGCTATGGCACTTCCTTGTTGGACATCCACTGCCAGCAACGGCGTGTGGTATGGCATTGTTCTCTCTAATGCCCCCCTGTGGCATCCCTTGTGGTGTCTTTGCTGTGTACATGATGTCCCACTGCTGTACACACGGTGTCCGCAAGTGTTGGTATGCTCAGCAGGATATCACTACATAACTACCTTTCACCACTTTCTGCATTACGGACAAGTGTAATTAATTACAACCTCCATTCACATACAGTACAGCTTCGTCATACACATCATGCGTTACATAACCGTACATATCGTGTGTTCTACATACCTTGTCGGTGTTTCATTCCATGTTTATTCCGTGTATCGTTTTTCCGTTATCTTTCACTTTCGGTTGTACACTGCTGGTTCGGTATGAGCATACGGTTTGAATATCCTGAGAGTCATCCTTATATCCGTTGATACCTGCAACATGTGAATTCATCCCACCAATTGCTGCTCCTCGGTGAGTAATTACGTGCATATCACCTGTGCATCTACTCCATTCGGAAATTGCGCATTGATACTGGGGTATAATTGGATTCCTCACCTGGGCGTTGGCTATTTGCCCTACCTTCGTGGAGATGGTCTGTATTGTGTTATGTTATGTGTAAGTGCAACCGCTATGCGTGGTGACAGGTATATTTTGAAGTAATGTTACCCGTGAATTGTGTGTGTAGGGTGTAGTCTTTGGTTCGACATGTGGGTGTCCCTGTCCTGACGATGAATGATAATGGAGTATTGCATTCCAAACTGTAACATGGCTGTTGTATTCCTTTATACAACGCATGCAAGTATGCATCCGCCTTTAATTGTGTCTCCCACGCGAGATGTTGTGGTTATGCAGATGTCATTGACTGACTGTATGTTTGTGCTGCTATTACAGTTTGTATTCCTTTAATATCTACGGTGGGGGATATTGGTGGTTGTATGTGATGGATACGGGTTGTGGGCCCTGCATCTCTACATAGACAGTATAGTTGTCTGTGTGCTCCATCCCTACCTGGTGAGTTAACAGTTAATAGTCTTTTGTTATGGGAGTGTAGCTTGGGCTGTTGTTAATTGGTTCCAATATTGTCTGCAGGTGGCCTTGCTGCATGTATACCCCCGTAATGTCTGTGGTATATCAGCGGCAATGTCTACGTGCGTAATTATGTGCATATCACCTGTGCATGTACTCCATTCAGTAATTACACGTCGATACTGGGGTATAATTGGATTATCCGCCTGGCCGTTGGATAGTCGCCCTACCTTCGTGGGGATGGTCTGTATTGTCTTATGTTATGTGTGACTGCATCTGCTATGCATGGGAACTAGTATGGTCTGCATTCATGTCACCCATGGATTGTGTGTGACAGGTGTAGTATTTGTTTCAACAAGTGGGTGTACCTGTCCTGCCGACGTATAATAACGGAGTATTGCATTCAAAACTGTAACTAGGCTATTGTTTGCATGTCTACAACGCATGCAATTATGCAGCCGCCTTTAATTGTGTCCCCCACGCGATATGTTGTGGTTATGCAGATGTCATTGACCGACTATATGTTTGTGCTGCTGTTACGGTTTGTATTCCTTTATTATGTACAGTGGGGGATGTCGGTGGTTGTACGTCACAGATACGGTTTGTGGGCCTTGCATCTCTACATAACCAGTATAGTTGTCTGTGTGCTCTGTCCCTACTTGGAGAGTTGACAGTTAATTGTCTTTTGTTATGGGATTGTAGGTTGGGCTGTTGTCATGTGGTGTCGGGATCGCCTGCGGGTGAACTTGATGCATGTATACCTCAGTAACATCTGTGGTATATCAGCGGTTGTGTGTACGTGACAACTATCCCTTGTCATTCTGTCGCAGATATTTGCAGTCATTGTGGTGCTGTTGTTGGGATAGCCTGTTTGCCAGTGGTTGCCACATATTCATCTGGGAATTGATTGTTTGACACGTGTAGAACACACAGCGGTGTTTACGGGCTGACACGTGGCCACGGTCAGTACTGGGGTAGCACATATGTATTTCCGTGGTACATACCTATTGCTGTGTGACTTTGCCAACGTATCTTATTGCAATTAACATATCGGTGTCGTACATACAGGCATGACTATTACATACGTCCTTTCCATTTCATATGGGGTATATTCCTGTGCTACCATCTGGGACATATTCACTTTGTATCGTTCTATGTCGCGACACACCTAGCCAGGGTGGGGCTGTCACTACTACTTTGGGACTAGTAGTGTACATATGCCTGAGGCTAGTTTACCGTATGCCTACACCTAATATTCCGCTCTGCCTCTAACGTGGCGCCAACATACACATGTTGCAGACACACACACATTACACTCACACAGCGTCACACACGGCACCCTCACCGCACACGTACACATCCTACGGCACTCACGGGGATGGTTGCACACAGTACCTACATGGACCACAACACCGGCGGCGGTGTCTACCTCTCCCTTCATATCATCATACTATTACACGCGCATGTACTGTTACAGTACTGTGGTCTGGCGATCTTTCCGCCTCGCGGTTGTGCATATCGCTATGTTACCCGTTCCATGGTTGGCGGTATCCTCTTATGTTGAACCTCCTGGATGTTCAGGTTGTCGTTTCACTATGTATACTATGTACAGATATCGCGGGTTACATCTCAGTCACCTTATATCCCTCTAATTCCCTGTCTTAACTGTAGTATATATATGTATATGTGTACATATATTTCTATATCGATGTAATTATATCTATCTACATATATATATATATATATATATATATATATATATATATATACATATATATATATATATATATATATATATATATATATATATTTATATGTATACATCTTGCGCGAACGTGCAGGCATACAGCAGCTACGCATGCTGTAGGACCAGCTGCACTGTTCAGGTGTTGGCGTTACATGCTCCACTGGCTGTTGGGTGTACAGTGTTTGGGGGCTGCCTATGTTGGAGTCACACATGAGGCCACCCATACAGTACACTTTACAGGTGGTCATGTTTGTGTGCTGTCCATTTCACTGTGTGTGCAGGTAGGGAGGTGTCAGTCAATGGGGCCTATGCTGTCAGAGTATGTGCTATACGTTCCCTCTTTGCCAAGGCATAGGCATATTGGGTATGCCTCCATCTGCCTACTGGGGCTGGCATAGTGTGTTCCTGGTCTGGAACCCTCTGTGCCTGGACTGGCCTTGGCAGTTGTGGTGGGCTTTGTGGCCCTTCCCCATTATGTCCCTGCAGCAGCTGCTTCCGCAGGATCATATTATGTAGCATGGCACATACTATGAGTATGTGGGCACATGTGCCTGGTGAGTATCCAAGCACTGGAACCGTGATTTCAGCATCCCGAACACACACTCTATGATTATTCTGGTTTGTGCGTGTGCCTCATTATGGCGTTCTTGCATGTGTGTGTGTGATTTTCTGATGGGAGTCATCATCCATGGCTCCAGTGCATAGCCAGCATCCCCCACGAGATGGCCTTGTGGGATGTCCCCCCTGGCAAATACCTGATACAGCTGTGGTAGCTTCCAGGGCTGCCAGCACACACATCCATGATAATGCCCTGAGCATTGCACACGACCTGGCAATTGATGGAGGGGAATCCCTTGCGGTTTATGTAGCGTCTACCTTGCTCACCAGGTGGTGACTTGATTTGTATGTGCGTACAGTCTATCGCACCCAGTACCTCCGGGTATTGTGCCACACGGTGGAAGTGGCGCATATTGCTAGCCAAATCCTCCTGAGATCTGGGGAAGTATATATGCTCATTGGCATGTGGTAACATGGCATCCAGGAACTGGTGTAGTACCCTGGATGCTGATGCCTGTGAGATGCCCATTATATCTCCAGTTGGCCTTTGGAAGGTACCTGTGGCCAGTATTCGCAAGCTTACACATACCTTTGTGTCCACTGGGATGGGTTCCCCTCTGTTGTTTCTTGTTCTCAGGCATGGCCGGCACAGCTCCACTATTTGCTGTAATGTATCCCTGTCCACCCTGTAACGCTCTACTATCTCCAGGTCTTGTAGCCCCTGGTAGGTTACCCTTGGTCTGAACACTCTCCTTCTCCTCCGAGGCCTACGGTGGTTGTCGGCACCCTCCTCAACAACACCGTCTGTCTCTAACACATGCTGATGGATCACAGCCACGGCAGCACCCAAAATGTACATTTTAAAAGTTCCCTGTGTGTTTACACCTATGGTGCGGCGTTTGGGAATACACGGCTGTGTGTTGTGTGCATTCACACTTTATACTATTGTGCTGTGCACACCGATGATGTCATAGGGTGTGTTTGTACGGCCGTATCTGGGGGTTATCTTACGTGTTTTACTGATGGAACTACAACGCTGTTGCCTTTGGTGTTGCATTACTCTTGCCTGCCATGGATTACCTTTCGACCTTCCCTTACTATTTCTGCACGTTGCACCTACTATTTTCTGGCATGCATCCTGCAGAGCACTGTCATGTGTACTTTCTGGGACATGGCATATCATGCGTTTTGTGTGCTGCCGCCGTTGTGCTGCCTGTCTGCTTTGCTCTGCTGTGTCAGGTCTTCTATCTTTGGAATCTGCTACCTCCCCTACTTTCTTTGCATTCATATGCCTCCCCTATCCTGTTTTGCAGGTTTCTGCATGCAGTGTTGTCAGCTGCCGCCGATTGGCCTTCGTGGGTTGATTAGTGTTGATTGCTCATTAGTACTCCAATTACACTTCTTCCGTATTTCCTCATATTCTTAACATCACCTTCCTGTTTCCGATGTTGTTTGCAGGGTGAGTGTCACATGACTAGGTTAAGGGAATGTAGACATCCTCGTACACATGCACTTCTGCATGCATTGTGTGCTCTCAGCTGAACTATTACCCCACACCCCGGTCCTGCAGCTGTGATTTGCGATGTACAGCCCAGGTTTGTTGTGCTCCAATATGCTTTTTGCTACGGTGGCACACCCCTCTGCAGATGACATGTATTCCCTCTGAGCCACTCCTCGGTGTATTACCGCTACGCCGTTTGGTACAGCCTTACGCCGGCGGGGGATTTGCGATTCAGTATTATCTGCCTCATTTGCATGGCATTGACTACTAATTCATAGTTACCATGCCGAACACTGCCGCGGGTCCTTGGCAACCCTTGCACCATGTTTGTGGTGTTCCATACATACCATGGTGTATTATCCTGTGAACCTGATGTGTATTACGCTGCTGTTTTATAACATTGTTATATTATTTCATTGTATTGCACCTTCCGCAAACATGTCCTAGGGTTCTGATGTGAGTTGCTGTGGACATGCCATTTAAGTTGTTATTTACATGTTGTGCATGTTTTCTTTTGACATTGTCAGTGTATTTCGCCATTGGCATATGGTACCAGTGTGATACCTGGGTCTGACACTCTTCCGTTACTCCTATGTTATGTTTGGGAAAATGTAAACCGTTTTTTTTGGTTTACATTGCCCTGGGCTTATGCTATGCCTGTGCCACTTCGTGAATCACTATATGCCTTCGTTTGCATGGTGCAACACCGCACATGGGGTGTTTAGCATACCTACGCCGGGGGCCGCGCAAATCCGGCGCACGCCAGTAGTGCATGTGGGATTGGATCATACATGAATCGCTCGGCGGCCATATTTGGCGTTGTAACGCGTACGTTATGCGTGCGCCTGGCGCAAGGTTCATGAATCTCGGGGAATAACTTAACCTCCTGAAAACTCATTTTTAATGTT
This sequence comes from Protopterus annectens, assembly GCF_019279795.1. Taxonomy (NCBI): domain Eukaryota; kingdom Metazoa; phylum Chordata; order Ceratodontiformes; family Protopteridae; genus Protopterus; species Protopterus annectens. The sequence goes on along the minus strand of NC_056732.1, from coordinate 1,370,871,268 downwards.
ATTATAGTGACATTGTCCATTATATTTGGAAATACCTAATGCCCATTTATGCATCCATTCATTTCATCCTCCAGTTACACACTTAATGTTAATGCATAGTTGTGGGGGAGCCAGATCTTATTCTATTAGGCAGTGTGTGTAAGGCAGAGAAACTTATCCTGGAAAGGTGCCAGCCCATTATAGGAAGCATGCATCCACTCATTCTTACAGTACAGACCAAAGTTTGAGCAGTTTAGAGTATGACCACCTCTGCTATGTTATGTCTTTGGGAGGAGGGAGGAAACTGGACCCCCCAGTGAAGACTCATGAGTGGATGAAGGACTTGTAGACTCCATATGTAAATTGAATTGGAGAACCGAGTGCTGTGAGTCAGCAATGCCAACTGCTGTATCACTGGGCGACTTTAGTGCCTCCTCACTACTCTTTTTCACTAAGCATTTTTGTCTTTTAAAGTATTACAAACTACTGTTCAAAATCAACAGTGTGGCTTATTACAACATAGCCTAACATAACCTATGGCATCATCAGTTAAGGTTCAGTGAGTCTGTTTCTCAGCATCAAGGAACTTATGAAGACATAATTCCCACCAATATTTAGTTCCAGTATGTTGGTTATTTTCACTGTCAGTGACTGTCTTTTGGCAGAGTTCATGGGCCAAATACTCTTTATCTGCTGCTAAAATATGGGATTCTGTATTAAGTGGCTAAGATTATTTATTAATTTATCTTTTAGTTGATCGGGTTGGTACCACTTGGGTATTGGTCTCTTTTCAGGAGATATCTGAGGTGGTATTTACAAAACTAGGGGCAATTTGGACAGGGTATTGGGGAACTTCACCCTACTGTTTTTCATAGGTGTTGTGAGATCTTTTACATCCACCCAAGCTACCAGCAACTCAAGCAGATGGGACATTGGCTTAACATCTCATCTGAAGAATGAGACACTTAGGAGTACAACAACCCCCTAATGCTGCACTAGAGTTTCAGCAATCCATCTATGTGGTGTAATAGCTGATCTAACACCTTTTTCATTGCATGCTTTTAGTCTGACTGGGGACTGTGAGTTGGCAGAAAAAAATCATGTGCAAGAAAGCAACGTTGTGATGCAAGAACTCTGTGTTCTAACAGGATTCCTTATCTGTCAGTGGTGTGTTCACCTAGATAATACTTACTGTGTACTTCAAATTTCTCTATTATTTTTAAACATCAGAATATGCACTTTGATTCTTAGCAAGAGATCTGCACAGACACATACACAAGTGCACATACAACATATTGGAATAATGGTGCTACTACACTGAAGATCTGTCAGACTTCTAGATTTTTCTTTGTTCAACAGATATGCTTACTATCCCCAGACTCCATACACTCCATGCTGTATTTTGGTGCAAATCTTCTGTATCTCTGGTGTTCTGATATACAAGGCTTGGCAAGACCACTGGTCATTGGCCATAACAAAATGATGCTAGGTAGTTTACATGAATATTTTTTATCATTTCTAAAAATACAGAGACATAGTCTTAAGAAAGCAGTCTAAGAAAGAGCAATGGAAGCACGGTAAGAGCTACTAAGAATTGGAGAATCTGCCATTTTTGTGAATAGTAGCTCTTTGCTTGCTATCGCCATGATTCCATCTCCCTGAAATCACAACTCCCGGGATGATTTTTCATTTGTTGGTTCTACTGCAACATCAGAGTTATGCAAGCCATTTGTTGCCTGTACTGGGAGTTCCTGTTTTTCCTGCTATTGTGTGAATATATATATATATATATATATATATATATAAAGGGGGGGAGATGGGGACATCCCCCCACAAAAATGCTTTCATAGAGCAGTCACCTAATGTTTTGGTGTGTATGGGTTTTGATGAGTTTGACACATCCAGTTTGCTATAGGGGAGGAGAATTATGGTTCATAGGCACACAGTGGATCCAGAATAAGACACTTATGACAAGTACTGAATAATATTCATTTTATGTAGAATTCTGCCTTTCTTTAAGTGATCCATGTATAAAAGTGAAGAATTTTCAATGTATTGCTGTGAAAAAGGATTTCTCTTGCAGGAGATTACCAGTTTCTGTGAGATGCTGTTTAATGTAATCCTTGTAAGATTTACCAAATGAAAGTTAGTAGCAGTAGTATGAATATTGGAAGCAGAAAGGTTTAGATGCAGAATAAATGAAAGGATGGTACCATTGAGATGAACATTGAAAGACGATATACATCAGAGCACTGAAGTGCATAAATTATTGAGAAGTCAGAAGCAACACTGAAAATGAGCTAACATGAATTTTACTGATTACATGCATACATTTATAATTCCTGCTTAATGTGTCTCTGCCAGAGTTTCTTCTTCTTTCTGAGGGATTTTCATAAAACTAAATACTGAGGTGTATATTAACTTGTTTGAGCACACCAGCTCTTCAATGACTTTTTGGTTGAGGTCAGTTAAATGAGGGGAACTTGCAGCAATTTTGTATTATAACCTATCCCGAGGTTTGGTGACTTTGCAGTTAGTTATAATTTAAGGGCTATAGGGAGGTCCCCCTGCATAGTGTGTGTGTGTGTGTGTGTGTGTGTTTGTGTGTGGTGAGTAAATCCCCATAGAAAAATATCAGCAGTTAGATTTAGTCACTTGGGTCTAACCAAATGTTCTGGAGGAATCAAATCTCAGACCATTGAACTGTTGCCTTACGTTATGTGGGGAGGCCGCTTTACATTAATTTAATTCTCCAAACATATCATATTATATCATATTTTACTCATGTGTTCCACATGATCAGCATTTTAATCATATCTGCTGATTATCACCGCTCCCTTTGTGTGTATGTGTGTGCCAGGTGCAATATAATTTGATCTCCGAATGCCTTTGGGTAGTGTTAATGTGTTACATTTATTTTTAGTATAAATGTTATGTCACCCAGTGAGCTGAATCTGGTCATAAAGGACATCCTAGAAACCAGTGAAGTCAGTGATAAATAAAATAAATCTCAATTGCAGTCAGTTTGAATGCCATAACTTTTATCTTATAGAGTGTTTTGGATCTGTAGCTATTATTGAAATGTCAGAAGGATCATTTGTAAAAAGTTTTAGTGAATGAAACAACATAATTACTCTCTCTCTCTCTCTATATATATATATATATTTAGCTATACCGTAATTATATTTTATTATAGTAAAAGAGTGCTGACTATTCACCAAGGATAGGCAACAAAAACAAAAATCTTAACAGCACAATAGTCACATTTTATTCTGACACTGGTGTTTTATGTCAAATGAGATAATGGCTGTAATTATCTTCATTACTGTATTACACCTACTCTTACATGAATTCACCCAACTAGATGAGTCACCAGAAACCAGCTGATTGACTGAGGTTCGACCTGAGTAACAGCAGATGTGAATTCAGATATTTTATCAAGGAATTCAAACTTGTATTTGTGGAGGTCTGATTTACTCTGTAACATAAAACAACAACAACAACCAAATTTTTCTATGTTTTTCTTCTACATTTTTCTGTGATCTAATATGGATAACAGTAATAGTTTTTAATCCATCTACTGTTTTCAGCACCTACTCCATCCAAGTCAGGGTTGCTGGAAGATGAATCCTGCTATGAGAAGGAACAGAATAAAGAAGGCCTAAACAGAATGGTAGTCCATCACAGGGCATGCACACATTTGCATATGTGCTACACACACACACACACACACACACACACACACACACACACACACACACACACACACACACACACACACACACACACACACACATACCTAGAGGTCAGAACATTGCATTCAACTACTTGTATATGTTTTGCTTGGGAGAAAACTGTAAGTTGCAGCAAAATCTCACATGGACATAGAAAAGATTTGCAGACAGAATGGGGAGACAGAGCATCAAAGTCAAAAGCAGGAGAGAACAATCCAGTCTACTGCCAAGAAGAGGATCTGTTGAAGAATCTCAGAATATACCTTTGGCATGACTAGTATTTCTCCATCCCCAGTACAGCCATTATCAAATGTTAGTCACATGGCAAGCAGGTAATGGCTTGTAGTTGCAGAAAGCTATTGAATATAATAAAAGGTTAAACTTATTGCATGTTGCACAACTCTTGAGAAGGGCAAATACCTACAGAATTGACAACCTACTGGCTGTGGCAGAATGTGTCTCAAGAAAGGTAACTAGGGCCTGCATCTCAACTTATTCTATACTCTGCGTCATACCTCACAACTATTCTTGATTTTGCCTCATATTTTTGCTCTGTCTGTATTAACATTTTTGACTTTTCTTCTAAACTACTGAGGTTTGCAACCAGTCAGCAATGCCAGACATTAGAGCTTCACACTTCTTATTGTTTAGAAAATGTATGTTCATGCAATGCAAAACATATTGTTCTATTAACTCTTTAAGGGAATTAGAATGATATTTAAATGTTTTCACTAATTTGAGGGTTTGCCCCTTTATTGTTGGCTTTGTCATACCGCTTGGGTAAAGAAGTATCTGTTAACTGTCTTATATTTTGAAAAAAAGTGTCTGTAATTTTGCTTCAGTTTTACAAGGCTTATAGTAAAATCTGTGGTTTTCTGGTAAATCATTGAGGGTTACTTTTGATTTTCAGATTTGGTATCCTCAAAAATGCATACTAATTTAACTTCCAAGGAGTATTAGAGTAATATTGAAAACGTTTCCCTGATTATGGGCCTTTGCACCTGATTCTTATATTAATTGCTTGGCGGTTATTGAATGCATTAATGTGTAGCATTTCATTTATAGAGTTGGATGTTGGAGATGTACACAGAAAAAAGAAACTGCAATTGCTCTGGATATCTTTGTAGGAAGATAACTAACTGCTGTTGTTTTTTTATTATTCTAGCTTTGTAGGAATAATGTGATTTGTGTGAAACAATATTGAATCCTTTAATGTATGGCTATTGCTTGGGTGGAACATAGTTGAAATGCATTACATCACCATCATATTTTATTACAATAAAATGTGTGATGTGTACACAGAAATGGTTGCAACCACTGAGGTGAGTCTATCCATGGATGAAAGTAGCTGACTTTCTTGTTGTTTGCTCATTTTAAGTACTCAGTGATGTGGCTCTGCAGGACTAAAGTCATCTTACTACTGTGCTTTTCCCTTATCAGACCCATCATTGAATATAATGAATGCCCTTTTTGATATGTCCAAATCCAAGCATATCTCTCAGTTGGAAACGTCCCATTTATTTTAACCAAAAAATTAAAAGCCTTAAATCTTTTGACTATCCTTATATATTATCACATACTCGGTAGCCTACCAGCTGCTCTGAGGTGAAGTTTGTCTCACTTTTTGAGTCATGAAAGACCCAGTCCTATTTGACCTCCTGTTTTTTCACAAAACCAGTGGCTCTGCAGATATCTTGACTAAGGATCTAAATTTACATAAGGAAATAAGCAAGACTGACTGAAACTCAAAGTATTCCCGGGCCTAAGGAATAAGTTATAGTTAAATAATACTTCATCTGCCTTTAAGGCTAGTCTTGGTGATTGGCTAGGTAAACACAAATTTGCACCAGGGTTATCATGTACAGCCCTGTTTGATTTGGGCAGGAGCACTGTTAAGTAATCATTAAGGATGGCAGGAACTTATAAGTTCATCTACGTAAAGGTGTATATAGTTAGAACTGTTATTGTCCATGTGATCACTTCTCTATTATACAATGACTGGCCATTAACATTCAAAAACGAGTATGTGGATTGGTCAGCCCAGCCAGTGTGCTGTTGTAAATCAAGCATATACCAACAGAAAAAAAGTCCAGTTGCTGAAGTACCATTGAGCAGCCAGACTTTTTTTTATTGGTATATGGTAGGGGCATTAGTCTGAAGGAAAGAAAGTCAGAAACAGAAATAAGTGTCATTATAGAGTGATTTTGTTCCTCATAAAATGTGCTTTTTTTGACAAATCACTGAGGAATGAAGTCACTAAATAATCACATGAACTTCGGTGTCAGACTTTCTTTCCTTCAGACAATGCACAAATATTCTCACAGTTTTCTACATGTATTTGTCTTTCCCCACATTTCTTCAGACTAAGAGGTCGAGAGGTTACATATGACGGCAGAGAAAATACAAGGAAAATCAGGTATGTTCTGCAAAACTAAAGCAACATGTCTGATTTTCATTGTATTTTCCTCTGTCTTGCTCTCATATAGCGAAACTGTTCAAAGGTTACAGTTTTTTTCTTTCTTTCCATCTCCGTTGCTTGCTTTTGAAAGCACTGATGTACTGTGTAAGTGTGGGAACATTAAGTCCTGTATGTAAGCACAGTACATCAAGGAAGCTCCAGGATACCAAAAAATTGCAGAAGAATACCATGGCACTGTTATACAAAGGCATTATTTAAGAAAAGTGAGTAATTTTTTTCTTAAATAATGCCATTGCATGATAGCAATAACTAATGGCTGGTTGTGGGTAATGCTGGATTTAGCCACACCCAGCTGTGGGTTATTGTTATAGTATTGTTCCAGTGTTCCTATTCTTACACAATTAATGTAAATATTGAAAATATGTAATATTTTCTTAGCTTTTTTAAAACACTCTTTAATAAATCCAGCCTTGTATATCACATGCTTTTTACTGTGCATGCCTAGCAAATCACATCGGTTTTTAGATGGCACCTTAGTTCTTCATATTCAGCCTAACATTCATGATATATTATGCCTAATATTAGTATATTGTTAAAATTAGCACAGTGTCCCTCAAGCAAATACTTATATCTGTGTCTGTGGTTGTTTTGCCCAATTATGTATACATTAATTGCCTTTTAATACCCATTGCTAGAACAGGCCCCTAACATGACAATTTTACATTCAATTTTTATTTCTGTAATGTAAATATATACCCCCGGATTCATGAAGCACGGCGCAAGGCCGGTGTAAGGCATGCGCCGGCAGTGCAGTGTATAATCGGTGTAGCAGCGCCACATGCATAGTAATGAGTGCGCACCGCAACCACAACCACCTGTAGAGGGCACGTGCGCGAGCTCAAGTAGGATGCGCCCATAGGCGTGGCCAAGCCGGCAGGCGAGGAGCAACCTAAAGTGCTGACTGTCACAGGCCGCCTGCAATAGTAACCGCACCAGCCAGTGTCCGTGGATAATGAAATGTACGCAGAGTATGCAACATAGTACCCGTTTACACAAAATGGAGAACCAAACAGTAACCCATGAAGTCCAAACTGTACCCGTCTAAGGAACAAAGGATACGCGTAATACCGTGTCCGTCACGCACTGCACTGTCAGTGGGCATACCCAGTGAAGGTGTACCGCAGCATGTCAGCGCGCTGCACCTACATACAAGTAGCCCCATGGGCATGGTCACCAGCAGTAGTGAGAGTACACAGTCGGGCAACCGTGTCTATATAACAACCAGAAGGAAACCAGATACCCTAAACATAGACAAACATGTGCATAGCAACATGCACTACACCCAGCAATGTGCCCATCGCATACACATAGGACGGCGTATGCCAAAGTGTAATATCCAGAAGCAGAACCCATGCATGCAAATGTAATACACAACAGCCCCGTCATAGCACGTAACCCGCACCCATGTACGACTGTCCACCCAAACCCAGCTAGCAGTCTTGCGCAGCTGCACACCTACACACAGTGGGTATACCTCAAATGTAGTATGAAGTATTGTCCTAGGCAGTGCCACGCGTGCAAATATGTACCCCACATGTCAACATCCCACCTCAGGTACTGATATCCAAATGGCTGCATGTGAATGTGTCAGCAGAATGCGTACATCCCGCATGTGGTATGGACCTGTCGAAACCCCATAGGCGTTCACATGCCATGGTGTCCATAACTGTACACATCTGGACAAAGCAGTATGTGCAGCCACCGTACCGATGATTAGCTATGCAGACATGTCAAACACAACACATAGGGCGGAACATCCACCCACTAAGCAGGACACCCAAACAGGGTGCCACATGCACAGAAGGTGAAGGTGGGACATCACATGTAGATAAAAGTGGTGCCGGATGGCCAAACACCCACGGCCAATGCAAAGGATTGAATAACAGGTATATGCCTGGATGAATGGGTATGTCATATAATGGGAATAGGCTAAGCTATCCAACATAATAGCCATGTGTACCAGATACAAACTGTCAGTAACACGCAGTAGTAATGCAGGAAGGCATACACGACTGTGGGAATATCACAGGACATATGGCATGTGCCAAGTGTCGACGCATGACACAAATGTCCAGAATGGGGCCCCCTGCAAAGAGGAACATGTGCCAACCCCACCCCCCACTGACGTATCGGCAGTGGAAACACAACCCAAACACACACCAACACCACTGTCCATCCCACGATAGCAACGTAGGCTGGTCAGAGACCACCATGATGCGTGCACAAACAGGGACACGTGTAACCGTTGCCCTGACAACCCCCCACAGGCCAACGAATAATAGTATGGACATATGCATGTAATGCTGTGAAGCATGTGTGGTAGTCCTCAGTATCACAGAGGTAGGTACACAGATACACTGTAATCAACCGTGACATATGTGCACTGTACACATCATACCTGCAGGTAATACATAGTTCAATCATGTGCCACAGACATATCCACGTATGAATGAGGACAGGGGATAGACAAGTGTGAATGGGACAAACTATGAACATAGGTTCATAGGTCCATAGGTTCATAGTAGGCTATCCACCCAAGGGCATCTATAAGCCTAGCCCATAGTTATGTTGCCCTCGCCACCCCTTCAGTTTGAAGAAAACTATGCCTATTATATTGCTGTACCTCTGTCAAGCAGTGACACTGAAGTAATCCCTGGGGTATATCTGCAATCTCCCATCCATTGGTCAAGACTCCTCTTGAACAAGGCCATCGAGGTGCTCTGCCTCACATGTACTGGGATGTAGTTCCACAGCATAGTGAGTGTCTGGGTGATGAATCTGTCCTTCCAGCACCTTCTATTAATGACCATGTAAAGGTTTAAGTCACCTGCTCTTGTGGTTCTGAGGGATCTAGATTCTTTAGGTGAAGCATAGTCATCAAATCTGGGTTCGACATGGCCTTGTATGTCAGGCACAGGTCACCTCTGAGCAAGTGGTATGCGACCGAATAGAGCGGGAGTCCTTTCAGTCGGGCAGCATAACACATATCCCTGAGACCCTGCATCTGTTTGGCAATGAACTGTTGGGGCCTTACCAGCTGCTGCAGGTGTCGTGTCAGATACATTCCGAATGGGGCATTGTAATAAATCATAGGTCTAATGAGTGATGAGTACAGGTGGACGATGACCTCCCCTGATCTAGATGTGAATCCCTACATGATCAGGTGGGCAATGTAGAAGGTCTACCTAACTACTTTAGCAATGTGTGTGTCGAACTTACGGTTACTGACAACTGGGGTCCCCAGATCCCTGTTAACTTCCTCTGTGCTCAGTGGATTGCCACCTATATGGTAGCTAGGGGTAACCCTGTTCTTCCTGAAGGGTATGACCATGCATTTCCTGGCATTTGTTTCTCTTTGAAATTACCTTTCATTCATTGTGTTGTTATGACTTCAAATTTTTGCTATTTCTTAAAGTAATGATTTTTTTATATAATGTACTTAGTATTTAGTGGAGCTTTTCTCCTCGGGCCTCTGCTGAAAATGGACATGTATCCAGCCAGACTAGCCCGGTCAACAAATGTAAAATAAAATAAAATAAATAAATTTAGCTGTAGGCCATGTCTGTGGCACCAGTTATCTATATCTGTGAGGCCCTTCTGAAGGATATCTGTGTCAGATGTGTTTCCGACTATGGCACCCAGTCCGCAGTCAACTGCAAACATTGTCAGCCATAACCCCCCTGTGTTTGCTTGTACATTGGAAATGTAGATGCCGAAAAAGAGTGGACCCAGGACTGAGCCCTGTGGGACCCCACCTGTGACCGGCTGTGAGTCCAACATGGCGCCAGCAACTCTGACTGTGTGGGTCCCGTCACTCAGCCAGTTTGCAACCCAACCTGCGATGTATGGGTTTACATACAAGCTGATTATGTTATCAATGATACCTGAGGGGGGTATTGTGTTGAAGGCCTTTGCCAGGTCGAGGTAGGCTGTATGGACTGCTCTACCCTCATCAATGGCCTTGGTGACTGTCCCTAAAAAGTCAACCAAGTTTAAAAGGCATGATCTGCCTTTGACCAAGCCAAACTGGGTTGGATCCAAAGTATGCAAGTCCCCTATGTCTTTATCTATGAGTTCCATTATGATCCTTCTCCATGGCTTTGCAGATAAGGCTTGTCAAGCTAATGGGATGGTAATTACCAGGGTCAGTGGAGGCACCGCTCCTGTGAAGTGGGACTACAGTCGCCTTGCGCCACTACATGGGTACGTATCCCGAGGTGAGGCTAAGATTAAACAGCTGTCCCAACTGTGGGTTTAATTCCTCATTGAGTTCGTAGAGTACACAGCTGGGACACCATCTGGTCCCATGGATGCTGTGTTCACTGCCTTGGAGAGAGCATTTCCCACCTGTGCGTTACAGATGTTCTGGGGGCTACAATCCTCTGGTATAGATATCTCTCCATGTGGGTGTGAGGGGGGGGGGAGTTTGCACCGAACCTGTCAGCCAGTATGTTGGCAATGTGTGTAGGTTCAGTAATCTTCACATCATTCTGAACCCAGTCTGAGCAAATCTGGGAGTGTCCTCCCAGGTATCTAACATAGCTAAAGAAGGCCTTATGATTGTCTTTTGAGTCCTTGGTGATTTAGCTGTCGAAGTTGCCCTGGATGATTTCATGAGAGCTTGTAGTTCTTCACATATAATGAGCAAGGGTGTCTTACTTTACAAGGATTCTGCTCTATCCTGTAGTAGCTTCCTCCTTTCATTGTACAGCTTGTGTATGGCTGGGGTCCACCAGACCGGACGCTTGGCTCTGGTACAAAGAGTCTCAGTTTTGTATGGGATTGCCTGATCCATGCAGTCCTGTAGGTGCTGGTAGAAGGCATATGTAAGTGATTCAGCGGTGTGAGTAATGTTTACCACTGGCTCAGGGGCCTTAAAGGAGACCACACTAGTGTTTAGAAGTGTGAAGTCGGCTTCTGAGAAAGGCATATGTATGGTAACCGGCACCACCCACAGCATTGTATGCCAATAGCAGAAGCTATCGTAGGCTGTCCAAACACACGTGTCTGTACACATGGAACATTATAGCAATAAACCACGCCCAGATGTGTGTAATGCTAGATATACCCACGGCAGACGTGGTGCGTTCCCGAGGCCGATGCCCGAGGGACCACACATAACGGCCGTAGGCATAGGCCAACTAGGCAGCCGCCTAGGGCGCCGCTCTACTAGGGTCACTTTCCCAGTATTTATTTGGTGTAGGTAGACCAGGATGGGGTAGCGGGTGATGTGGTGGGGGCACCATGGAGTCCTTTTGCCTAGGGCACCACTTGACCTACGGCCGCTCTTGCCGTGGGTAAATACTGCAGTACCCACACCCAGACGAGGGTCATTGCTAGCATGCCATATCATCTATGGAAAGAAACCATATATTCCCAGACATAATGGCACAGCATAATGCCTGTCCGCCGCCCAAACGCAGACATACGGCACCCGCGGTGGTGCGGACGTACTGCGTGAGATGTCCGTTACCAATGTTGACACTGTCACGCTATGTGAAACAAAGTCAACATAGCGATGCAATGCTAAACAGTGACGGAGAGCCCGATGTCACCGTTGCTGAGCTGTTCAACCTGTTCTGCCATGTTAAATGTGTGTAGCAGAGCGGGACAGCCCCAAACTAAGCAACGGACATGTCCGTGGCTCAGTGAAAGCCGTCATGCAATGTTAAACAGCGCACACGGTTAGGAATAATGGGGGGGGATATGGTATCATAGACATGGACAAACCATGCCCATGTAACTCGTCTGACATTCATACACGGTCAGGGCAGTTCCGTACACTAGGCGGACAAGTCCAAACCCAAAGCACCACAGGAACACCCTGACAATCGAAGGCCTGTATGTGTAGGGGATATAAGCCCCTGTGATCTGAATATCCCTGCGGTCACGACATATGCATCCTGGGCCATGAGCGGGAGGGAATAAGGAATGTTTAACATGTAGTACCGCACCTTTCCCAGCAGGAGAATGGATGCCTGTGATGTACGTGAGTGCGGGGGGGTGGGGTGGGGGATATGTAAATTTAGCTAAGTACCATGGGTATGCATATAAATGAGACAGAACAGCTAACGTGTAGTGGTCACAGTAACCGGCAAACGTGAATGCAGTCCCATTTGAATTACGACTATAGAACATATAAATGTGAACATGTACGTAATGCGTCCATGCCGCAAAGACTGTCACATGTGTAAAGGTGAAAGTGCGTTCCGCACACGTCCGTCAACCGGATCAGAGATATGTTACCGGGACAGTCACAACTAACACAGACCACGTAACCACACAGACCCAGTAAACATATGTAAACAGAATACGGATATGCATGTGCGCCTGCGCGTAACCCACAATTAGGAAATGCAAGTGCGCGTGTGCGTGTGTGATCCGCTCACAGCAGGGAAAGTTAAGGCTGTGTCCCCCACGTCAATTATACATGTCGCAAACCTGTCAGCCTTTGAAAGTATGGAATCGGGCAATGCCATGTAAAGTACCGTTAGAAATAGTGAGAAACACATGCTATGTGATAAGACAAACATAGAATGTGGATAGAATACCGTGTGTGTTAGTAGTATGGATTGACGACGGTTATGCATCTGTAACCCGACCCACTTGTCAGAAGGTGCCCCCATACGAATTGTGTTCAGTTGGCTCACACATGTTGACCGGGCTAGGCTAGCTGGATATATGTCCAGTGTCAGCAGAGGCCCGTGGAGAAATGCTCCACACACAATAATAGCACAACATACCAAAGTACTCATATATGTAACCAAAAAAGAACAACAATAGAAAGTGTCCTGAAAGGACTGGTTACACACAGATCCCAGACGACAGAGAAATATATGGCCAGTGGAAGCATGTCACAATTACGGGATCAGGTCCCTATAGAAGCAAGAAGGTCTCACATGACATGCCAGCGAATTGCCAGATAGACACAGGTCAATGTAACACACAGCAAGATTGAGGGCCAACCAGCCGTACACCATGCCAGAACCTGTACAGTGGAAAGGTATGGCATGGTAATAGATGGTGTGTACACAGGTAATCCACAGACAGTAACAAAGCAAGGTATGAAACGAGGGGTTCACATGTATATATCTACACACAGCAGTCCGACGGGCCGTATATATGATGCATGGACATAGATTTGTCACTTGAAAACAAGATGTAAACAAGTACAGTTTATTCCATATCATATTGATATAGTTATAATACAGTCATATTTATGTTTAACATTGTGACTCTTATTTACATTCATATTTATACAAAATATGCATTTAATTGTACTTATTTATTCCATGATTTGGAAACTTAATGCAACAATTATACACATTAATATACAATATCAGTATCAACACACTACATTCTAAGGTTTACTCACAACAATTATCAACTATGTTTCAATATACCGATTGTATTCACCAATATTTTATTTATATTAACACATTGTTGTTGTATTAATGTTTCCATTAAGTAATGTATGCAACACTGTTTGTATATGTCACTTTATCAGTATGACTTGGAGCACTGTCCACTTAACTATGAGCAAGTTTATTGATTCATTGTCTTTAAACTGACTCTGAAGGAAGTATATAAGGGATGACTATCTAATGTAATTCGTACTCTGACGATGCCCCATGTTAGTGGGTGAAAGTGCTCAGTATCTTTTGACTGTGGAGTGTATCGTTTTTGTCATCATCTGTTTTGGTCTGGTTTATGTTCAATAATGTCTTTTACGAAGAAGACCAGGACTCAAGGTTTGCTGTATTTCCGCTTACTGGCACATGGATATAGATAGGCCAAGTAACACATAATATGGGTAGTCAAACAGACATCCACGATTGGGGAACATACAGCATCAGTCAAAACCACTGGCCAGATGGTGACAGTCCAACAAGTTCTACACTTTACATATGCACACTGGTGTCCATTGTAGGACTCCAAAATTTATCCTTTGCAATATCAACCAGCTGCGATCGACCCAGAAGAAATGACAGCCGTGACTACGGCACAGCTAGACATATGCACCACCAGCGTGTTTACGGTTGATGACAAGTGTCCATGAAATGCAGGAGATATGAACAGAAATCCCCAGATTGTCGAGTTCATAGAAGTGCGTCCACATCCCAGTCCTGCACACATGAAGGATGTGTAATGTGTACCGTCGAGGGTTGCAGCCATGGGATCCTGGGTATGCAGAAATGGGGCTCGGTGTTGTTTGGCAGATAATCTGTTGGCCCGCCCCGTGGGAGGGATGTGGGTATAGCACATGCCTTACTCCCCACTAATGATGCAAAGCATCCACCGGATAATGCTGAAAGCAGGTGTGAAATGTGTACAGCCCTATATCAGTGTCCAGTAGGCAATTCCCATGGATGGACAAGCGTACGACCAAGATGGCACCCATAACTGGAAACCTGGTGGAATTACACAGCTGCAGTAAGGCATAGCACAGGAAATACAGATAGGGACTACATTAGACATTTCCCATACAAAGTCAGACCGTCGTGCGAATACCAGCGTACACAGCTCTCAATCTGCCATCACCAAAATGGGGATCACTCGCTTCCATAATGCGGAACAAATGTGCGACCTGTGGAACACATACTAATGGCTCACTAGCAACTTCAACTAGGAAGGTCATAGGATGGTTAAACTATGGCGTTCCCACTTATAAAGAAGATCCTTTAATGAATCAACATGATTAATGTCAATTGACCATGGAATACACCTAATCAACACAAAATAACCACTGGCACCATATGGCACACAATCCAAAAAACACATAGGTAGATGAAACAGTCAACGTAGAAATTGTCCAGGACAGTGCCCAAATGGTATAAAAAGGTTCCTTTATATACAAGTAAGCGCTTTCACCGTAGGCTCAGACTTACACATAACATAAAAGCATCCAGGCTTTAAATATCCCTCCTTACACTTTCATTGGTCAATTTCTCATCAAACAATGAACAAGTAACCACAGCATATAAAGCGCAGACGCAATGTTAAATACACACACATATATTAACATCTTTAAAAACATCCTATTAAAACATGTATTATATGATATTGTACTATGCCTAATTCTCATCAATTATAAATCTAACAATATATATAGAAAATATGTATAGTATATCAATGTAAAACAGTGGTAAACAACTGAAAGAGTGGACTAATAGGTGTAAAATGTATAGCTGTACCTAAACTACATTCCTGTTATTTGGGTTTAAGCCACCTGCTTCCCAAAGGAGGCTTAATCTGTGCATCATCATTCAGCCCTGGTGCGTGGTCAACTCTCCACCTAATAATCCATCTCAATCCGCATTCTAAAGTATAGTTGATAAGGTCCCCCCCTCTGGGATTAAAATCTAGCCTTCGTAAAACACTGAATGTAAAAGTATGCCTTGTGATGTGCTCATAGCCGGCTGTAGGCATACGCCAACCCGGCGGCTGCCTAGGGCGCCGCACTAGCAGGGCCACCTTTCTAGTAGTTATGTCATGTAGATACACCAGAATGGGGGCACCATGTGTTGTGGTGGTGGGCGCCATGGAGCCCATCGCCTAGGGCAGCAGTTAATCTAAGGCCGCTGCCGTAGGAGGGGTAGTACGGTCTGCAGGTATGTGCTGAAGTGCACATGACACAGCGGTCTACAAGGATTACCCATAGTGGCGACACCTGCACAGACGGCTATAGCGGGACATACACACGACCATTCACACAGCTCAGATAGACATACACACACCATAAACAGGCAATTATACACAAGGTGTATGGCGTG
Source organism: Protopterus annectens (assembly GCF_019279795.1). Taxonomy (NCBI): domain Eukaryota; kingdom Metazoa; phylum Chordata; order Ceratodontiformes; family Protopteridae; genus Protopterus; species Protopterus annectens. The sequence goes on along the minus strand of NC_056732.1, from coordinate 1,370,855,303 downwards.
TATGGGTACAGTGTCAGTACAGCAAGGATAGCTGTCTGCCACGATATCCAACAGATGTCTCTAGGGCGTGCCGGAATACGGACGTTGCATGGACAATGAGTGGATATGCATCGTACCACAGTTCTATGTGTCAGCCGTGCAATATGCGATACATGGAACAGACAGCTGTCCATGCACGAGCAGCGCTATGGGCATAACATAAGTATGTATATATACATTGAGAGAGATACAGACGGACACATGTGTCAAGGCCGGGAGTGTAACGTACACCGCTCCACCCCACCACACCACAGCAGGGCGCACATGGAGAACATGCTACGGAGGTCGCCAACCACAGCAGGCACACAGGCAGTCCACGAGCTGCGTCTCACCATCCACAAACACAGAGATGTCGGCAGGGTATAAGTGTTCTGCGGAAACTCTAAAGCCATAACCTATGAACCCATGCGGCTGGGAGCATAGACACACATACACAGCTGGCAGGCATGGGGATTGACCTTACCCCCACCTACGCACACAGGCAGTCCACGAGCTGCGTCTCACCATCCACAAACACAGAGATGTCAGCAGGGTATAAGTGTTCTGCGGAAACTCTAAAGCTATAACCTATGAACCCATGCGGCTGGGAGCATAGACACACATACACAGCTGGCAGGCATGGGGATTGACCTTACCCCCACCTACCCAACCACACAACAGTATGACACAGGTATGGAACGCTACGTGGACCACTGAACACAGCACCGTCAGAGGCACACGTCTAGGTGGGTGACAACATCCATAAAGGAATAGACGCCGATAGCCAAGGTATGTGTTGCGAAGCATCTAAAATAACTACTCTCTATAGGGGCAGCTGTAAACACACACACACACACACACACCCCACACACACACGGGGAAGGGCTGGGAGTTGAACCTATGCCTACCTACATGAACACACTACAGCATGATGCATTTACAGAACGCGCTACCGAGATTACTGAGCACAGCGCTGTCAGAGGCATACTTCTAGCGGGTGACATCATCCATAAAGGAATAGATGCCAATAGCCAAGGTATGTGTTGCGAAGCGACTAAAGGAACTACTCACACCAAGGGCAGCTGGAAACACACACACACACACACACACACACACACACACACACACACACACACACACACACACCTCACACGCGGGGAAGGGCCGGGAGTTCAACCTACGCCTACCTACATGAACACACTACAGCATGATGCATTTACAGAATGCGCTATCGAGATTACTGAGCACAGCGCTGTCAGAGGCATACTTCTAGTGGGTGACATCATCCGTAAAAGGAATAGATGCCAATAGCCACGGTATGTGTTGCGAAGCGACTAAAGGAACTACTCTCACCAAGGGCAGCTGGAAACACACACCTCACACACACACGGGGAAGGGCCGGGAGTTGAACCTATGCCTACTTACATGAACACACTACAGCATGATGCATTTACAGAATGCGCTACCGAGATTACTGAGCACAGCACTGTCAGAGGCATACTTCTAGTGGGTGACATCATCCGTAAAGGAATAGATGCCAATAGCCAAGGTATGTGTTGCGAAGTGACTAAAGGAACTACTCTCACCAAGGGCAGCTGGAAACACACACACACACACCTCACACACACACGGGGAAGGGCCGGGAGTTGAACCTACGCCTACCTACATGAACACACTACAGCATGATGCATTTACAGAACATGCTGCCGAGACTACTGAGCACAGCACTATCAGGAGGCATACCCCTAGGTGGGTGATATCATCTGCACAGGCAAGGCAGCCGATAGGGAATGATGACAGAGTGCGCAGTCACACAGCATGTTACCATCCCAAGGTGGGCGTACAGTAACTCGGTAGTGCTGCACTCGGGAATACCAACTAACTACGGAGCACAACATCACGACATGGATACGGGATGCACCACAGACAGTATACCCTATGAGAGGGCAACCGGCGTGCATGATGTAGGCAGCCATTGTGGCATACCAACCACATATGGCTCACCTGGACGGTCACCATGGCTATGCAGGATGTCATTGGCCATGGCTACATGCCTAGTAGCAGACATCGGTGCCGACTGTACTGTGTACCCCCGAATGGCGTACTGGGCATGCTCTCACACCTAGTGGTCGCGAAGGGGAAACATACATGCACACGGGGTATCAACGCAGATGGGCGCGGTGTGCACTGTACTGTGTGTCCATCTACACAGCTGCTTACTGGGCATGCTCACACACTTAGAATCTGCAGAGTGCAGACATGCATACACATGGGGTGGAATCATGGAAGGGCAGATCGTGGACCGTCGTGTGTGTCCACCCACACAACAGCAACCCAGGCATGCTCACAGACGTGGCGGTTGTGAAGGGGAAACATACATGCACACGGGGTATCAACGCAGACGGGCGCGGTGTGCACTGTACTGTGTGTCCATCTACACAGCTGCTTACTGGGCATGCTCACACACTTAGAATCTGCAGAGTGCAGACATGCATACACATGGGGTGGAATCATGGAAGGGCAGATCGTGGACCGTCGTGTGTGTCCACCCACACAACAGCAACCCGGGCATGCTCACAGACATGGCGGTTGCGAAGGGGAAACATACATGCACATGGGGTATCAACACAGACGGGCGTGGTGTGCACTGTACTGTGTGTCCATCTACTCAGCTGCTTACTGGGCATGCTCACACACTTAGAATCTGCAGAGTGCAGACATGCATACACATGGGGTGGAATCATGGAAGGGCAGATCGTGGACCGTCGTGTGTGTCCACCCACACAACAGCAACCCGGGCATGCTCACATCGTAGTATGTGCTACGCACCGTCCGGCATGCAGACGGAGTGCACACACCGCAAGTCACGGACAGGTAAACCCGTACACATGCACAGGGTGGACACACATGCAGTTACATGTACACACACAGATGACATCACAGGCATCACGGGTGCAGGCTGAACATGTACACACTGAAGTGAACACTGTAGCTGCCATGCCAGCACCATGTCATCGGTGCAGCAGTATGCCTCACGGTCCAGCAGCAGCATGTGACATATGTCCACAGGTCTATATGGTGGTGTACGCCCGTCATGCAGAGTACACATGTACTATCAATGATCCCACATGTGTGATGTAGTACACCCATATCGGTATACATGGACAGGCATGCTCCACACATACCACGGGCCTGACACAGATATGACACATGACTGCAGCTGTACCACAGTGAAACAAAGTCCGGATATGTCATATATGTGATCGCCTGGCTGTGTGCATGGATTGCACACAGGACACATACGAAGCCTGTGATGTACCACATGCATAACACTGGGCGTAGTAATACACACACAAATGGAAGGTGGACACATGTCTGTGGTATGCACCCCCTACAGGGTGTAGCAGTGTTGACTGGGACACATACCCTTGTACAGTTTGCCTGTGACAGCTGTGATACCATACCACAGTCCATGGTCCATGTATGTCGACACACATGTCACAACGTAGCAATGCATACACACATGGCAACAGGGGATACATGTGACACGTGTACTGTGCACAGTGCAGCCATGCATGAGCGGTGTTCGATGTCCATAACACAGTTGCAACCCCCTACCACATGCATACCCATCATGGGGGCCGCCATATGGTGGCATAGTAACAGCACGCATGGCGGTATGTGTGTACACCATGTGTTTAAACACCTGTCCACATGCATGTGTGCAGGTGGTGGTCTGGTGTGTCACACACCATCCTACCCTGCCATGTGCATACAGTCTGCTATGTCGCCATTACATGACAGCGCTGCCATAATGCATACCCATCGGTCAGGTGTCATCGACCATATGTCACATGGCCACTGTAACCCCTACCACCTCCCAAGTGCATATATCAGCACAGCTGCCAGATACAGTGGTGGTACGCATGATGCACTACATACCGCTGCATGCCTGCACATATCCCATATAGTGGATGTGGCATTCCCAGCACCGACATGTGTGCAGGAATGTGTGCCCATGTATGCCACAGATCAGGGGGACTATGTGCCACGTGCCACACATCACTGTACACCGTGGTAGAGATCTGTACATACCTCAATGTGGGGTGCATGGATGTGGATGGTGCAGTACATGCACCACGTCGTCCCTCCGTGTAGACATGTGTGGTCACCACCATGTCAGTGTGTCAACATGTGTGTATGTCTGCTGCCTGTTGTGAGGGTGTATGCAGATATAGTGTTGTGACTGGACAATAACCACACAGGGTGACCATCCCATGCTGGTGCTGCATTGTACAACCCTGTCAATGCCATACTTGTGAGCCATACTGGCCACCTGTGCAAGACCGCCCCCTGTGACATGGTGTGTGGGTGCATTGTATTGTGAGGGTGCTGACCACACAGGCAGGTGTCCCCATCTGCACACAATGAGGTGTGTGCCACAGTGGTGTACACCCCGCGATTGCGGACATATTCCTGTACCGGTACAGCATCCAACTGCTGCACAGCGTGCACCACAGCTGACAGGTGACACCTGCGGTCAGTTGCCAGCACGCTGTGTCGACACCTGCAGAATGTCACCATACCTGTACTGTGCCATGCCATGTATGTGATGTCTCTGTCCACCGTAGCCTGTGGCACCGACCACAGGCGTCAGGTGCAGTATATGTGTGGACATGTGCGTCATGTACCGTGTAAACAACGTTACACTATATCTGGCTCCGTGCTCCGCAGGTTTACATGTCGAACTTCTCTACTTGCAATCTCAAGTGTCTGTTCTCTATCACAAAAGCTCAGCACCTGCTCCCATAGTATTCCTACATAGGTAAGGTACATGTATACTAGATGGAGTACTACACTAGCCTAGAATCCCCTTGAGTACCCACTTCCCTATAGGGGCCTTCTGACCCAGTTACACAGCAAATGCATTCACGCTCTCTGGCATGTCGAAGGGTCAATTGCTAGCGACCTCTCCTGTTCAGATGGTGAATGTGGGTGTCCTGAGGCAATGTTACAGGTGCCTCATGGACACGGACAAGCTGCACCTCCCCCACTAAACATAATACATGTGAGAGATGCAACTATATAGCCAGACAGGGGGCTGAGCTCTCTCAAACCATGACTGGCAAGACCAAACGGGAGGGGAAGAACACCATGCACACCACAAACCCAGTGTCACATGGAACTATCACAAATGCTAAACGAACACATGAACACACTAAGACATACCCGGAGGCACTGTTAAAACATGTAACGAACCTAACGAGGCCTCCAAAGCAGACACCCAAGCAACTGCCTCCACAAGACATAGGACATGCAACACATAGTTGTCAACGTCAGTGTGCTAAACAGTCACAGCCCTAAAGGCCACACACAGTGCCAGACACACTTAGACACACCGACGTCCCACCCACCAGACTGAACAAGGGAATGATCACAGTAGGCTGCCTGTCAGGCGCTGGAATCCGTCACATAACACACGCACTCAGGTCACTCTGCAGCATGTACATGTATGACGCGGTCATTGTCCATGCTGGTGTCAACGACCGGAGACATACCACCCTGGGATACATGTAAGGAGACATAGAGGGGCTCTCAGATTGTGTAGCCCTGGCCAGCATGTCCCTGACCCTGGGCAGTATCCCACCCTCATCAAGTATGATGCCACAATACTGGCTACGAATGATCACCCTTGATAATTTGCCTGGTTACCAGTGTCAGTCTGAGGGGATCCAATTTCCTCTTGCCTGGGATGACATGCTTGACACGCCATGCCCCTTCACAAGGGTGGCTCGCACCTGTCGCCCCTGGTCTTCAAGAGTTTGGCAAAGGCTCCTGCCACCCCCACAGTGCCCATTGCAGGCAAGGCTAAAATGATAAACCTACCACCCTAGACTACAAACCTGGAAAAAAGAAAGGGGAATACTGCTCAGTGCCAGTACTGTACGCCCAAGCTGCATGCCCTCAAATGCCCTCCACAGTATGGAGGACATCGATGTCAGTGCAGTGACTGAAACATTGTTCAGGGCTCCTGAGAGCACCCCAGCACTATCAGGTCATACCTCATATCACGCGTTCAGGGCCATAACCCGGACCGAACACAGAAGGAGGGGGAGTCTCCATTCCCATGACGGATACCCACACCTCCAGGTTGGCAGAAATGCACGTAGCAGCGGGGACCATCCAAGGTGCAATTAACCATGGGTAGGACTGCCCTACAGTTTGTTGCATGCTACAGACCACCCTCCCAAACCCAGGATACCCACACAGCCTTCCTGAAGACACTGGGGAGTATGAATGCTCTCACAACCACCATCATATTGGGTGACATCAGCCACCCATACATAGACCAGGAACATTACCCAGGACACAACACCCTACATCAAAGGTTCCAGGTATTCATACACCCAAATGCTGTGGAACAACCATGCATCCACAGGTCCCTATAGAAGCAAGAAGGTCTCACATGACACACCAGCGAATTGCCAGATAGACACAGGTCAATGTAACACACAGCAAGATTAAGGGCCAACCAGCCGTACACCATGCCAGAACCTGTACAGTGGAAAGGTATGGCATGGTAATAGAAGTGTGTACACAGGTAATCCACAGACAGTAACAAAGCAAGGTATGAAACGAAGGGGTCACATGTATATATCTACACACAGCAGTCCGACGGGCCGTATATATGATGCATGGACATAGATTTGTCACTTGAAAACAAGATGTAAACAAGTACAGTTTATTCCATATCATATTGATATAGTTATAATACAGTCATATTTATGTTTAACATTGTGACTCTTATTTACATTCATATTTATACAAAATATGCATTTAATTGTACTTATTTATTCCATGATTTGGAAACTTAAAGCAAACAATTATGCACATTAATATACAATATCAGTATCAACACACTACATTCTAAGGTTTACTCACAACAATTATCAACTATGTTTCAATATACCGATTGTATTCACCAATATTTTATTTATATTAACACATTGTTGTTGTATTAATGTTTCCATTAAGTAATGTATGCAACACTGTTTGTATATGTCACTTTATCAGTATGACTTGGAGCACTGTCCACTTAACTATGAGCAAGTTTATTGATTCATTGTCTTTAAACTGACTCTGAAGGAAGTATATAAGGGATGACTATCTAATGTAATTCGTACTCTGACGATGCCCCATGTTAGTGGGTGAAAGTGCTCAGTATCTTTGACTGTGGAGTGTATCGTTTTTGTCATCATCTGTTTTGGTCTGGTTTATGTTCAATAATGTCTTTTCTGAAGAAGACCAGGACTCAAGGTTTGCTGTATTTCCGCTTACTGGCACATGGATATAGATAGGCCAAGTAACACATAATATGGGTAGTCAAACAGACATCCACGATTGGGGAACATACAGCATCAGTCAAAACCACTGGCCAGATGGTGACAGTCCAACAAGTTCTACACTTTACATATGCACACTGGTGTCCATTGTAGGACTCCAAAAATTTATCCTTTTGCAATATCAACCAGCTGCGATCGACCCAGAAGAAATGACAGCCGTGACTACGGCACAGCTAGACATATGCACCACCAGCGTGTTTACGGTTGATGACAAGTGTCCATGAAATGCAGGAGATATGAACAGAAATCCCCAGATTGTCGAGTTCATAGAAGTGCGTCCACATCCCAGTCCTGCACACATGAAGGATGTGTAATGTGTACCGTCGAGGGTTGCAGCCATGGGATCCTGGGTATGCAGGAATGGGGCTGGGTGTTGTTTGGCAGATAATCTGTTGGCCCGCCCGGAGGGATGTGGGTATAGCACATGCCTTACTCCCCACTAATGATGCAAAGCATCCACGGATAATGCTGAAAGCAGGTGAAATGTGTACAGCCCTATAGCAGTGTCCAGTAGGCATGTCCCATGGATGGACAAGCGTGCGACCAAGATGGCACCCATAACTGGAAACCTGGTGGAATTACACAGCTGCAGTAAGGCATAGCACAGGAAATACAGATAGGGACTACATTAGACATTTCCCATACAAAGTCAGACCGTCGTGCGAATACCAGCGTACACAGCTCTCAATCTGCCATCACCAAAATGGGGATCACTCGCTTCCATAATGCGGAACAAATGTGCGACCTGTGGAACACATACTAATGGCTCACTAGCAACTTCAACTAGGAAGGTCATAGGATGGTTAAACTATGGCGTTCCCACTTATAAAGAAGATCCTTTAATGAATCAACATGATTAATGTCAATTGACCATGGAATACACCTAATCAACACAAAATAACCACTGGCACCATATGGCACACAATCCAAAAAACACATAGGTAGATGAAACAGTCAACGTAGAAATTGTCCAGGACAGTGCCCAAATGGTATAAAAAGGTTCCTTTATATACAAGTAAGCGCTTTCACCCGTAGGCTCCGTCAGACTTACACATAACATAAAAGCATCCAGGCTTTAAATATCCCTCCTTACACTTTCATTGGTCAATTTCTCATCAAACAATGAACAAGTAACCACAGCATATAAAGCGCAGACGCAATGTTAAATACACACACATATATTAACATCTTTAAAACATCCTATTAAAACATGTATTATATGATATTGTACTATGCCTAATTCTCATCAATTATAAATCTAACAATATATATAGAAAATATGTATAGTATATCAATGTAAAACAGTGGTAAACAACTGAAAGAGTGGACTAATAGGTGTAAAATGTATGGCTCTACGTAAACTACATTCCTGTCATTTGGGTTTAAGCCACCTGCGTCCCAAAGGAGGCTTAATCTGTGCATCATCATTCAGCCCTGAATGTGGTCAACTCTCCACCTAATAATCCATCTCAATCCGCATTCTAAAGTATAGTTGATAAGGTCCCCTCTGGGATTAAAATCTAGCCTTAAGTAAAACACTGAATGTAAAAAGTATGCCTTGTGATGTGCTCATAGCCGGCTGTAGGCATCGCCAACCGGGCGGCTGCCTGGGGCGCACTAGCAGGGCCACCTTCTAGTAGTTATGTCATGTAGATACACCAGAATGGGGGCACCATGTGTTGTGGTGGTGGCAGCCATGGAGCCCATCGCCTAGGGCAGCAGTTAATCTAAGGCGCTGCCGTGAGAGGGTAGTACGGTCTGCAGGTATGTGCTGAAGTGCACATGACACAGCGGTCTACAAGGATTACCCATAGTGGCGACACCTGCACAGACGGCTATAGCGGGACATACACACGACCATTCACACAGCTCAGATAGACATACACACACCATAAACAGGCAATTATACACAAGGTGTATGGCGTGTATGGGTACAGTGTCAGTACAGCAAGGATAGCTGTCTGCCACGATATCCAACAGATGTCTCTAGGGCGTGCCGAATACGGACGTTGCATGGACAATGAGTGGATATGCATCGTACCACAGTTCTATGTGTCAGCCGTGCAATATGCGATACATGGAACAGACAGCTGTCCATGCACGAGCAGCTATGGGCATAACATAAGTATGTATATATACATTGAGAGAGATACAGACGGACACATGTGTCAAGGCGGGAGTGTAGCGTACCGCCCACCCCACCACACCACAGCAGGGCACATGGAGAACATGCTACGGAGGTCGCCAACCACAGCAGGCACACAGGCAGTCCACGAGCGCGTCACCATCCACAAACACAGCGATGGCGGCAGGATATAAGTGTTCTGTGGAAACTCTAAAGCCATAACCTATGAACCCATGCGGCTGGGAGCATAGACACACACACACAGCTGGCAGGCATGGGGATTGACCATACCCCCACCCTCGCACACAGGCAGTCCACGAGCTGCGTCTCACCATCCACAAACACAGAGATGTCAGCAGGGTATAAGTGTTCTGCGGAAACTCTAAAGCTATAACCTATGAACCCATGCGGCTGGGAGCATAGACACACATACACAGCTGGCAGGCATGGGATTGACCTTACCCCACCTAGCCAACCGCACAACAGTATGACACAGGCATGGAATGCACTACGTGGACCACTGAACACAGCACCGTCAGAGGCACACGTCTAGGTGGGTGACAACATCCATAAAGGAATAGGCGCCAATAGCCAAGGTATGTGTTGCGAAGCATCTAAAATAACTACTCTCTATAGGGGCAGCTGTAAACACACACACACACACACACCCCACACACACACGGGGAAGGGCTGGGAGTTGAACCTACGCCTACCTACATGAACACACTACAGCATGATGCATTTACAGAACGCAGCTACGAGATTACTGAGCACAGCGTTGTCAGAGGCATACTTCTAGCGGGTGACATCATCCATAAAGGAATAGATGCCGATAGCCAAGGTATGTGTTGAGGCGACTAAAGGAACTACACACTACAAGGGCAGCTGGAAACACACACACACACACACACACACACACACACACACCTCACACACACACACACACACACACACACCTCTCCTGTGAGGGAAGGGCCGGAGTTCAACCTCACGCCTACCTACATGAACACACTACAGCATGATGCATTTACAGAATGCGCTATCGAGATTACTGAGCACAGCTGTCAGAGGCATACTTCTAGTGGGTGACATCATCCGTTAAAAGGAATAGATGCCAATAGCCACGGTATGTGTTAGGCGACTAAAGGAACTACTCTCACCAAGGGCAGCTGGAAACACACACCTCACACACACACGGGGAAGGGCCGGGAGTTGAACCTATGCCTACTTACATGAACACACTACAGCATGATGCATTTACAGAATGCGCTACCGAGATACTGAGCACAGCACTGTCAGAGGCATACTTAGTGGGTGACATCATCCGTAAAGGAATAGATGCCAATAGCCAAGGTATGTGTTGCGGTGACTAAAGGAACTACTCACCAAGGGCAGCTGGAAACACACACACACACACCTCACACACACGGGGAAGGGCCGGAGTTGAACCTACGCCTTACCTACATGAACACACTACAGCATGATGCATTTACAGAACATGCTGCCGAGACTACTGAGCACAGCACTATCAGGAGGCATACCCTAGGTGGGTGATATCATCTGCACAGGCAAGGCAGCCGATAGGGAATGATGACAGAGTGCACAGTCACACAGCATGTTACCATCCCAAGGTGGGCGACAGTAACAGTAACTCGGTAGTGCTGCACTCGGGAATACCAACTAACTACGGAGCACAACATCACGACATGGATACGGGATGCACCACAGACAGTATACCCTATGAGAGGGCAACCGGCATGATGTAGGCAGCCATTGTGGCATACCAACCACATATGGCTCACCTGGACGGTCACCATGGCTATGCAGGATGTCATTGGCCATGGCTACATGCCTAGTAGCAGACATCGGTGCCGACTGTACTGTGTACCCCCGAATGGCGTACTGGGCATGCTCTCACACCTAGTGGTCGCGAAGGGGAAACATACATGCACACGGGGTATCAACAGATGGGCGGTGTGCACTGTACTGTGTGTCCATCTACACAGCTGCTTACTGGGCATGCTCACACACTTAGAATCTGCAGAGTGCAGACATGCATACACATGGGGTGGAATCATGGAAGGGCAGATCGTGGACCGTCGTGTGTGTCCACCCACACAACAGCAACCCAGGCATGCTCACAGACGTGGCGGTTGTGAAGGGGAAACATACATGCACACGGGGTATCAACGCAGACGGGCGCGGTGTGCACTGTACTGTGTGTCCATCTACACAGCTGCTTACTGGGCATGCTCACACACTTAGAATCTGCAGAGTGCAGACATGCATACACATGGGGTGGAATCATGGAAGGGCAGATCGTGGACCGTCGTGTGTGTCCACCCACACAACAGCAACCCGGGCATGCTCACAGACATGGCGGTTGCGAAGGGGAAACATACATGCACATGGGGTATCAACACAGACGGGCGTGGTGTGCACTGTACTGTGTGTCCATCTACTCAGCTGCTTACTGGGCATGCTCACACACTTAGAATCTGCAGAGTGCAGACATGCATACACATGGGGTGGAATCATGGAAGGGCAGATCGTGGACCGTCGTGTGTGTCCACCCACACAACAGCAACCCGGGCATGCTCACACACGTAGTATGTGCTACGCACCGTCCGGCATGCAGACGGAGTGCACACACCGCAAGTCACGGACAGGTAAACCCGTACACATGCACAGGGTGGACACACATGCAGTTACATGTACACACACAGATGACATCACAGGCATCACGGGTGCAGGCTGAACATGTACACACTGAAGTGAACACTGTAGCTGCCATGCCAGCACCATGTCATCGGTGCAGCAGTATGCCTCACGGTCCAGCAGCAGCATGTGACATATGTCCACAGGTCTATATGGTGGTGTACGCCCGTCATGCAGAGTACACATGTACTATCAATGATCCCACATGTGTGATGTAGTACACCCATATCGGTATACATGGACAGGCATGCTCCACACATACCACGGCCTGACACAGATATGACATATGACTGCAGCTGTACCACAGTGAAACAAAGTCCGGATATGTCATATATGTGATCGCCTGGCTGTGTGCATGGATTGCACACAGGACACATACGAAGCCTGTGATGTACCACATGCATAACACTGGCGTACGCAGTAATACACACACAAATGGAAGGTGGACACATGTCTGTGGTATGCACCCCCTACAGGGTGTAGCAGTGTTGACTGGGACACATACCCTTGTACAGTTTGCCTGTGACAGCTGTGATACCATACCACAGTCCATGGTCCATGTATGTCGACACACATGTCACAACGTAGCAATGCATACACACATGGCAACAGGGGATACATGTGACACGTGTACTGTGCACAGTGCAGCCATGCATGAGCGGTGTTCGATGTCCATAACACAGTTGCAACCCCCTACCACATGCATACCCATCATGGGGGCCGCCATATGGTGGCATAGTAACAGCACGCATGGCGGTATGTGTGTACACCATGTGTTTAAACACCTGTCCACATGCATGTGTGCAGGTGGTGGTCACAGGTGTGTCACACACCATCCTACCCTGCCATGTGCATACAGTCTGCTATGTCGCCATTACATGACAGCGCTGCCATAATGCATACCCATCGGTCAGGTGTCATCGACCATATGTCACATGGCCACTGTAACCCCTACCACCTCCCAAGTGCATATATCAGCACAGCTGCCAGATACAGTGGTGGTACGCATGATGCACTACATACCGCTGCATGCCTGCACATATCCCATATAGTGGATGTGGCATTCCCAGCACCGACATGTGTGCAGGAATGTGTGCCCATGTATGCCACAGATCAGGGGGACTATGTGCCACGTGCCACACATCACTGTACACCGTGGTAGAGATCTGTACATACCTCAATGTGGGGTGCATGGATGTGGATGGTGCAGTACATGCACCACGTCGTCCCTCCGTGTAGACATGTGTGGTCACCACCATGTCAGTGTGTCAACATGTGTGTATGTCTGCTGCCTGTTGTGAGGGTGTATGCAGATATAGTGTTGTGACTGGACAATAACCACACAGGGTGACCATCCCATGCTGGTGCTGCATTGTACAACCCTGTCAATGCCATACTTGTGAGCCATACTGGCCACCTGTGCAAGACCGCCCCCTGTGACATGGTGTGTGGGTGCATTGTATTGTGAGGGTGCTGACCACACAGGCAGGTGTCCCCATCTGCACACAATGAGGTGTGTGCCACAGTGGTGTACACCCCGCGATTGCGGACATATTCCTGTACCGGTACAGCATCCAACTGCTGCACAGCGTGCACCACAGCTGACAGGTGACACCTGCGGTCAGTTGCCAGCACGCTGTGTACGACACCTGCAGAATGTCACCATACCTGTACTGTGCCATGCCATGTATGTGATGTCTCTGTCCACCGTAGCCTGTGGCACCGACCACAGGCGTCAGGTGCAGTATATGTGTGGACATGTGTCATGTACCGTGTAAACAACGTTACACTATATCTGGCTCCGTGCTCCGCAGGTTTACATGTCGAACTTCTCTACTTGCAATCTCAAGTGTCTGTTCTCTATCACAAAAGCTCAGCACCTGCTCCCATAGTATTCCTACATAGGTAAGGTACATGTATACTAGATGGAGTACTACACTAGCCTAGAATCCCTTTGAGTACCCACTTCCCTATAGGTGCCTTCTGACCCAGTTACACAGCAAATGCATTCACGTTCTCTGGCATGTCGAAGGGTCAATTGCTAGCGACCTCTCCTGTTCAGATGGTGAATGTGGGTGTCCTGAGGCAATGTTACAGGTGCCTCATGGACACGGACAAGCTGCACCTCCCCCACTAAACATAATACATGTGAGAGATGCAACTATATAGCCAGACAGGGGGCTGAGCTCTCTCAAACCATGACTGGCAAGACCAAACGGGAGGGGAAGAACACCATGCACACCACAAACCCAGTGTCACATGGAACTATCACAAATGCTAAACGAACACATGAACACACTAAGACATACCCGGAGGCACTGTTAAAACATGTAATGAACCTAACGAGGCCTCCAAAGCAGACACCCAAGCAACTGCCTCCACAAGACATAGGACATGCAACACATAGTTGTCAACGTCAGTGTGCTAAACAGTCACAGCCCTAAAGGCCACACACAGTGCCAGACACACTTAGACACACCGACGTCCCACCCACCAGACTGAACAAGGGAATGATCACAGTAGGCTGCCTGTCAGGCGCTGGAATCCGTCACATAACACACGCACTCAGGTCACTCTGCAGCATGTACATGTATGACGCGGTCATTGTCCATGCTGGTGTCAACGACCGGAGACATACCACCCTGGGATACATGTAAGGAGACATAGAGGGGCTCTCAGATTGTGTAGCCCTGGCCAGCATGTCCCTGACCCTGGGCAGTATCCCACCCTCATCAAGTATGATGCCACAATACTGGCTACGAATGATCACCCTTGATAATTTGCCTGGTTACCAGTGTCAGTCTGAGGGGATCCAATTTCCTCTTGCCTGGGATGACATGCTTGACACGCCATGCCCCTTCACAAGGGTGGCTCGCACCTGTCGCCCCTGGTCTTCAAGAGTTTGGCAAAGGCTCCTGCCACCCCCACAGTGCCCATTGCAGGCAAGGCTAAAATGATAAACCTACCACCCTAGACTACAAACCTGGAAAAAAGAAAGGGGAATACTGCTCAGTGCCAGTACTGTACGCCCAAGCTGCATGCCCTCAAATGCCCTCCACAGTATGGAGGACATCGATGTCAGTGCAGTGACTGAAACATTGTTCAGGGCTCCTGAGAGCACCCCAGCACTATCAGGTCATACCTCATATCACGCGTTCAGGGCCATAACCCGGACCGAACACAGAAGGAGGGGGAGTCTCCATTCCCATGACGGATACCCACACCTCCAGGTTGGCAGAAATGCACGTAGCAGCGGGGACCATCCAAGGTGCAATTAACCATGGGTAGGACTGCCCTACAGTTTGTTGCATGCTACAGACCACCCTCCCAAACCCAGGATACCCACACAGCCTTCCTGAAGACACTGGGGAGTATGAATGCTCTCACAACCACCATCATATTGGGTGACATCAGCCACCCATACATAGACCAGGAACATTACCCAGGACACAACACCCTACATCAAAGGTTCCAGGTATTCATACACCCAAATGCTGTGGAACAACCATGCATCATACCCACAAGGGGAGGAACTACACTAGTCCTGATCATCACACATGGGGATGACATGCTCCACACAGGATGTACATCCCTCAATGGTGAGGTCAGACCATATAGTGATCTCATTGGAGATCCGCATCCTGCACCTAACACCGGCAAGGGATACCACAGTGAAGACCTCTCCACAGCGAACCCCACATGTCATACGACTGGTGTGGTACCCTACAAGGCCTTCATGCCAGTGGTAAACACAGGCCACGCTGCTGAAACCCTTACAAATGCCTTCTATGAGCACCCCCAGGAATGTCTGGATCAAGCGATCCCTGATAACATCAGGACCTTGTCCACCAAAGGCAGGCACATGGTCTGGTGGATCCCAGCCATTAACAAACCGTACAACAAGAGGTGAAAGCTACTACATGACAGAGCAATATCACTACCAGGGAAGGCATCACTGATTAATACTGGTGGTAACATACGATCACTCATACAATCATCCAAGGCCGCCTGTGGGACTGGACTTGCAAAAGACACATAAGACAACCATAAGGCCTTCCTTAGCTATGGTAGGAACATGGGTGGAAGCCCACAGTTATGCTCAGAATTAGTCCAGACTGGTACAATGATCACTGAACCCACAGACATTGCCAACAAAATGGCAGACAGGTTCTGTGCATACATCTACCCTCCCCCCCCCAAGAGGGGACGTATCTATCCCACCAGAGTCTAGCCTCCCAAACATCTCGAATGCCCAGGTGAGAGCTGATATCTGTAAAGCAGTGAACACAGCATCAATGGGACCAGATGGTGTCCCCGGCTGTGTGCTACACAGCCTCAATGAGGGCCTCAACCCGCACATAAGGCTGCTGTTTAATCTTAGCCTTACTACAGGCTACGTACCCGATGGATGGCATACAGCAATTGTGATCCCACTCCACCAAGGCGGTGCTCCTACAGACTCTGTACATCCCTGCCCTATAAGCTTGACAAGCCTTGTCTGCAAAGCTATGGAGGGGTCCATAATGGAGCCCATAAATTAAGACATTGGGGAACGACAAATACTAGAACATACCCACATTGGCTTAGTCAAGGGCAGATCCTGCCTCCTGAACCTGGTTGACCTGTTTGGAGGAGTCACTAAGGTCATTGATGGGGGTACGTCGGTTTGCACAGTCTACCGTGACCTGGCGACAGTGTCCGAACCACACTCCATGCATCTTCATAGAAAGGCTCACCAGCGTAGCTGTAGAGCCATATGTCACACGATGGGTTGCCAACCGGATGAAGGTCAGAACCCACAGGGTTAGTGTTCCTGGTGCCATGTCAGACTCCAAGCCAGTCCCGAGTGGTGGCCCACAGGGCTCAGTCCTGGGCCCCCTCCAGTTCGGCATTCAACTTTCCGATGTGCATGCAAACATAGGGGGATTGTGGCAGACAAGGTATGCAGATGACTGCAAACCGGCCACCATACTCAACACCCCATCAGACATGGACATCCACCTGAGGTCTCATAGCAATGGATAACTGGTGCCAGAGCCATGGCCTGAAGCTACATGCCAGGGAAGGTATGGACCTACCCTTTGGGAAAGACATGTTCACCCCGAATTACCACATAGGTGGTAATCCATTAAACATGGTGGACATGGTCAGGGACCTGGGTACCACACCTGTTGGTAACCTCTCTTGACACTCACATTGCCAATGTGGTTGGGAAGACATTCCACTGTGCCCACCTGGTCATGAAGGGATTCACATCCACATCAGGGGAGGTCATTGTACCCCTGTACTCTTCACGCATCAGACCAATGATTGGGTACAACGCCACATTCGGAATGTACCTAACCCCACACCTACAGCACTCAGAAGGACCCCAAACATTCCACAACACAGGGATAAAGGTGCTGAAACATATGTCACACGCTGCCCAACTGAGGGACTCCAGCTGTATACCTTCTCATACCGTCTGCTCCGAGGTGATCTGTGCCTGACATACACGGCCATGTCCGACCTGGGTGTCATGGACATGTTCCACCTCCAAGGATCCAATCAACCACGGGCACGAGAGCAACAGACAGAAACCTCAACACGGACATAGATAGGACGTGCTGGAGGGACAGGTTCATCGCCCAGAGACTCCCTACACCATGGAACAGATTCCCAGCCCTTGTGAAGCAGAGCCCCTCACTGAGTCTGTCCATGAGTAATCCTGACGTGTGGATGGGAGATCGTAGGTATGCCCCAGGCATCATCTCTGTGTCACTGCTGGACAGAGGGACAGCAGACCAATGGATATAGTATCCTCATCCTAAAGGGTGGTGAAAGCCACACACACTCTGGCTAGGCTTACACATGCTGTAGGGCACATAGCCTGGTATGTACCTATGCACCTATGTACCTATGTATGTGTCCAGGCAGGTTGCGGGTACCTGTGGTATGCTGATATTGCCAGATGTGCCTGTGGGTAACCCACAGCTACACGTGGGGGACTGATAACAGTGCTCCCAGTAGGCACGTGAATACACCATATAAGGCATACAGGTTAACAGAACCAACATGTTGCTACACATGTAACCGTCACACATACCATGTACACAGCTCAATGCATGCTGCACCTGCACTACATGGTATGTCTGCTGCATGTTAAATGTACACAACCCACGTCACATATGCACCTGTCACTTGTCATACACAACCACTGCAACATACACATCACACACTATGCGTACACAGGTATCACATACACCTCTCACTATCTTGTCCACCCTGTGCATCAGAATATATTTGCATAACTGTGCACCGATGGTGTGGATGACAGTGATGTGGCAGAGGCTTCATCATATGCACAGGGTGATATGTGTGCCAGGGGCATAGGCTGTACCAATGGATTACATCATGTGTGTGTGTAAGGGCCGGTGCATTTACTGGGCATGACTGTGCAGAATGCATGTGGATGTGCTGGAGCCCTACAGTTGTGTCTGCCATGTGTGGGTATGTATGTACACAGTTCAGCCATCTGTGATGCCTACACGGGGTATACTTGGCAGCCCCAGACTGTACAGTGCAGGTTGTACGGCTCATTGTGTCCGTCTGCGGCCACGTGACCCGTGCCTGCCTGGGGTCGCACGGGCACTACTGGGTGGAGGTATGGAGTGGCCACTCTCCGATGACACATGTCCGCTGGAACCGTGTCCACGCTGGGACCGGCCAGGGCCACGTCCACGTGGCCTGCTGTGTCCTGGTGTGGTTGGTGTAGCACCAGCTGCACTGCTGCTGCTACCGGCACTGTGTGAGTGGGCATGAGAGGTGGCACGCACACATTGACCTACACTAGGTGGTGTTGCTGGCCTATGGCCACGTGTCCTACGCCTCACCCCTACCAGGTGTTCCAGCACAGACAGCTCACGCTCGCGGATTGACATGCCTCAGTCGAGGATTCCAACCATCTCACCTAATCGCCTATCCAATACATTAGCAATCTGCTGTTGAGCATTCGCCAGTGACTGGATGTTCTCATTTAGGGAACGGATTGCGGCCCTCTGCAGCCTCTGCCCTTCTTGGTTCTGCCATTCAGCACATGCCTGTGCCGCCATTACAGTCTGGAACATGCGTCTGGTGATACCAGCTGCTGCACCCTGTACAGCAGGTGCATGTCTGCCAGAGGTCCTCCTACGAGCAGCACCAGCCACATGCCTGTGTGGCACATCACCAGTCATTACACTTGCAACATGGTGTGCATGCACACCTTCTGTAGCCACCACACATTCCTGCTCAATGCCAACAGACGCTGACTGTCCTTCCTCTATGGGCAACGGTGATGTGGTATGTGTCGGCATCAGAACCGTGTGCAGAGATGAAGGGGACATAGGTGGGATGGTAACCAATGGCACAGCTTCTGCCCCTGACAACCCTGCCTGTGCCTCATGCATATGGTCATCACCGCTAGTATCTGTGGGGACACTAGCATCAGATGGACCGCAGGAGGGGAACGCACCTACAACACCTGTGAATACAAAGACATACTGTGAGATACATTACACACATGCAGACACACACGCAGACACACACACACACAGACACACACACAGACACACACACACACACACACACACACACACGCAGACACACACACAGACACACACACACACACACACAGACACACACATGCATGCAGACACACACACGCAGACACACAAACATGCTGACACACACATGCTGACACACACACACGCAGACACATCATGCATGTGATATTGCAGATGGCATGCAGCATTCCCACACCACAGCTCAGTGAATGCAGGCCGGACATTAATAGTGGTAGTATGCATACTGCCCTGGGGTGCACACTACATCAAGTAGGTGTCATTTCAGTAGGCATGCAGTACACACATTCATGGTAGTTTGCATGCATCACCGTGATACACCGTGTGGCCACAGGCAGGTTAACAGTACACATGGCTGGTGTCACTTTGACATGTACTCCGCCAACATGTGTGATAACATGTGTACATGTGACAATGGTGTCCCACCACATGCACCGCATCATACTGGACATCACAGTGCAGTGTTATGTGTACAGGCTACAGATAGAATGCATGTGTAACGAAGATGTCTGTGCAGGAGGGGTTGGTGTGAGCCGTGTACATAGCTATACAGTGGGGAGTACAGGCACTGTGCCACTGCGTGGCAGCAGGACACAGGTATGTTTCTGTGCGATGCATAACATGGACGCATTGCATTGCCATGTCTGCAACACAGTCATGCTGTTCCACAGCACGTATATGGTAGACATTGGTGGCACCTCCAGTGGCTGCAGACAGGCATTCTGGTTGTCTGGTGTACCACATCAAATGTACAGGTGGTCCACTACAGCTATGATCGCACTATGTGTGGACAATGTGCAACGGTGTCTATCCACACCAGACGTACTGTGTGGCATCATGCCTGTAGCTATCACCCATGGCCATGTTTGACTGGGTCATGGACAATTGTGTGTGATGGGCATCGTGTACCCATCCCTGTGGTGGCTCATGTGACATACACCCATACAAGTCGGAGGTGTCACAATCCAGAGGGCTATGCAGACAACAGTGTGGATGTTTGCTATGTCAGGCGTAGGTCATGTCATGGTGTGACAATATTGTAGACAGAACACCACGTGCATGGGACAGGTCATGTGCCCTGTCACAACGTGTGCACACAATGCAGGGGCATATGTCACATTGGTAACACCTGTGTGCTGGCCAGATCACAGCTCACTATGTGGTACTGTGTGCGTACCACAAATGGCATTCCAATGCATACTACATTTGCATCCATTGTAGAACACCTCCACCATTGTATGCATAGCTGACTGCACATATCTCACTGACAGGTACTGTGGTTTCATGCCGGTGTTTACTAATGGTTGTATCTACTGTACATGGGTGTTGTGTGTGTCTGGTGGCGCAACCTGTATACTGTGGCTGGAGTAGAACCCAGGTGTGCATGTCATACCTGGCCACATGGCGAATATCTATACACTGTAACATGTCTGTTACTAACAACAGTCTCACCTGCGACGGACCCATGGCTGTGCGACACGCCAGAGGTACCTGTATGGGGGCGACACAACAGTATAATCATTATCCATGACTGTAGCCACAGTAAGCACTGTGCATGTCACATCATGTACCTGTGTGGTAGCATGTGTTATGCACACATCTGCAAACACAATGTAGTATACTGTAGTATGCGGCTTGTGTGGCCATATACCTGGCATGTGTTGGCACATTACATGGTGTACTGTGACACCCACACCTACGGCAGTTATCATACACATATGCAAGACTGACTTACCAGGCGGCTCCAGGCTCGTTGGTTGGGAGACACCCACCTCCACGATGGCAGCGAGTGTTTCTGCATGACGTTCCCTGGGTGTCCCCAGACTGGCCAGGAGCTCCTCCATGTGTGTGAGTGGGGGCTGAGTTGGTGGCCCACCACCTGTTCCACCTTGTTCTCTGGCGATTGCGGCGGCACGCTGTTTTGCGTGCCGTATTAGGTCCGTGCGGTGTTGGCGTATCTGCTGGTAGGTGCGGTTGTTGCCACCCACGTCGTTCACCCTCCTGCACATATCCTGCTACAGGTCATCCCGCTGCTGTGCTTGCTGTGGAACATGGCTGAATAGCAGGTCATAGTTGTCATGGAGCAACGGTATGATTACATCATCCTCCTGGCGGCTGAAGGCTGGCAGCCGTGAATGAGGCATTATCTGTAAGACATAATGATGTTGACAGGTCACATTTACACTGATGTACTGGCATACCACTGGACATACATTGCTATGACATGTACAACATCTGCACAGTAATCTCTGCGATGCATCATGGCACTGACACAGCTGACGTGTTGCTGTCACACTGTTAAGCAGCGGGTATCATATCATATCTGTGTGTCAACTCATCACACTGTACACACACCATGTTGATGGTAACCTGCTGTGGACATGTGTACCTGCCTGCACCTGTGTTCATACCAGTTGGCACATGTCCCAATGTGCACACAGTTCTACTGTTCACCTGGATGCTGTGTATATGTCGCTAGGCATCACAGACGCAGCCATTATGGACGTCAGCAGTGGCACTGCACACATACACGTGGACACCTGTACATGCATGTGTTGTGCCATGTACATCTACACAGCACTGTACAGCTGTTGGACAACCTGCCACAGCTCACCTGTATTGCACATGTGATACACATGGGAAATTGTGTAATCATATGACATTAGCAGGGATGGTCATACATAGCATGTGCGCATGCACATTGTACACACCAACACACAGCACCTGTGACACCACAAGGTGCATCAGTGCCACATTACTGCTCTGGACAGTTGATAGTGCAAGTGCCATTTGGCCATCGCACCGTGTATGACTGTGATGGCACGTGCAGCCTTGCTGGACAGGGCTGCATGGTATGGCAGGGTATGTCACATACATGGCACAGGGATGTGTCCCACCTGGGGGGTACTGGTATTGGGAGGGTGGCTGTCCATTCCATATGTCATTGCTATGTGTATATGGACATTACACATGTCTATCATCAGGGTGTGGACAATGGCCTTCCGCAAGGTAGGCAGCATGCTGCTTGGTGGGGGTGTGTATGGTGCATGCTGGTATTGCACATCCATGCATACACATTACGCCTGACAGGTGCTATGTGCTGTGATATTGTTCAACACAGTGCTGTATGTGCCCACACAATGATATCCCATGCACATGGATGGTACCCTGGCCTGACATGGGTACCACATATGTCTACATCCAGTGCCTGCTGCCACTGTCATGTCAGCAGGTGCACCACACAGCACCATCCCTCCCACAGGGACCGTGGTGTTGGGCACAGCATAGGTATCCATTTATGGGGACAGGGATGTTCACATAGCGGGGGCACTGATGGTATCATCCATCGGACCATACACGTATGACGCACACCTCACACACCCAGCCCATTCAGTATGTTGTTCGCAACACTGACACAGCTATACTGCTAGCCCAGGGACATTCCCAGCTGTACATACACAGATGCATATACATCTGTCTGTGGCATGGGCTACAATGATGGTGGGGTTCAACACATACCGTGTTTGACTGTGGCTGGCGCAGATGTTCTGTGCACGTGTCTACACAGTAAACCTGTTCTACTGTAGCCAGCGGTGATGTGCTGTGCACATGTCAATGCTGCACATTGTGTTGGTGTCTGTCTGTCAACAGGCCAGTGGTGGAACACGCAGGGGTATTAGTGATCGAATATGCATGCCGCCCTGTACGGCTGTACAGCTAAGATCTCAGGTGCCAATGTGTCATGGACATGCACACCTTACCCGGACAGGTGGTAGTGGGTTGCCACCCATACCCATCTCCTCTTGTGGGTTGCTATGATCCAACACCCTCTTTGTATTGTATGTTCAGGCTATGCACCTGTGTGGGACATGTGGGCATGCAATGCACTACTGCGTACCTTTGCACCCATTGCACAACATGTCACACAGGTACACTGGCAGCTATACACTTCACAGCTTGATGACGGTACGACAGGTGTTGTACACACGTAACACATATCCTGTGGGACATGGTCATATGTACAGGCATGTACAACAGTCATGTACCACTGCTACCCCTGTATGACGGATATGCAGTACATGTGGCGGTAGAGCAACTGTCACATGTACTCATGCAATGCCCCCCTACCTACATGGAGTGGTACTGCCTGTGGGGGATGTGCGTCTGCATCCATGCTGTGCCCATAGCTGACAGTTGTACATCAATACGTGCAACATACCTCATTTGGTGTTCTCATGGGTGCATGTTCAACATGGCTCCGCATTGTTTGTGTCTGTCACACAGTCATTGTTGTACATGGTTTACATGCCAGCCATGGCTTACTATCTGTGATTCCATGTACTTCATTGGGATACCATCATTATACATTATAACAGTGTATTCCAGCCATCACATAGCCTTTCTAGATGACACTGTTAGCCAGCCAGGAGTGGGTGTTCCGCCATCTGCACATATGTCACACAGTACGAGGGCGGCTGACAACCATTCTGGGGACAGGGTGCTGACAACTGTGGATGGGTGCGATGCTGTCAACAACCATGACTGCGCCTGATGGTCACATCTGGATGGGTAACATTCACAACACACACCTACCTTCACGTAGTAACACATCATCTACAACAATGGACATTCCTGCCAGAACAATGTGTGCAGTATGTCTGTATGACCACTGTAGGCACCACTGGTGGCCCCCAGCATGGCAGCCAACAGCACCGGTGTATATCCCGCCGAACCATGGGTTACACCATTCACAACACACCTGTCTCAGATGACCCTGTTGTGGATCACAGTGCAGTTCCACACATCATGTTACACTAGGCATCATGCACTGATATGTTGCGGACGTGAACAGCTGTGCAACTCAACATATGCACACATGACACATCACCTGGTGCAACATATCTCTCATACAACGTGTTATTGTGACCGCCCTGTGATGGCATTACACAGGCTACGTGTACTGGGACATGTGATGGTTCACCGGTATATTCACCCTCTGGGTGTGTGTCTAGCCAAGTGTACAGTAGGCAGTGGTCTGGACACAGGGACACTGTACATTGACCTACTGTGTCACTGCAACTGTTGCCTATGCTCATACTGTACTTATACAGGCATGTGGTATCTGACCGCTATGACAGTCCTGGTCGACCACACTGCTGTGGCACACATGACCTGCGGCCGTCTGCCTGGGGTGTGGAGCACACATGTACATCTTCACATGCTATACTGCCTCTGTGGCGGTGTCACATAACTGTCTCCAGCAGGGCTGTAACAGGCAGGCACGGCATGGGGTCATGTGGGACAATGCTTGCATCTTCCACTGTGCTGCACACAAGCAAGGCACACACACTAGTGCACCACTCACATTTATCTGCAGTGACTGGGACCTGCCTCCATGCTCTGCGCAGCACACCTGTGAGTACAGATTGTACACGGATCGTACCTCCCAGGCACATACCTGGACTGCAACACACACAGGTGAGGGGATCCCACATCACACAGTGTTTTGCACACATCCTGGATAGTTGCCGAACACAATGCATCATAGGTGCTCAATGTGCAGATATCCATGTTTGTGACCGCTAGACACATTGTAACACGCAACAGAGTTGACATTGTACACCACAGGTTACATGCTGGCTGTGTTCTTATACTGTACATTGGGCCTCAGACAGCTGATACTGCCATGTGCTGACAGCAACCCACACTTCCCTAGAATGGACACCCATGTACCTACACATGCTTGAGGCATGCACTCCACCTAGCTGGCTGACACATTACACACCACATACCATACCTACACTACCCTCAGCATGCACAATACCTCCATGTGTCTGGTGTGTTGCACCTGGGGTTATCCCCCCTTTTGTGGATGAACACATATGCTTCACGGCCCTGCCAGCCACACCCTGGACACACACCCATAGCAGCATACATGGAACATGTGTACTACAGCCAGTACTACTGACGTCTGCTAACAGCAGTTGTTGATGGCATGACACCCCGGCAGATGGACAGTGTACATACATATGCTGACACATACCACAGTGCACTTCCGTAGCATGTACACATTGGTAGGGACCATGCTATTCCACACAGAGACATGGCGGTACTGACATTTTCACAGACGCCACAGTGGTGGTCATGTTCCATGCACATCTGATGTATGGGCACATGTGCAGGCTGTTACACGGTGGTGTATATTCACATGTGTGGGGTGCATCACTTGTCAGCCATGGTGGGTCCTCGAGGTCCATCACATGCTCCAAGGCTGGCTACCTACACATGACTGCCGCACATTGCAGTGTGGGGCCTCAGGCAGTGTGGTGGTATGTCTGTGTTGTTTGGCTACATCCACATTCAATGTCACATACAATAGTCACCCAGGCATTGCAGACCGAGATAATGTTGGCAACGTGCCAGGCGATGGTGTACTTACCAACAATACACACTCTCACTCACTACAGGGTCGCAATACATACATGGACATTGTAGTGTCCCTGTGGACACATACATGGTACTGACATGCACACGTTATGTCCTGGGACACTGGCCCGATGTCACCTTCCGATGTCCCTAGCTGTTGTGTCCCACCAACCTGTTTGGTATGTGTCTCTGCACCAGCCCACTATATTCACTGCTAGCCTGTTGTCAGACATTGTGTACCTTGACCACCGCACAGCCGCATCTCTCGCACTACCCATGGGTGGCACTGCTTTGCACGTGTGGGACTGCATTCATACACCCATGACTGGACCGTTCTGAATGGCACTGGGGCACATCCTCACGAACGTGCTTCACGCACACATTGATGGCCTCCATGCCTTTCCTGGCACCCTTGTTGGGCTTGTGTGTGCCACAGC
This sequence comes from Protopterus annectens, assembly GCF_019279795.1. Classification (NCBI taxonomy): domain Eukaryota; kingdom Metazoa; phylum Chordata; order Ceratodontiformes; family Protopteridae; genus Protopterus; species Protopterus annectens. The sequence goes on along the minus strand of NC_056732.1, from coordinate 1,370,828,575 downwards.
ACACCACATACACATGCTGGCCACCTGTCGTACCATTGCATGGGTGGTTGGGGTGGTACAGAGGCCAACACATCAGACGTTGTCCTCACATTGCCCTTCAGCACCATTCCACATTCTGGTATTGGCGACATACACATCCACCTGCACATCATACCCTGTGTCTCAGGATGTTAGGCTATATGACTCCTGGACAGGACACACAGTGGTGCAAGCATATCATAGTACCTACTACATGTCAGGTACATATGGCATTACACAGTACTCAGTCATGGGGCCCCTCATGTTCACTATTTGCTTACATACACAACATGCTGTCACAGAGTACTGTCCATGCCTAGATATCCCACACCTACATACCTGGCACCATTATAGCTCCACCAGCTTATACAGATTACAACCATATGGGTGTCAGTGTGGCAGATACATCATGTGGGTGTAATGGCATCGGGATGCATGACACATGGTGCATGCACATCACCTTTGCATAGCAACATTCACCCACTGACTATCACATGGATACTGGCCCCATACATACATATCACATTGTACATGGTTGCTGTCCACACATATGCCCCACACGGTCCTGTGGTTACCGTATTCCACTGTGGCATGGGTACACTTCTGCAGGGCCACACCTATCTGTACTGTGTGTGATGCTGGTACATAGGTAGCCATTGTACCTGTGGCATACACACATCTACACACGGTCATGGGTACAATACCACATTTATGATGTACCTTCCAAAACGGCTGTGACTTTACATGGCACAGCATTGTCATGCCACGATGTGTACCAGGCTCGGACGGTTTACATATGAGGATGGCAGATGGAAAACACATCTGTACACATCTGCATACCACATACACAGGGGTGTCTTCTGCTCTGACACGGACCATGTCCTCCACATTACTGATGCATATACTCCTCATACATGACAATTGTGGTGGGCAGTGTGAATGGACTGCTCATGGATATGTGCACACATGCCACACTGCATGGGCTGGGCTTCTGTGTTACTTCCGCAGACACAACACACACCATGCTGTGGAACATAGGTCCTGTGCACATCCCACAGGGACACACAGCGGCACTGTTCCTGTGATAGCTCCCTTGCTGTTTGAGTGTCACATAGTCATGGTACCACCACAGCAGCAGTACTGTGTAGACATGCAGTTGACACCCGCCTCTGCTGTTCACAGGACACTACCATGGGGAGGTAACACTACTGTGTACACTGCACATGTGTTTACACATGGACCTGCCAGACTTCATTGTTGCCCATGATGCACCTGCTACAGATCGTTTGGGCATGGTTACATGGTGTTCCTTCCATTTTGGATGGCTATGATGCTACTACTCTGTCCCATACCTACAGGCCATATGTATCCTGTTATTGTACATACCAATAGGCAATACCTCCATTATGCATGCTATGCCTGTGATACTGTGTATAATGTCTGTCATATCCACCATGACAGCTTTACATTACACATAGTTGACATAGTATCCCCTACTGCAAGGCATACATGCACGTCAGGCGCACATTACGTATGACATCGGCGGTATATGCCCATACACATGTGTGCTGTGACAGTATACATACATGTCCTATCCCCTGCTGTGGCACTTCCTTGTTGGATATCCACTGCCAGCATCGGCGTGTGGTCTGGCATTGTTAACTAATGCCCCCCCTGTGGCAGCCCTTGTGGTGTCTCGGCTGTGTACATGATGTCCCACTGCTGTGCACATGGTGTCCACAGTCGTTGGTATGCTCAGCAGGATAGCACTACATAACCACCTTTCACCACTCTCTGCATTATGGACAAGTGTCATTACTTACAAACACCATTCCCATACATTACAGCTTCGTCATACACATCATGCATTACACACCCGTACATATCGTGTGTTCTACATACCTTGTTGGTGTTTCATTCCGTTTTTCGTTCCGTGTATCGGTATTCCTATTTATTACTCTTCCGGTTGTACACTGCTGGTTCGGTATGAGCATATGGTTTGAATATCCTGGGAGTCATCCTTATATCCGTCGATAGCTGCAACATGTGGGTTCATCCCACCAATTGCTGTTCCTCAGTGTGTAATTGTGCGCATATCACCTGTACATCTACTCCATTCTGACATTACGTGTCGTAACTGTGGTATGGTTGGTTTCCTCACCTGGGCGTTGGCTATTAGCCCTACCTTCGTGGAGATGGTATGTATTGCGTTATGTTATGTGTAACTGCAGCCGCTATGTGTGGTGACAGGTACATTTCGCAGTGGTGTTAGCCGTGGATTGTGTGTGTTGGGTATAGTATTTAATTCGACATGTGGGTGTCCCTGTCCTGACGACGTCTGTTAATGGCGTTTTGCATTCGGATGTGTAACATGGCTGTTGTATTCCTTTAAACAATGCATGCAAGTATGCATCCGCTTCTGATTGTGTTTCCCACGCGAGATGTTGCGGTTATGCAGATGTCATGGACTGCCTGTATGTTTGTGCTGCTATTACGGCTTGTATCCCTTTAATATGTACGATGGGGGATATCGGAGATTGTAGGTGATGGATACGGGTTGTGGGCCTTGCATCTCTACATCATACACGGTATGGTTGTCTGTGTGCTCCATCCCTGCCTGGGGAGTTGACAGTTACTTGTCTGTTGGTCTGGGAGTGTAGGTTGTGTTGTTGTCATGTGGTGTTGGTCTCACCTGCGTGTGTGCTTCATGCATGTATTCCTCCGTCACATCTGTGGTATATCAGCGGTTGTTTGTACGTGATGACTATCCCTTGTCATTCTGTCCCAGATATTTACAGTCATTGTGGTCCTGTTCTTGGGATGGCCTGTTTGCCAGTGGTTGCCACCTATTCAGGTGGGGATTGCTTGTTTGACACTTGTAGAACACACAGCGGTGTTTACGGGCCGATAAGTGGCCGCGGTCAGTACTGAGGTTGCACATACGTATTTCCGTGGTACATACCTATTGCTGTGTGACTTTGCTGATGTATCGTTTTGCGATTAGCATATCGGTGTCATAAATGCGGTCATGATTAGTACATATGTCCTTTCCATTTCCTGTGGGGTATATTCCTGTGCTACAATCTGGGACATTGTCACTTTGTATCGTTATACGTCGCCACACGCCTAGCCAGGGTGGGGCTCTCACTACTACTTTGGGACTACTGGTGTACATATGCCTGTGGCTAATGTACCGTATGCCTACACATATTATTCCACTCTGCCTCTAACATGGCACCAACATACGCATATTACGGAGACACACACATTACACTCGCACAGCGACACACACGGCACCCTCACCGCACACATACACATACTACGGCACTCACGGGGACGGTTGCATACAGTACCTGCGTGGGCCGCATCACCGGTGGCGGTGTCTACCTCCCCCCTCATATCATCATAGTATTACCCGCGCATGTACTGTTACTGTACTGTGGCCTGGCGATCATTCTGACTCGCGGTTATGCATTTCGGTATGTTGCCCTTTCCATGGTTGGCGGTATCCACATCTGTTAAACCTCCTGGATGCTCAGGTTGTTGTTTCACTTTGTATACTTTGTACAGATATCAAGTGTTACATCTCTGTCACCTTACATCCCTCTGATTCCCTGTCTTACCTGTAGTACTTATATGTATATGTGTACATATATTTCTATATATGTACTTATATCTATCTACATATATGTATATGCATATATATACATGTTTATATGTATACACCTTGCGGCGAACGTGGCAGCATACAGCAATGCCGTCTGCTGTAGGACCCGCACGTTCAGGTGTTGGCGTTCCATGCTCCACTGGCTGTTGGGTGTACAGTGTTTGAGGGCTGCCTATGTTGGAGTCACACATGGGGCCACCCATACGGTACACTTTATGGGTGGTCATGTTTGTGTGCCGTCCATTTCACTGTATGTGCAGGTAGGGAGGTGTCAGTCCATGGGTCCTACGCTGTCAGAGTATGTGCTATACGTTCCCTCTTTGCCAGGGCATAGGCATATTGGGTACACCTCCGTCTGCCTACTGGGGCTGGCACAGTGTGTTCATGGTCCTGAACCCTCTGTGCCTGGACTGGCCTTGGCAGTTGTGTTGGGCTTTGTGGCCCTTCACCATTATGTCCCTGCAGCAGCTGCTTCCACAGGATCATATTATGTAGCATGGCACATACTATGAATATGTGGGCACATGTGCCTGGAGAGTACTGCAGGGCTCCACTGGATGTATCCAAGCACCGGAACCATGATTTCAGCATCCCAAACACACCTCTATGATTATTCTGGTTTGTGCGTGTGCCTCATTATGGCGTTCTTGCATGTGTGTGTGTGCATTTCTGATGGGAGTCATCATCCATGGCTCCAGTGCATAGCCAGCATCCCCCACAAGGTGGCCTTGTGGGATGTCCCCCCTGGCGAATACGTGGTACAGCTGTGAGGCATGCCAGATATGGGAGTCTTGGAAGCTTCCAGGGCTGCCAGCACACACATCCATGATAATGCCCTGAGCATTGCACACGACCTGGCAATTGATGGAGGGGAATCCCTTGCAGTTTATGTAGCGTCTACCCTGCTCCCCAGGTGGTGACTTGATTTGTATGTGCGTACAGTCTATCGCACCCAGTACCTCCGGGTATTGTGTCACATGGTGGAAGCGGTGCATATTGCTAGCCAACTCCTCCTGAGATCTGGGGAAGTATATATGCTCATTGGCATGTGGTAACATGGCATCCAGAAACTGGTGTAGTACCCTGGATGCTGATGCCTGTGAGATGCCCATTATATCCCCAGTTGGCCTTTGAAAGGTACCTGTGGCCAGTATTCGCAAGCTTACACATACCTTTGTGTCCACTGGGATGGGCTCCCCTCTGTTGTTTCTTGTTCTCAGGCGTGGCCGGCACAGCTCCACTATTTGCTGTAACGTGTTCCTATCCACCCTGTAATGCTCTACTATCTCCAGGTCTTGTAGCCCCTGGTAGGTTACCCTTGGTCCTTCTCCTCTGAGGCCTACGGTAGTTGTTGGCACCCTCCTCCACAACACCGTCTGTCTCTGACACATGCTGATGGATCACGGCCACGGCAGCACCCAACATGTACATTTTAAAAGTTCCCCGTGTGTTTACACCTATGGTGCAGCGTTTGGGAATACACGGCTGTGTGTTGTGTGCAGTCACACTTTATACTGTTGTGCTGTACACCCGGTGATGTCATAGGGTGTGTCTGTGCGGCCGTATCTGGGGATTATCTTCCGTGTTTTACCGTTGGCACTGCAACGCTGTTGCCTTTGGTGTTGCATTGCTCTTGCCTGCAATGGATTACCTTTCGACCTTCCCTTACTATTTCTGCACATTGCACCTACTATTTCCTGGCATGCATCCTGCAGAGCCCTGTCATGTGTAGTTTCTGGGACATGGCATATCGTGCGTTTTGTGTGCCGCAGCCGTTGTGCTGCCTGTCTGCTTGGCTCTGCTGTGTCAGGTCTTCACTCTTTGCAATCTGCTACCTCCCCTACTTTCTTTGCATTTATATGCCTCCCCTATCCCGTTTTGCAGGTTTCTGCATGCAGAGTTGTCATCTGCCTCCGATTGGCCTTCGTGGTTTGATTAGTGTTGATTGCCCATTACTACTCCAATTACACTGCTTCCGCATTTCCTCATATTCTCAACATCATCTTCCTGTTTCCGATGTTATTTGAGGGGCGAGCGTCACATGACTGGGTTAAGGGAACGTAGTCATCCTCGTGCACATGCACCTCTGTGCGCATTGTGTGCTCTCAGCTCAACTATTTCCCCACACGCCGGTCCTGCAGCTGTGATGTGCAATGTACAGCCCAGGTTTGCTGCGCTCCAATGTGCTTCCTCCTACAGTGGCACACCCCTCTGCAGGTGACATGTATTCCCTCTGGACCACTCCTCGGTGTATTACCGCTGCGCCGTTTGGTACAGCCTTACGCCGGCGGTGGTTTTGCGATTCAGTATTATCTGCCTCATTTGCATAGCATTGACTACTAATTCATAGTTACCACGCCGAACACTGCCGCGAGTCCTTGGCAACCCTTGCACCGTGGTTGTGGCTTTACATGCATACCATGGTGTGTTGTGGCTGTGAAGCTGATGTGTATTACGCTGCTGTTTTATAACATTGTCATATTATTTCATTGTTTTGCACCTTCCGCAAACATGTCCTGGGGTTCTGCTGTGAGTTTCTGTGGACATACCATTTATGTTATTATTTACATGTTGTGCATGTTTTCTTTTGACATTCTCTGTGTATTTCGCCATTGGCATATGGCAACAGTGTGATACCTGACGCTGACAGACTTCCGTTACTCCTATGTTATGTTTGGGAAAATGTAAACTGTTTTTTTTGGTTTACATTGCCGTGGCGTTATGCTACGCCTGCGCCACTTCGTGGATCGCTATATGCCTTCATTTGCATGGTGCAACACCGCACATGGGGTGTTTAGCATACCTACGCCAGGGGCGGCGCAGATCCAGCGCACGCCGGTAGTGCACGTGGGATTGGATCGTACCTGAATCGCTCGGCGGCCATATTTGGCATTGTAACGCCTACGCTATGCGTGCGCATGGCGCAAGGTTTATGAATCCCGGGGATAGACTATTTCACATTTTCTTAACCTTTTGCAATCGCTCTTTATTAACTCAAGTCCTATTCTACAGTGATGCTTTTACTGGGGGTACCTAACATATCCTGTTAATGTACAGATGTTACCTTGCTTTGCAATGCGCAACCTACTTTTCATAAGATATTAGTTTTATTATTATAATACTGTTACTGTTAATACAGTATACATCAAGTACACACTTAGATTTCTTGCTGTGACTTGCTTATCTGAATGTGTTTTGCATTATTTGTTTTTTTAACACCCACAAGTTGCATAAACCACTAACATGACAGTATCACTCGTCAGTTTTAATTTATTAATGCTATATATGTCATATGTTCATAGCTGTATAGAGCCCTGTGTTCTGTCTCATAAGCCATTATGGCATCAAAAACTAGGCTTACAATATAGGAATAAAAAATACCTCGCAAGTAACTCAAAACAAACTCTGGCACAAGCTTTTCTACTACCAACTCTCTTCTATGCTGCACCTATTCTCACCGGCTTACAAACCATCCTCATGGCTAAACTTGAATCTACCTACAATAAAATAGCTAAATTTGCTGCAAATCTCTCCTACCACTTCCACCACTGCAGTGCCCTACAATATCTTCACTGGCCAGAAGCACATAACCAACTCCTACTCCCACAACTCCAACTCACTCACTCTATTCTTATAAATCCCTCTCATTGCCCTGCTTTCTCTACTCTAATTTCTCCCTACAGTCCCAAACCTTGTCTCCACAGTGCAGACCTACATCTTCTGGAAGTCTATAAGTCCAATAAACAAACTGGGAAACTTCTTTATAGACGTTCTGTTGCTAATATCTGGAATAAACTTCCCTTAGATCTAAGAGCAACCACTAGTATCTTCTGTTTAAAAAAATGTTAAAAATTACACAGTTAAAACATGGTCTTGTCTCACTCTGACCTGACCTACCTCTTCCCGTTCTTCTCCTCCCCCTCCATCTCTGCTAGTACTATGTCAGTGATCTCCTCTACCCCTATATCATATAACTATCTTCCTGTGGACATTTTCTACCGAAATATTAAACACGTAGTGTAACTTTTATCTTTTTAATTTCGCTTACATGCCAATGTAATTGTAAATGATTGATTCACTACCTGTAAATTACATCTATACCCTTTGTACATCTGGAACCAAATGAGATTATGTATTGTTTTACTGTACAAATGAGATTATGTATTATTTTACTGTAGAAGTTCTTTATTGTAACCAATAGTAGGCACCCTACTGTTGGAGTTGTCATGGTTATATATTTTTCTTTGTAAGTACTTCTTGGTTTTATGTTTTCTTTTTGTCTTGGAGCTTTTCTCCTTGGGCCTCTGCTGAAAAAGGGTTTCTAGCCCAGTCAGACTAACCTGGTTAACAAATGTCAAATAAATAAATAAAAATAAAAATAAGTAATAAATAAATAAATAACTGGAACATGGGCTCCAATGCCTTTGAATCATATTTTTCTACACCAACCCGGGAATCTAATTCCTTTTAAAAGACTGTTAATTTAAATGATGTCCTAAGGTAAAGTAATAATTATTCCAAAGAAATGGAATAAATTATGATCTAAAGCTTTTGCATAAATGTGTTCTATGTAGCAGAATGTCAGACATGTGCACATTATTTCCAGCATTTTTAATTTAAGTCCTGGGTTGCTTTCAATATCTTGCACCTAAAGGCACTGTCGACGATACATAACGTTCTTCTTATATAATGGTAACATATACTGCAAAAAATTAAATATTGAAGTCTAGATGTACAATCAATTCCTCTACAAGGGGGAATGCAGTTTGTAGATTTTCTTTATATAATTCAAGTAGCGGTGAGTCCATGTTTCTATAGCAACAAAATCCTGAGTTGTGCTGTAATATAGGTCTTGGTCTCATAAGGACTGATAAGCATACGAGGGTCACTGAAAGAGAACATTTCAAACATCAAACCAGACATCTGTATTGCTTTACTGAATGCTAATGTTGCATTTTCTTTTAAGATCAAGCTGCTAACAATCCAAGCCCCGTGGTCCTTTATTTGCTTAGAGAAGAACTGTTGAGCTTTATTAGTACAATTGCCCATTACGAATGAACTTACATTCCAGTGTACTGATTCTAGGGTCTTGCTTATTAGCCGAGTTTGTAAGATAACAGTAACTATTCATTGTAGTGACATTATACTTTGAAAAGATCACAGACAAGCCTAATGTAATCATCATATTTGTTGAGTCAGATATTTCAACATGCAGGAAGAAATAAAAAAAATGAGCTTGAGCGGTATGGATCTCCTGACTGATCACTGAGGAACTCCCTGGTCCATTCTGACCGAATCTGAATTATTACTCAACAGTGTTACTACATTAAGCCTGTTAGATAACCATTATCTAGTCCACTGCACTATAAATGTGTTGACATTCAGTGTTATTAGGCAGTTAGTGATGGCATCACATGGCAATAAGTCAAAGGCCTTCCTTAGGTCTCAGTATTTGACTATGATTAGTAACCCATATCAAGAACAGCAGATACTGCTTCATAAAAATCCATTAAGCATGTTAGAGTGGCTCTACCATAGACAAAGCCATGCAGTGCAGTGTCTTTTGTTGAATAATAACTTTTAGATGTCATCATCATGCTTAGAAAAGATCCTTCAAGCACTTGCAAAGAGGTCTGTATATCCATGTTATGACTCAGCACTATAGTAGAAAATGTTTAGTTCTTTGACAATATTCCTTGTGATAATAATGAATTAAACATTTGCCCCAGGGTTCAGTCAAGATGTTTTTCACTACATGAATCAAATAAATGGCGTATCATCTGGACCCACGCTGTAATTTTCAATTACCTTTTGTAATGCTGCACAGTTACTCTCATTATCTTTGGCTAGAAAATCAGTATCCATGGAATTACAGAGCACACAATGTGGTGTATAAACCCGGTTCATTGCTAATTTTGCGAAATATTTGTTGGAAATAGTACATATTTTTAATGATTCCACTACCAATAAAAAGAGTCTGATTATAGTACAGACTTTTCAAAGTAAGGGTGACATATTTATAGAAGATTCTCTTGTCATTTTGTTTGGCTAGATGTTCTTTAAAGTTTGAGTTTGCAGCAACAATTGCCTTTTTAGGTTATTGATGGCAGTATAGAAAGTCGTTTGTGTCAGCGTGTCAAGATTTTATTCCATGAGGGTTGTTTGTTAACACCATTTTAAACCATATACTTTGTAACACACTTTTCTTCCAATGAAGTTACAAGTATGTTCATAGGTTCATAGGTTCATACTAGGCTATCTGCCCTGGGGCAATTATAAGCCTAGCCCAATTCTGTATGGCTTATGCCACCCCTTGATTTGAGTATACTGTGCCCTTTTTAAGGTTTAGTTTACTGTGCCTCTGTCTAATAGTGACACGGGAGTAATCCCTGGGACAAACCTACAATTCCCCCATCCACCTATCGAGATTCTTCTTGAAGAGATTCAGTGAGGTGCTCTGCCTCACATGAACTGGAATTCTATTCCAGAGCGAAGGGAGCCTCTGGGTTATGAACCTGTCCCTCCAGCAAGTTCTATTTATTTCTGTGCTGAGGTTCAAGTCCCTTGAGCATGTGGCTCTAAAGGATTTAGATTTACTGAGGTGGAGCATGTCCATTAATTCTGGATTTGACATAGCTTTGTATGTCCGACACAGATCGCCTCGAAGTAGGCGGTATGCAACTGAGTAGAGCTGGAGTTTTTTTAACCGAGCAGCATATGGCATCTGTTTGAGACCCTTGATCCTCTTGGTGAGATACTTTTGCGGTCTTTCTAATTGCTGCAGGTGTCGGGTAAGGTACATCCCAAAAGGGGCATTGTATTCTATGATGGGCCTAATGAGGGATGAATAAAGGGGCATGATTACCTCTCTTGATCTACATGTGAAACCCTTCGTGATGAGGTGGGCTATGTAGAAGGTCTTTCTAACCACTTTGGCAATGTGGTTTTCAAAGGAGAGATTGCTATCAACTTGGGTCCCCAGGTCCCTAATAACTTTCTCTGTGCTTAATGGGTTTCCGCCTATGTGGTAATTTGTGGGCACATTTTTTTTTGCCAAAGGTATGACTATACATTTTTTGTCATTTAGCTTTAAACCATGGTGCTGGCACCAGTTATCTGTCTCTGTGTGACCTTTTTGAAGGATGTTTGTGTCAGCTGGAGAGTCGATTATGGTGCCCAGTTTGCAGTCGTCTGCGAACTTGGTGAGCCATAGTCCTCCCACGTTTGCCTGTACCTCGGAAAAGTATATACCGATTAAGAGTGGTCCCAGGACAGAACCCTGTGGGATGCCACTTGTGACCGGTTTTGAGTCTGACATGGCTCCAGCAACTCTCAGTCTGTGAGTTCTGTCTTTGAGCCAGTTTGCAACCCATCTTGTGACATAGGGGTTTATATTTAAGCTGGATAGCTTATCTATGATGTCCGAGTGGGGTATTGTGTCAAATGCCTTTGCAAGGTCCAGATAGGCTGTGTGGACTACCTTCCCTTCATCTATGACTTTGGTGACTGCTTTGAAGAAGTCAACCAGGTTCAAAAGGCAGGATCTGCCCTTGACAAAGCCGAACTGGGTAGGATCTAGTGTCTGTAGGTCCCCAATGTCTTTGTTTATGAGCTCCATGATGATCCTCTCCATAGCCTTCCAGATTAAGCTAGTCAGGCTTATGGGGCGATAGTTTCCAGGGTCCGTAGAGGCTCCACCTTTGTGGAGTGGGACCACTGTTGCTGTACGCCATTCTGTGGGCACATATCCTGTAGTGAGGCTGAGATTGTATAGCTGTTTTATTTGAGGGATTAGTTCCTCTTGGAGTTCATGTAGGACGCAACATGGGACGCCATCTGGTTCCATGGAAGCAGTGTTTTTTGCTTTGGCGAGGGCAGCCTTCACCTGAGCATCAGAGATGTTTGGGAGGCAGCCCTCTGCCAGAATAGATGCTTGCTCTTTTGGGGGGGAGGGGGTTGAGAAGTTTGCACTTAACCTGTCTGCCAGGATATTGGCGATGTCTGTGGGTTCAGTGTATTTTCTGTCATTTAGAATCAACTCAGAACAAGTCTGGGAGTTGCATCCCAGGTTCCTAACATAACTGAAAAAAGCCTTATGATTGTCTTTGGTGTCCTGTGCAATTTTTCTCTCGAAGCTGGCCTTGGAGGATTTTATGAGGGATCGTAATTTTTTGCTAGTACTGATCAGAGATGCCTTCCCTATTAGGGATTTTGCTCTGTCATGTAGTAGCTTCCTCCTTCTGTTGTACAGTTTATTTAAGGCAGGGGTCCACCAGACTGGATGCCTGCCTTTGGATGATTGGATCTTCGTTTTGTTTGGGATAGCATGATCCATGCATTCCTGGAGATGTCCGTAGAATGCATTTATATAGGATTCTGCAGTTTGGGCCGTAGTTTCCACTGGCCCTGGGGCCTTGAAGGATTCCACTTCAGTTTTGAGAAGTGAGAAGTTCGCTTTTGAGAAGTTTTTCACTGTGGTTTTCTGGGCTGGGGGTGGGGTCGGGATGTGGACATCCAGTGAAATTAATTTATGGTCTGATCTTACCAATGAGGGATATACTTCTGGTGTGGAGCATAGAGTCCCCATGTTGGTAATGATCAGGTCTAGTATGTTGTCCCCTCTTTGGGAGTGGTGACTAGTTGTTCCATAGCATTTGAGTTTATAATTTCCAGGAACCTTTGGGCTAAGGTGCTGGATCTTGAGTAGTGCTCCCATTCAATGTTTGGGTAGTTGAAGTCGCCCAATATAATGGTGTTCGGAGAGATCTTCATGTTCTCCAGTGTTTTCAGGAAAGCCGAGTGGGATTCCTGGCTTTGAGAGGGTGGTCTGTAGGATGCTATAAACTGAAAAGCAGTCTTGCCTACTGTTAGTTGCACATGGATGGTCTCCGATACTTCGTGCAATGCCACTAACCTGGAGGTGTGGATATCCTTGATAAATATGGAAACTTCCCCTCCTTTTGTGGTTCGGTCCGGGTTTTGGGGCTGAAAAGCATGATATGAGGTATAGCCTGGAGCCTTGAACCAGGTTTCTGTCACTGCACAGATATTGATGTTCTCCATACTGAGGAGAGCTTCGAGTGCGTGCATCCTGAGGTTAAGACTTTTGGCGTTAAGCAGCATTACCCTTAGTTTCTTGTTCCTTGTGCTGTCTATGGGGGTGGGTTTGACTTTCGAGCCTTGCCTAAAAAAGGCACTATGGGGGTGGCAAGAGCCTTTGCCAATATCCAAAAGCCCAGTGGTGACAGGTGCAAGCCGTCCCTAGCAAAGCAACGTGGCTTGTCGAGCATGTCATCCCAGGCTGATAGACACTGGATCCCCTTTGAATGACACCAAAATTTTAGCCAGTTCATTAACTGTATCTATCTTTTGGAATCTTGAATTAGCTAGCCAGTTTGTTTTCTTTGTCATGTGTCAAAACTCTGTCGTATTCATTTTTTTTTATAATCACATATATATTCTTAAGAATGCAATACAAGAATGCCTGACATTGCAAATTATACGTCTATATGCTCAGTGTTTACAAGAGATTACAGTGATTGCATTTTATTAGCTAGACTAGGAATATTAGTTAATACTAAGTCCAATACAGTCCCACCCCTGTCAGGAAAGATAATTAATGAAAAACAATTAATGGTGTTAACTATGTTCTAGGAATTCATCTTCAAAATAGTACTGTAGGACACAGTGCTCCACTTAATACATGAATAGTTAAACCCCCAAGGAGTATTATTGGTCTATTATCTAAAAATTCTGTCAGTTTTTTAACCAGTTAGCATAAATTTAGTGTTCATACCTGGGTGATGATATTACCTTATATGCCTGAAGATGGGACATGGTAGTGAGTGTGTAAATGTCAACCACTAGCATTTCACATTCCCGTTCATAACAACAGCTGAACATGAAATAGTCTTGTGTGCTAATATTATAATACCCCACTCTGGGTCTGTCCATGAACACACAGAAATTTAGACATGGGAAGTATTTTATAATTTTTATAATATTTTGCACGGACTCTTCATTAATTGAAGTCTTGTATACCCCGCAGTAATATTCATAGGTTCATATGGGTTACTAGACTAATGGCTCTAGTGCCCTTACAAGCCTAGCCATATTTATCCTGGCCTGCCCCAATTGATGGTGGTTAGGTGAGTGAAGTTTGCTGAGGAAAGAGTCTATGGTAGTTAATACTGACTTCCTCTGTCCAGGAGGGACATGGGCACCACCTCAGGAGTGAAATTGCAGTCACCCATCCACTGATCTAGGTTGAGTTTGAAGAGGTTCAGGGAGGGGCTCCAGCATGACCTGTTCATTTCAGAGGCTAGATTAAGATCCCTGGAGCTAGTGACACTCCTGAAGTTTGATTTACGAATGTGTAGCATTTCCATTAAGGCTGGGTCAGAGACTATTCTATAAGCCAGGCACTGGCCCTTAGCAACCTATAGGAGACAGAACACAGTGACAGGGCTTTCAGTCTTTCTGTGTAAGACTTGTTTTGTGTACCCTGTAATTTCTTGGTGAGAAACCTCTGCTGTCTCTGCAATTGTTGCAGGTGTCTGGTGAGGTACTTGCAAAAGGGAGCATTGTACTCGATTATTGGTCTGACGAGGGCTGAGTATAATGGAATTATAACATCCTTAGATCTAGATGTAATGCCTTTACTTATAAGCTGTGCCACTTAGAAGGAGTTCCTTACTACTGTGGATATGTGATAGTCAAAGTTCAGATTGTTATCAACCTGAGTGCCCAGATCACATACCACTGGGTCTACACTTAGGGGGAGTGCTGTCTATAATGTAATTATCAGGGGTGTCAACTTTCCATGGCCTTGCAGATGAGGCTAGTCAGGCTTATGGGCTTATAATTCCCAGGATCAGCTGATGGTCCCCCTTTGTGCAGAGGGATTACTATTGCTGTCTTCCATTCCATAGGAACATAACCAGTTCTCAAGCTGTGGTTAAACAGGGATCCAAGTGAGTCTGCTTTGTTTAAAAGGCAACCTGTGATGTTGTCTGGTCCAGTTTACTATCATTATGTTGAAGTGGATTCGGACGAATCCACTTCAACGAAAGGCAGGGAGTCGACTGGTGACAATGTCGAATCCGACATTGTCGAAGTACAAATCTCACCCCTATCTTGACCCATGTTAAAACCTGTTCCATTATCACATTTGAGATGTACTTCGGCAATGTTGGGATTTGGCATTGTCAAGTTTCATGGGTGTGGGTTGAAGTAAGCAGCATTCGACCGAGTCCAGTCTGAAATAATGATAGTAAACCTCTGGTCCCATTGATGCCATGTTTTTGGCCTTGGAGAGTGCAGAGATGATCTGTTCTCTTGAGATAACTGGCTAAGGAATGGTGGCAGGTATACTTTGGGGGAATGGATGGAGGGGACGGGGGGGGGGGGTTGAAGCTTTTTGCAAGTCTTTCAGCTAGTAGGTTGGCTATTACCTCCAGTTGAGTATAGGTGCTGCCATCTACAACCAGTTCAGTGTATAACTGGGTATTCCATTTTAGATTTGGACATAGGTAAAGAATGCCTTGTGATTATCCTTAGCTCGGGAGGCTATTTTTGTTTCATAATTAGCTATGGAGGACTTGACAAGAGAGGATTTCTTCTTCTGCTGAGCCATTTCCCTCTTGTTCTTAGACATAATTTTTTTGTTATTGTATAGCCTGTTTATACTAGGGGTCCACCGGGGTGGCTTGTTTTTTTGGCAAGACCTGGTTTTAATCCAGTCAGGTACAGCCGATTCTATACAACATATATACAGGGCATTGGTGTACACCTCTGCATAGGAGTCTGTGTTATCTGCGTTCAAGGGGGCTTTGAAAGTTCTTATACCATAATTTAGTAGGAGGTAATTTGTCTTAGAAACATTCTTATGCATGTTTGAGCTTGATGGGGTATCTGGTCTTATAATTACATTGAATGAGACTGATTTATGGTCCAGTCTTACTAGGAAGGACATCAAACACTCTTCAATGTTAGTGAGTACTATGTCCAGGATATTTGAACCTCTTGTAAGCATGCTGATTAGCTGTTCCAGAGCACTTGTGATGACAAAGTCCAAGAACCTCTGAGCCAGCATGTTTGTAGTTGTGTATTTTTTTCGGCCGATGGTAGGATAATTAAAATCACCTATGAGTAAGGTGTTGGGCTGTATGACAAGTGACTCCAGTAAGTCCAGATATGCTGTATGCTTTCCCATTTCATGGTGGGGAACCAACAACTAGCTATAATATGGTAGGAGGCTTTGCCTATAGTTAATTTTACATGGAGTAGCTCAAGAGAGTCATATTGTCTGACCAGTTTTAAGGTGTACTTATTCTTAGTGAAGGTAGATACACATCCTCCTTTGGTTCTGTATCTCTCAGCTTGTGATCTGAATGTATGGAAAGCATTGTAGCCCTGCACAGCTGATGTGCTTTCCGTGCCTTTGAACTATGTCTCAGTGACTGCACAGATGTCAGTATCTTCCAAAGTGAGGTATGCTTCCAGGGAGTGCAGTTTTTTTGTTTAGATTCCTAGCTTTAAGCAGCAGTACCTTCAGTTTATCTAGAGAGAATTTTGTTATTTTGGGAGGTTGCTCATTTTGACACTGTCTAAAAAAGGCACAACAGGGGTGGCTAATGCCTTTACCAGTATCCAAAAGCCTAGAGGAGATAGGTGCAGACTATCTCTGGCAAAACAGCTTGACCTGTAGACCATGTCTTCCCAGGCTGACAGATATTGGATTCCCTAGGACTGACACCAGAAGCAAAGTCAATTGTTAAAGTCAATAATTTTTTGTTTGTATGGTGGCATCATCCCAGGGGAAGGTAGAATGCTACTTAAGGCTAGACTTATACCTACCTGTGACACATAAGCTGAGAGGTCAGTCATGTCTCTCTTCATATAGTCCAGTGAGGTACGTATCAAATAATTCACTTCCTCATGGACTATGATGGAGTCATACGGATAGTTGTGGTTGAGTGACTTGACAGCTCCTGGCAACTAACTGAAACCCGCTTGTTATCCAGTCTGGTAAGGGGAATATCCGTGTGTCTCACAATGGAGTCACCTATGACCAATACATTAGGTTTTGTGGTGTTATGGCTTATGGGCTTATTTGTTGAGACACTAGTGTGTGTGTTATTATGTGTTATGGTTGTTTTTTGCATTATGTGTGTGTAAGTGGCTTCCATTTTGGAGACCTCTGATTTTTTTGGTAAGTTATTACTGTGTACCTCTGCATATGTGGGTTTATGTGTCATGTCCTTATTTAGTGTGGGAAGTATATATGTGTTGACTACCTGTGTTGCATTCAATCTGTCCTTATGTGAGAGTCTTGCCTCCAATTTCGTAGTGTAGCTACATCTCTCACATAAAATATTTATTTCA
Organism: Protopterus annectens; assembly: GCF_019279795.1. Lineage (NCBI taxonomy): Eukaryota > Metazoa > Chordata > Ceratodontiformes > Protopteridae > Protopterus > Protopterus annectens. The sequence continues at coordinate 1,370,811,504 of NC_056732.1, read as the reverse complement.
GGAGTAAGTGGCTATCAGTATACATGAAACAGTTGCTACATTGCCTCAGGATGCCCATGTCTATCAGATTGGCCAGAGAGATGATCGGAAACTGTCCATCCATGATAGTAGCCTCTTACTGTATGTTTTATTAGGCAAGGGAATGGGTTAATTTGACTGGACTGTGCCGATAGGGCCAAGACTACAAGAGGGACCTACACCTTGTGTAGGTAAAGGTTGATCAATAAGACATTGCTGCTCAGTGTGCAACTGAGTTGCTCCTAGAGCAGCAGAAAAGCTTGGAAGGGTTTCACTGAGGGAAAACTGAGCTTCTAGGCTTTTGTATTTATACAGAGCACTGCTAACCACCACTGTGTGAAGAGCAGCACCACACAAAAGTGAGGCTTAAATACAAGCAAAGAGAAACATGTTTTAAGCTAACCACTAATCAGGAAAGCACACAATAAGCCTTCTGCCAGAAATTCCCAACTCAGACACACTAGAACAGCACACTTCTGCCACAAGGGTGCAGAAAAACACCTTTTTAATATAGAACAGCTGGTTTGGAGCCCAAGTGTAACAAGACAAACTACCTACAACAGCCCACAACTAACAGATACAATGTAATACAGTGCAAATAACTAATTAAAGCAGCAGCAAATAATACTTTTTTTTTGAAACTGCTAAAGTACATATTATATAAGAAAAGTGCAAAATGATACTTAGAATTCTTTTGTGTGCTTCCCAGCTCAGATATACCAGGTAAACACCTACTGCCACCTAATAAATAATCCCAGTCCTCCTAATGTATAAACATAGTAAAGGAGTGTCAGGAGTAAAATGCTACCACAAACAAGCTTAAAAGATTCAAAATGCTGCCACAGACAAACTTAAAGATATGGATACAACAGTGTACTTTAAACAGCTTATAAAAGTGTGATTTTTCAATAAAAGTCTTTGCTTTGTATAAATGAGTCAAGAGCCATGCAATTGTACAGAATTTATAAAGGCACTAAAAGCAAGATAAGCTGATTAATAAGCCCTCCAGCCAGTACAACTACATGCAGAAATCTCAGGTGTTTCCCTAACCTAAAGAGACCAGGCTACCTCCCAGTGCACTAGACAGAACATCCACTAACCTCTTGAAGTAAAAACAAATGCTTGCTACAGTGTAAAAATACACTACTTTATCTATCCAACAGTTACAGTAGCTCAATAATAAATTCTGAGCAAGTAAATCAGTAGAACAGACAATAGGAGGCAAAATGCACTTTTCAATATAAGCACAAGTAAAGGCAAATAAATAATTCAAGATACCAATATCAGTGTAGAAAGGGAGGAGCTTATTAAGCTCAATTTACAGTAGAGGTGGGCAGCGTAAAATCACCAGGTTTAAAATGCACATCAATTAAGGGAGGGGGATTGGCTGGGAAAAACTAGCAGGGAATCACCAGGAGTATGTTAGTTTATGCAGGCATGACATCTTTTCATAAAAAGACAGGGCCCAGAAATTCACAGATATCACTCACAGTTTAACCTGTTCACCATATATCCTGTCAGTATGTGGATGCCACCTTATTTGCTAATGCACAGCATACTGTTTTACTAGAACCAAACTCCACAGCAATGCACATGCTTTCTCCTCTCAGACATTTACTCTTTGGCAAGCTCTCCTCATCAAAATTAAGGAAATCAACACTTATTCCAAATTCAAACATATCACCTAACCTATCTCCTTTTTGAGTCTCTTCTCCTCTCTTAAGATTCACTGAAGGTTGACCCACTTCAAAAACTAATGTATATATATATTGTATATTACACTCTGTGTGATTTCACACCGCACTATACTTGTTCACTGGAGGGTACATACACAGTTTTTTTCTATATAATTAGTCTGAACTATTCTGTTATTGCTTATATTTCTGTAGCTTTTGTTTGTGAAATGTTTTCTATTCCACCCAGGCTGAGCATGAAATCGTCAATATTGATAGAGAGCACTAACTTGGTAAACAAATATAAAAAAAATAAATAAATAAATGGATACATATTAATCTCAATAGTATAATAATGTTAATATTAACACAATACTCTTTCAATTCATAGTTCTATTTCTTGCTGTGTTCCTCTAACCCAGGTGTTTATTAGCATTTTTTTTCCTGACACTCACTGCTTGCATATGTCCCTTGACAACACAGTATGGCACTTAGTTTTTGATGTATTGATACAAATATAAAAGTCATTTTATTTTTTATATGAGATTTCCCTGTCTCATTGATGATCAGACTCCCCATCATTAGACTCAAGCCCATTTACTCCCTAGAGAGGTGAAAAATCTTCTCTCAGAGCCGCTGGGATGAAAGCTACCTGTAACAGGTCATCATTCAGGCAATTTTGTTGCTCTCACTTCCATCCAAGCTATGAGAGCATTTTGTATGAATGGCTCTAACCCCTCCTCTTGGGTGGTGATGTAGGTGCTTGCATCACTTTAAGAGCCACTTCTGCTTCCTATGTATGGCCATTAAGGACTACCATTACTGGCCGGAGTGGCTGCCCCTTCATATTCCCTGCACTAGCTCCTGCTTATCAACATTGTCCCTGCCCTCCAGCAGAGCTCATGCTGGGAAATGGTAGCAAGACTAGTAGGAATCCACTCCCTTCTCCAAGATGGGCAACCCATCCTCTCAGTCTGTGCAGTCAAACATCCAAATTACTAAATGAACTTAGGTCAGGTCACAGTCAGGGCTTTATCCTTCTACACTTCTTGTGAATAGTGTATATTTTCATAATCATTTGCAAACACTCCAGTAATTCAAGCTCTTTGAATCTTACAATGATATTTTTGCTGTGAATACCTACCATATCCTATCTGCTTGCATATGAAATTTTTCTTCCTATAATGTACTTTTCATGAGAGATTAGTCTCAGTATTAGAATAATGTTACTATTAATACTGTGTATATCCAATATAGAATTTTATTTCTTGATGCATTTGTCCTAAGTGTGTTCACAATCATGTTTTCATAACACCCAGTGCTCACAGAGGCCCTCCAAACATGACAGTAGCACACTCTGTGCATTTGTAATTTAAATATGCAATAAAGGACCATATCCCAATAACCATATGAAATATTACAAGTTTCTCAGAATACTATGCCATAACTTCACCTATGAAACATAGGATGTCTCTGACTGGCTCTGGATAGACCTCAATATATTTTTTTTCTACTTTCTCCCTGTGCTTGCCAGCTGTCTTGCCTCTACCTATTTGATGCCAATTTGTTATGCAGTGGTGACAGCTGTTGACGGTGGTCATACAAGCAGATGTCAGTGTTACTAGTGCCTTCACAGGTATCCTAGCTATGATGGCCTTTTTATTATGAATGGCCTAACCTTCAAATGATGGTGATATGAGCACGTTTGTCACTGTGAGGACTGTCTATGTCCTTTTGTGCATGCATGAACCTCCATATACACCAGAAAGGGATATCATCATTGGCTTCAATGGTCCCCACACCGACTACTTACATCCTGATATGGCTCCACCCTGCAGAAGTTGCTGTGTCAGCAAAGCATTGGTACAAGCTAGCCAGGACCACCATCATTGCTCTCATAAGATGGGCATGCCTATTCTCTCTACCTACACTGTCAATCACACAAGCTGCTAGTCGAATTCAGGTCACCTGGCTATAGTCAGAGATTTAGCACTGGTGCTGGTCAGAACTCAAGATCTTTTATGATATAAAAAGTCTCCTGGTGTTTGCTTTCTCGTTCAAAAATTGGAAGGTGAAGTCAGAACATGCCAAAAGTCTCGTTACAGCAGTACAAGTTGGACCTGACTGAGGGAACCACAGATACACATCTTTGCAGCTCTTGATTGGCCATATTTATGTATGGGATTGGAATGCAGAGATGTGATTAGATGATGGAGATCCCACTGACTTCTGTTGTTACAAAGAAGTGGGTAAGTAAGAACATGGCAGCTGGTGCCATATCAGTGAGATGATATATTTGGACAAAAAACAGAAATCCTTATTTTAAATGTTACAAAAATTAAGATATTGTGGGGGCAAAGCAAGAATTGGAGCCTAAATAAAACATGATTAAAAGCAAATCTAAAATGGGAAGTGGTTGTAATAGCTATAATACAACCTATTTTTCATTAAAATTTAAAATTGCAACTGTAAAGGGGAAAATGATGGCCAGATGGGGATTTGAATACCACTGCAGCCACCAATATAAAGGGTGAAGGATGGTGGACAGGGCCAATGGTGCCATGATTCTCCCTACTGCCTGCCACAATTCTTAAATCTCTTAAATCTACAAAAAAAAAAAAAAAAAAAAAAAATATATATATATATATATATATATATAATGTAAATTATGTAGTCTGATGAATACCAGGGTATAATCTTTTGAGTCACATCACTGATGCTAAACAGATTATAGAATATTTAAATAAGGGTACACAACTATGAATGACGGAATGACATATTGAGAAGAGCTTAGCCAAAGCAGCGTGTAGGAAATAAGTACTTTTGCCCTGGGTGTGGGCCTACACTATCCATCTCACAAATAGGCTCTACCTTGAACACCCCAATAAGCAAAGGCTTTGTCCTAACATCCTAGATCCCTTTCTTACTACTTTTTCTGAGGGTCATTGCCTTCTAGTGCTCTACTGTCCAGATGGAAATGCACAGGGAAGGCTGGTAATATTCTTCAGCACTACAGCCTTCTGTCCTGACTCACTGTAGTAAAGTGCCACCATCTCTGATTACCAAGCTGAGGACATCAATTACTTTTTTCACTCATATTAATAAAATAATTAATTATAAACACAAATGATAAGAGTGCAGAGCAGTCTTGCTAGTGGAGGTGAATGCTAGAAGCTTTGTCAGCATTTAGCAATAAATATTCTCTTACCAAGTAATGAATACATAAATATATGACCAGACACTATCTTCTTTAAAGTAAATAAATAAAAATACTTATACAGAATAGAATGAGTTAAGTAACATATTTAACTCTCAAGCAGATACTGGATGAAATGTGGAATAATTATTTTTAACAGCTAGATTGCAAGAAATTAGAATATCTTTCTCCAATTATTCTTTTTTTTTCCTTATAGGTTCATAGGAGGTTACAAGGCTAGTGGCCCTAGAGCCTTTATAAGCCTAGTGATGTTAATCCCGGGTTGCCAATTGTTCTTGGTTAGATGGATGTACTTTACAGATCAGCACCACCAACCCCTGTCCATGAGGCACATGGGTGCAACCCCTGGGGTGAATCTGCAGTCACCCATCCATTTTACCAGGTTGTGTTTGAATAGTGTCATTGAAGAGCCCTGCTTCACATGAATTGGAAGTTTATTCCAGAGCAGTAGTAATCTCTGGTAGACACACCTGCTTCTCCAGCATGCTCTGCTAATGTCACTGCAAGGCTGAGATCCCTAGAGTGAGTGACTCTAGTGCCATTTGATTTGTGGATGTGCAGCATTTTCATCAGGTCAGGATCAGAGACTGCCCTGTAGGCCAGGCACAAGTTGCATCTCAGTAGTCTGTATGATACAGAGTGTAGTGATAGGGCTTTCAGTCTATCCACATAGGTCATGGTTTGGAGGCCCTTTATTTTCTTAGCGAGAAACCTCCAATCTCTCCAGTTGCTGCAGGTTTCTGGTGAGATACATGCAGAAGGGAGCATCGTATTCTATTAATGGTCTTATTAGGGTCGAGTAAAATGGGGTTATAACATCCTTAGACCTGGATGTGATGCCTGTAGTTATGAGATACACAATGTAGAAGGCTTTTCTTACCACTGTGGAAACCTGGTGGTCAACATAGTTAACTGTCAAGCAGATAATGGATTTCACACAGAAGTGCAGAATATTTATTTTTAACAGCTAGATTGCAAGAAAAAAATATCTATCTACAGTTATTCTTTTTTTCCATATAGGTTCATAGGATTATATGAGTTTACTAGGCTAGTGGCCCTAGAGCATAGATTGCTATCTACTTGTATTCCCAGATCTTGCAGCACTGGGTTTGAACTTAGAGGGGTGCTGTCAATATTGAAATTAGTGGGGAATTCTGCTTTGTCAAGTGGGATAATAGTGCACTTTTTTATGTTTAATTTTAGACCGTGATTTTGGCACCAGTCATTTGATGGGCCAACATAGTATATTAGCATATTTTTGGCGCCAATTTTAAATCATAGCTCTTGGCTACTTAGTAGTGTAAAGAAAGATTACTGGATATTCTAATAAAGACTAAGAATGAATTGACATGATTGGTTTAGAAGTTAACTGATTTTAAACTTAATTGGTTAGCTTTTAGTATAAATATTAGGCATTGCTACCAAAAGATAACGATCTGAAGAAGGCTAACTAGCTGAAAGCGCTTATCGTTTTATCACTATTTTAATGCTGTTTTTACTTTTTCCATTAAATTTATTTGCTGTTTGACACAGGACTCTATCGTGGTGGATTTTTTGCTGTGGTGGAATACCAGAGGTTTTATCTTTGTTTGCTTCATCAAGTGTAAGATAGTTTTTTCCTTGAATTTTTGCAGTTCTAATCTTACACTGTCCATGGCTGATATTCATTCAAATATAAAAGAAAAAAACATGATTTATATGATGTCTCAGCTAACAGGAGAATCACAGAATCCCCTGCTAGAGATAAACTTGAATCAAGAAACTACATCTTTGACAGCAGTGCTTTCTGATGACTCTAGTTTTAGAAATATCTTGTGTGATGTAGAAAATGCTGCCTTTCACCTAAAAAGACTACAACGGCAATGGTTCCATCTGAAAGCCTGTGTACACCATAAAATAGTTCCTCGAAGGATGCGGATCAAATGTTTGCCTTCATATAGCAATGCATACCCAATGGCAAGCAATTAATCTTGAGACCAGCCAAAGATATATGGAATTAATTATAGAGATTTTTTAAACCAGAAGATGATAAAAACTCATCCATTATTGTAACTAAACAAGAAGAACTAGAGAAATTGGATTTGAAGGAAGAACAAGTACATGAACTAGAACGATTACAACATAATCTCAATATTTACGATACTAAATTAAAACAACAAAAGATCAAAAAACTGACAAGTGACCATCGAAATTTTGCGAATGGTAACATTTTTGAATGGCCTAAAGAATAAATTACCAATGGAGGAAGAAACACAACATCAATGAGAAAAAATGGAGAACATATAGAAAGACCAAATATACAGCTAGAAGGCATGCATTCGACCACACAGAAAATGCCAACTACTAGCTCACATGAACGAAAAGATATCTCTTCTAATGACTTATTGGAAGTCAATGCTAATATTTCAGCATCTCATGAAACATCATCTGAGAATACATTATTGACAGGTCATAATGACCCTACACCAGCAACTAGGCCCAGGGATGGAGTAGTACATACACCAGTAAATTGGCCTTTACCGGTTTGTATGAAACAGAACAACTACAAAACTCAAAGAACTCAGAGCCAAGAGTGGAAGCGCAAGAAATTTATGAAATGAATGAGAATCCATCTAATTTAGTAGTAAATATTTCACAGACAGAACTAAGCCATGAAGCTATGACCTTACTAAACAAGGGTCTGACCTTCATACCATCATCTGATTTGAATGAATTTATAACAGACATTAGACTTTCTTGTAGAAATATCTTGTTGAAATGCTTTTTTGGTCAAAACAGCACCTATGAACCCTCTCTTAGAAAGTGAAGCACTTTTACTCCAGTAAATCCTCCATTGGTTGAGCTATTTTCAAGATTATGTGAAGAAGAGATCTTTGAAACTAGGAACTTTACTAACAAAAAGAAATGTGCATTTTATAACATGACAGCCAAAGAAAATGCAGCTTTAAAACAACTTAGACATTCAGATAATTTAGTTATAAAACCAGCGGATAAAGGAGGATGTATAGTCATAATGGAAGCTGAGTGGTACAAGAACAAAATGACAACAATGTTGGAAGACCAACACACATATAAAAAAACTGAATAAGAAGGATGTTACAACAAGAATTACACTCTTTCATAGCATCTTATATGAACTTTTAATGGAAAGACGTATTACTCAAGAACAATATGAATTCTTGGATAATACACATCCTTTATACCCTAGTATAAGTGGAATACCTAAAATTCATAAAGACTTACATGATCCTCCTTTATGACCCATTTTCTCTGGTAGAGAATGGATAACGGAACCGCTATCTATGTTTATAGAAAATGAGTTGAAAAAGGCATTACCATTTGCAAAGACAGTTCTGAAAGACACTGGCCAATTTTTGAGTGATTTTTTCAAACAAACTGAACACTTGACAGTGTTTGAAAATCTTATATTGGTAACTATGGACATTACCAGTTTGTTCACAGTTATTCCTAATGACTATGGTTTGCATGCTATTAATACTTTCCTACGAAGACACAATATATCAGCAGATCCAATATGTGCTCTGCTAGAACTTGTTCTAGAAAACAACATTTTTATCTATGGAGAAGACTTCTATTTACAAACATGGGGAGTAGCCATGGGTACGCCATGTGCTAATAGTTATTCAAACTTGGTATTAGAAGAATGGGAGCAAGAAACCATCTTCTTGGAAAATAACATATGGCTCCCACATCAACTATACTATGGTCATTTTGTTGATGACGTCTTTATCTTATGGCAAGGAAAGATGGAAGAGCTGAATAGCTACGTCGATTGCATCAATGGAAGTACTAATTTTCTTATATTTAAAGCAAGTTTATCATATCAAGAAATAGATTTTTTGGATGTTAAAGTCCACCTAGATCTTAAGGAAGGCATAAATACAACCATCCATAGGAAAGACACCTGGAGAAATCATTATTTACATAAACAAAGTATGCACCCTGGACATATTTTTCAAAACATCTATGAAAATCAAGTCCTACAGGCATCTAGATTATGCACTAAAAATGAGGAATTCATTGAAGAACAATGTAAAATACGGAGATACCTTAAGGAAAGGTCCTACTCAGATAAAAAATTAAGACTCAAATAAAATTTTCAGGAAATAAGGAAAGGCAAAGGCCAACCTTATTTCTCCAAAAGGAACACTTCTTCACAGCAAACTATTGTTTCTGATAATCATATTCTACAGTTAAATTGTTTGTTAACTTATAGTTTAGACAATAAACAGATATGTGATATAATAAGAAAACATTGGTCAATATTAACAATGGATGAGAAAATTAAACATATAGTAGGAGAGCAACCGAGATTTCAGTATAAAAACAAGAAAAATTTGAAAAGACTCCTATGTAATAGAGATGGTACCACCACACAAAATATACATTCAGACAGAAGGGACACTTTTAAATGTAGTAGATGCAAAGCCTGTCCTTACATTGACAGTTCAAATGTCTTTGTCTCCACTTATGGAAATAAACAATATCACTTAAATGTATATGCTGATTGCACCACAGCACATCTAATGTATTTGGCCACTTGCCGTCAATGCAATGCTTTTTACATAGGCAAGACAGATCAGAAGCTTAAAGATTGTATACTATGACACTTAAGAGATATCCGACAAAAGGAACCAAACAATGCACTAGCAGTGCATATAACACAATATCCGACTCATTCCTTCCTTTTTAAAGCAAATGAAACTGTTATTCAGACAAATAGAGGAGGAGATGTCCATAATCGAACTGAACTACATGAAATATCTTGGATAATTAACATGAGAGCAATTTGTCACCCTGGACTAAACACTATAGTTCCATTGAAACCCATATTAAAAACTAGAAGGAATACCATTACAACTCGGAACCACTACACTTATAATTCAATTTTATTCATTTTTTTCCTTTTAGCTGAAATTATGATATAATAACTATGTATATATTTTAGTTTTGTTAGGTTCATCAAATACAAAATAAGTTTAATAAGTATAATAATATTCAGCTATTAAGTATTTATTTATTTTGATATGGAAAGTACTTTAGATTTGAATATTGCTTTTCACTAAGGATGTGTGCATGTTCTTGAGTCATAATAGTGATAGTCTTGCAACAGGTATATTTGGACATTGTTTTCTATCAAGGCAGTGAATAGGGACATCATTTCATACATTTATATTTATATTTATATATCTAGAGATTATTTCGTGAATAATGGACTCTCTATATAGTAAAAGGATACAAAATTATAATGTGCAGCTATGCATTTCTTTGCTGATGGAAGCAGAGTTGACATAGTGACCATGCTTTTGGCTGTGTCAGTAATATTTTAATATTTTAATAGTTTGTTATAGATAAGAATTGTTTCGTATATCTGGAAAAGTAGATAACTGTTAAAGATCATATATAAAAATTCCAGAAAGGTGACCTGCTAGTTAAAGTTAATTATAGTAAGTTTATATAAGACAAATAAAGAAAAATAAAACAAATGCTCTTGAAATTTTTTTTTTAAAAAAGCTAGGAAACAGGAAAGCCATGCAGGAATAAAAATAATGGAAATAAGTGCTTCTGAAAAATCTTTAAAAAGTTAGTGTCACACTTTGGCCACTGGATGGCAGCAAAATGGAAACAGGGAAGCTATGTAAAACTAAATTCACTGGAATGATACATTCGGCATTTATAGCCAGTAAAAAACTAGGCAGAGAAGTGCATATTAGCATATAGCTGAAGTAGGATGGGCCAACATAGTAAATTAGCATATTTTTGGCACCAATTTTAAATCATAGCTATTGGCTACTTAGTAGTGTAAAGAAAGATTACTGGATATTCTAATAAAAACTAAGAATGAATTGACATGATTGGTTTAGAAGTTAACTGATTTTAAACTTTATTGGTTAGCTTTTAGTATAAATATTAGGCATTGCTACCAAAAGATAACGATCTGAAGAAGGCTAACTAGTTGAAAGCGCTTATTGTTTTATCACTATTTTAATGCTGTTTTACTTTTTCCATTAAATTTGCTTGCTGTTTGATACATGACTCTATTGTGGTGGATTTTTGATGTGGTGGAATACCAGAGGTTTTTTCTTTATCTATTTTAGCCTGGACTTTTGAGAAATCGATTCCAAATGGTAAAGGGCCCAGTACAGATCCTTGTGGTATGCCACTGGTGACAGGTCTACTGTTAGAGGTGGAGTCACCAACTTTGACAGTATGTGTTCTGTTGGTGAGCCAATTAGCTACCCATCTAGTGATGTAAGGGTTAACACTTAGCTTGGAGAGTTTTTCAATGATACCTGAGTGGAGGTTTGTGCCAAAGGTTTTGGCTAGATCCAGATAGGCAGAATGTACTGTCCTACCTTCATCCAGGCCTTTGGTGACTTTCTTGAAGATGTCTTCCAGGTTCAGTAAGTATTATCTACCCTTAACAAAGCCAAATTGGGTTGGGTCTAGCATTTGAAGGTCACCTAAGTTCTTGTTGGTAAGGTCCATGACGATCCTTTCCATGGCCTGGCAGATGAGGCTCATTAGACTTATGGGTTTATAGTTTCCAGGATTGGTTGATGGCCCCCCTTTATACAAAGGGATTACTGTTGCTGTTCTCCATTCTGCTGGCACAAAGCAAGTTCTCAGGCTATGGTTAAAGAGAACGGCAAGTGGTCAGCTAGTTCCTGTTTTAGATTACTTAGTAAGAAACCTGGGATGTTATCTGCTCCCATTGAGGCCGTATTTTTGGCCTTGGAGAGTAGAGATATGACATGATCTCTAGAGATTCTAGGTAGGAAACTGGTGTCAGGTATGCTTTGGGGTGTGACTGGTGGGGATGGGGAGGTGACATTTGCACCAAGTCTGTCAGCTAGCAGGCTGGCAATTTCCTCCAGTACAGTGTTAGTGGTACCATCTGCTACTAATTCTGCACATAGATGGGCACTCCCTTTCAGATTTTGGACATATGTAAAGAATGCCTTATGATTGTCCTTGACTAGAGATGCTATTTTAGCTTCATAATTAGCTTTATAGGACTTTACAGGACTTCTGATTTGCTTGTTCAATCAGTGGAGGGAATTCTTCATCTGCAGAGGCAGTTGCCTCTTGTTCTTGGATATCAGTTTCTTCCTTTTGTTATACAATCTGTCTATACTAGATGTCCACCAGGGTGGCATGCATTTTTGAGAGGGCCTGGTTTTAGTCTGGTCAGGTACAGCTGAATCTAAACAGTTGCTAAGATGATTATACAGGGCATGTGTGTACATCTCTGCATAGGAGTTATTATTGCCTGTGATTGCAGGGGGGTATACAACTTTTTATACCATCAGTTAGTGGGCTACAGTTTGCTTTGGAGAAGTTCCTTAGTTTTTTTGACCCTTTGGGGTTGTGGGATTCAGTATTTATTTCAAATGAGACTGATTTATGGTCCAACCTTACCAGGGAGGGCATCACACAAGGGGCAGTGCAGACACCACCCATATTGGTGAGTACTATGTCAAGGACATTAGAGCCCCTTGTGGGGGTGCAAACTATCTGTTCCAGAGCATTTGCATCGACAAAGTCCAGGAACCTCTGGATGAGCATGTTTGAGCTTTCATATGTTACCCAGTTGTTGAAGGGATAATTTAAATCTCTCATGACTAAGGTGTTGGGCTGTATGGTGAGGGACTCCAGTAAGTCCAGGTAGGCATTGTGCTTCTCTTGGTTCATGGATGGGTGACCTATCGATAGCAATGATGTGGTAGGGTATTTTGCCTATAGTTAACTTGGCATTAAGTAGTTGGTTATTTTTATCTTAAAGAATCACTGAACCCTAACTCCACCAGATGAATTTCCAGAGAGAAAATGACAAATGGTTGGTTTCAGGTTGCACTTCTCATCTATCTTTTTCCTTCCCTTTTCTCTTTTCTCATCAGCTACCTGTTTTATAACTTTTTACCATACAGATTAGTGAGTCAGCTTATGTACTGTTGGACAGCCGTCTCTTTGAATAATCTCTGAATTGCTCTTTTATGGCCCATGATTTCCTGAGAATGGGAGCAGCCACAGATATAACTGAATTTTCTCATTCTATGTATAATTGCTGCAATTCTCACCACATTTCATTTACAAATTCAATACAGATCTGCTACAGTCTGAGTAAGGAAACAGTGTCATTTGTATATTTAAACCTCATACGTCTGCCCTTCTAGACCTCAAGCAAAACTTTGTGAGGTGCCCTCAAAAATGAAGCTTCATCTGAGGATGTACTCTTTAGGATACATTACCCTATTTCCTTTCTTGACAGAACAGCTCAGATGGTGTAGTGTTACACTGCTGTGATTGTAGTGCACATGGTCCTGGGTTCAAGACTTGGTAGTGATGACTTTCAGAGGTGTGTCCATATTCATTAAGGATATCCATACCTCCAGGCTAGTTGCTCAGCATAATGCATCTGAGATTATCCAAATTCCACACCAGAGGTCAATTTCTCGTTGGTCAGATCCAACCACAAGCTAATCACCCTAGACATCCACATCCTACCCCCACCCACCATTAGGGAAACCACCGTAAAAAATTTCTCCAAAGCCAACTTCACACTTCTTAAGACAGAAGGGGCAAACTTCACGACACCCATGCAGACAGACAGTAGAGGTACGGCTGCTGAATCCTGCAAAAATGCACTTTATAGGCACTTACATGAGTGCATGGATCATGCTATCCTTAACAGAACCGAGATGCTATCCTCCAAAAAAAGGAAGCCAATCTGGTGGTCCCAACAGAAGAAAGAAACTGCTGCAAAAAAGAGTAAAATCCCATGATTGGAGGAACTCCCTGGTCAGCCTGAATAAGAAGCTGAGATCACTCATAAAATCCTCCAAAGCTAGTTATGAAAACAAAATCGCCATTGTTTCTAAAGACAACCACAAAGCATTCTATGGCTATGTCAATAATCTCAACGACAGCACACAGATCTGCTCTGAGTTACAGTACAGTGGCACTAAATATACAGAACAAACTGATATTGCCAACATCCTGGCAGATAGGTTCAGTTCTAACTTTACCCCCCCACCACTCCCTAAAGGGCCTGTCTCTATAATGGAAGAATGCAAAGTTCCTGTAATCATGGCTGTACAGGTAAAAAGCACACTCCCCTAAGCCAAGAACACAGCATCCATGGGACCTGACAACATTCCAGGCTGCATTCTACATGAACTACAGAATGAACTGGCACCCCATTTAAGTACCGTGTTCAATCATAGCCTCACCTCAGGCTTTGTACCCACTGAATGGTGCACAGTGATGGTTATTCCACTTCACAAGGGGGGATCCAAAATAGACCCCAGGAACTACTACCCCATTAGCCTGACGAGCCTGGTCTGTAAAGCCATGGAACATACCATCATGGAAATTATAAACAAAGACATTGGCAATCTCCAAACTCTGGACCCCACCCAGTTTGGGTTTTTAAAAGGCATATCATGTCTCCTAAACCTGACAGACTTCTTTGAAGCAGTCACCAAAGCTGTAGATGAGGGTAAGGTGGTTCACACAGCCTGTCTAGATCTCGCCAAGGCTTTCAACACTATCCCCCACTCTGGAATTATAAAGTCACTAAACTAGGCATGAATCCTTATATCACAAGATGGGTTGCCAACTGGCTCACTGACAGAACCCACACTGTGAAAGTAGCAGACTCCAAATCCGACTTCAGACCAGTGACAAGTGGAGTACCACAAGGTTCAGTCCTGGGTCCTCTCCTGTTTGGTATCTACTTCTCTGAAGTACAGGCTAACACAGAAGATCTTTGGCTAACAAAGTTCGCAGATGACACTCCTAACAATGTGGACATCCTACAAAAGGGCCTCACTGAGATAGATGCCTGGTATCAAAGCCATGGCCTCAAGCTCAATACCAAAAAGTGCATTGTCCTCCCTTTTGGCAAAAACTCTGTACCCATGAACTACCACATAGGAGGTAGTCTACTTAACACTGAAAGTGTGATAAGAGACCTTGGGACACAGGTGGACATTAGTCTCTCCTTTGATAATCACATCACCACAGTAGTCAGGAAATCCTTCTACATGGCACACCTCATCACAAAAGGTTTCTCATCCAGGAAAAAAGAGGTCATTGTTCCTCTCTATTCATCACTCATTAGACCCATTATAGAGTACAATGCATGCTCTAGGGACCTAAACCTTGTCACCACAATAAACAGTACATGCTGGAGGGATAGATTCCTGTCCTAGAGACTTCCCATACACTGGAACAAACTACCTATCTATACCAAACAAAGCTCTTCATTAGCACTCTTCAAGAAAAAAATCTTGATGATTGGATGGAAAATAAGAAATTCACTCCGGGGATCACTTCTGTGGCTCTGCTCGACAGGGGCACAAGTAAATAATTTTCTTGAGTGGCGAAAGCCAGGGTACCTTTTTGGCTAGGCTTATATAGGCCCTAGGGCCAATAGCCTAGTACCTACCTATGAACCTATGAGCATCTGCACTGGCATTAGTAGTGCCATTCCTATGCTGGCTAATCATGTTATATGACTGTAGTGCTAAACTCCATGTAAAATCTTTGTATTTCCACTCAGCCTGTGTAACTACTTCAAAAAGTTCTGGTCTGTAACCACTGTGAACATTCTGCCATTCAGGTAGGACTGAAGCTGTTATAGTGCCCAAAGTGTGCCCAAACACTCCTTTTGTACATTGCATAGTATTCCTCTCTAAGCTGAATTCTGTGGCTATGGTATATTATGGGGTAGTGTTCTCTATTTAAGGAATACTGGCTAAGTACAGCCCAATGCCATGGTCTGAAGCAACTACTTGTAAAATAAATTATTCACTGCAGTCATGACTGGCTAGCACATTGATCCACTCAAGACCTCTTTAGGCATTTAGAATACCAGCTCACAGGCTGCAGTCCAAGCAACCTTAGCAGGCCTATTCTTTCTGTTAAAGTTTGTAAGTGGAGTGACTACCATAATTTAGTTGGGGTCAGACTTTTTATAGTACTCTGCTGTCCTTAGGAATGCTGTCACCTTCTTCACAGCAGTAAGGGTAGGCCATGTCCAAATGATGTACACCTTTGTAGGTTCTGGATGAATCTTACCATTATCCACTCTATGACCCAGATAAGAACTTTCTGCCATTCCTACTTCATAATTATTTTGTTTTAATTGGCAATCAAAACTCCTTTAGTCTGCCCAGCACCTTCCTAACATGCTGAACATGTTCTGGCCAAGATTGCCTGTAGATAGTTATATCATCCAGGTAATGAAGAGCAAAGTCCCCAGCTCCTCCTAGCATATGATCTACCAACTTTTGGAAGGTTTCTTGGACATTCTTCATCACAAAGGGCATCTTGTGAACTCATAAAACTCAACACGAGACACAAAAGCTGACCTTTCCCTCACTACAGGTGTCAAGGGTGCCCACCAGTAAGCCTTGGTCAGGACATATGTAGCTAGATACTTAGCCCCATCCAACTGCTCTAATAATTTTATCTGTCCTGGCATGGGGTAAGTATCCGACTCAGTGTGACTCTTCAGTTTTCTACAGTACACACAGAAATTTGAGATGCAATCTTTCTTTACTTGCAGGACCACTGGTACGACTCCAATGGACTGTTGGACTCCTGGATTACCCCCCCCCCCCATGCAAAATCTCTTGCAGAACCTCTTTCAAGTTTGCTTAATCATCTCAGGCACTCTATAAGGCTGTTTAATGGGCTACTAGGGCCTGGTGTCTGCATTGTGCTGCACCAGATGGGCATACCCTGGCTTGATAGTATACATAATCACAAAACCCTGTAGTGTTGCATCTCCTTAACCTGGGTAGGAGATAGCTGTTGTGAAAAGGCTACCTCTTCTACTTAGATATCAGACAGGGTCTCACTGAGAAGGTGTACAAGATTAAAAATTTAAGTTAAAATAAGGACTAGCAGCAGTGAACAGCCGTCAGAGAATTAGGTACAAAGGAAAAGAAAACTCCAACTTCGAATGCCAGGTTGTTTATTAAAAAACAAAAACAAGCAAAGCTGTTGGGACAACCCCTTCTTCAGTGCTAATATAGCACATAACAACAGAAGTTCTTTATGTGCAAGAAAAATGCATGTCATATGACCACAGCCAACCAATAAAATCAATTAAAACATTAATTACACACAGTTAAAATACTTAATCAATATAACGTTTAACATAGCAAGATATGCCCAATGTGTACTAGTACATGAAGCATGACATTGAAAGAAAAATGTTTATTTTTCGTAATGTGGTGTATAAATATATTACTGGCCAGGATATCCTTGCAGCAACTGCAGTTATAAGATGGAAAGGTTCCCACGTTAGACTATAAATTTCTGTCGGCCATACTACCTAAATTAAAATCCTTATAACCTAATCTTCTCTTAATACTCTTACAATTTCTATATGCGAATCTTGGTTGGTCATCCAATATATGTTGTAAATCAGGCAAGCTTCTCAAGATATGCCAGTTCTTACTTATAATGCACTTCACCTGGGGGATTCTTCTATTATAAGTAGTTATATATCTAATTACACTTGTGTACATATTAATATTTCTGTTTTGATTATTAAACCCCCTCAAGTATGGTGCAGCAATACCATCCCTACTACCAATTGCATCATTCATTATGGCGTCTATTGTTGTTTTATATCCCCCCTTTCCCAAAATTCATTAGACATTTCCTGCATCACTTCAAGACATCTTCTATCATCAGTATTAAACCTGCTGACCCTAAGGAGTTGACTCCCAATGATTCCTTTAAAAATATGGGGGACATACATGTTCATTCGATGGACATATCTATTTACATGTACCTTCTTCCTGTGAACACTTGTATTCAAAAAGCGTCTTTCTTACTAATGCCAACATCTAGATAGACATTATGAGCACTTGAACAAGACATCTTAAATTTCAGAAAAGATGTAGTACTATCTATATAGTTAACAGATTCATTTAACATATCCTTGGTCCCTTTCCAAATTAAAAAACAGTCATCCACAAAACATTTAAATCAAAGCACATTACCATTGTAAATAGCATTGGTATCATAAATAAACTGATTTTCCCATTCATTTAACACTGGGTTGGCATAGGTGCTAGCCATGGGCGTACCTATGGCCACACCAGCAACCTATAAATATGGTTTATTATCAAATAAGAAAATATCGTTAGCAAGTACTACCTCTAACAGAATAAAACTGAACACACCCAAAGGAATAAATGCCTCTCCACAGTCTAAAGCAATAAGTATAATAAATCCAAAAGTAAGATAGTAGAAAAGGCAACCATGAAACACACGATAATCCAGTCTAGCGTGTAAAATAAATAGTCTTTTAATTTAGTGCACAAAGGTAAGTGCTTTCATGGATCGCTTCATCAGACCATAAAAATCTTGTACCAGCAAGAACATTTCCTTATATATTCATCACATGATGCTAAATCAATTATATATTTAACATTTAAAGGAAAATAACATATTATATAGAACTATAAAATTCAAAGGGAAATGTCAAAATTCTAAAAACATGTAGGTACTTGTATACTGTGACTGCATACATTTGCAATACCAAGTACATAAAAGTGAATATATAAATCATTTAAAATAGTGAATTAAAACTTTAAATCAATCTAAATGAAATATATAAATACATAAGAAATGTATGTAGAAGAAAAATTATAGAAATATATCTAACTCTATTAAGCATATGCAGCTAATGATGCAGATGTTAGACTACCTCTAACAATTGACAAATAGTCTCAATCTCCCTTGCGCGTATGTTCAAATTAATCACAAGGAAATTCTGTATGGCATTAATGCCATATTCATTAGATATAACAGTAAAGTACTCATAATGTTTATCTAGATGTTGGCATTAGTAAGAAAGACACTTTTTGAATGCAAGTGTTCATAGGAAGGAGGTACATGTAAATAGATATGTTCAACGAATGAGCATGCATGTCCCCCATATTTTTAAAGGAATCATTTGGAGTCAACTCCTTAGGGTCAGCAGGCTGAATACTGATGATAGGAGATATCTTGAAGAGATGCAGAAAATGGCTAATGAATTTTGGGAAATGGTGATATAAAACAACAACAATAGATGCCATAATGAATGATGCAATTGGTAGTAGGGATGGTAAAGCTGCACCATACTTGAGGGGGTTTAATAATCAAAATAGAAATATTAATATGCACACAAGTGTAATTAGATATATAACTACTTATAATAGAAGAACCCCCCTCAGGTGAAGTGCATTATAAGTAAGAACTGGCAAATCTTGAGACACTTGCCTGATTTACAACATATATTCAACAATTCAATACTCTTAATAGCGCACAAAATTTTGTACCACCCTGAGGATACCCCCTCACTTAAAAATAATATTAAGCCTTATAGTAAACTAAGATCCCTACTGTCAGCTGATAAACTACTGATCCAAACCCATAAAGCTAATAACTCTGCTGGTGAATCCCTGTTTGCCAACTTCATTGGCAAAACCTGGAATTCATTGCCAAACTATATAACCCTATAATCCTTTAAAAGTCTCTTCAAAAAAAAAAACTCAAACAGTATCTCAAAGTGAATTGGCTATGCCCATATACCAACCCTGATTAAATTATAAACTAAAAGCATATTCTGCAATTATCATAACTTGTAACTACATCACCAAGCTCTGCTTCCAATCTGATGTCTCTTACTTTTAATTGTCTGTCCATGAGAACTGTGAGTCTCTATTAGGGAACACTACTAACCCATTGTATATAATCACTTTGTTTTTATAATTATTTGCTAACTTCTGTGTAATCTATGTAAGTTTGTCTATGTGGAGCTTTTCTCCCTGGGCCTCCGCTGAAAATGGACATGTATCCAGTCGGACTATCCCGGTAAACAAATGTAAAATAAATAAAATAAATAAATATTGGGTGACCAACCAAGATTCGGATATAGAAATTAAGAGTGTTAAGAGATTATGTTATAAGGATTTTAATTTAG
Organism: Protopterus annectens; assembly: GCF_019279795.1. NCBI lineage: Eukaryota > Metazoa > Chordata > Ceratodontiformes > Protopteridae > Protopterus > Protopterus annectens. The sequence goes on along the minus strand of NC_056732.1, from coordinate 1,370,791,580 downwards.
GTGGTATGGCTGATCGAAATGTACATTCTATGGTAGGATTTAGGGAACAAATTATTGAACATAAATCTGAAATATGCAGCGATATAACAACAAATGCTTTAAGGAAACATCTTTGAGAAACAGATAGTAGGCATGACTTTACATTCAGGGTAATATCTGTTATTAGTAAATCAAATCAGGGTGGAGATATAGACAATGTTTTGGATATTACAGATTCTTAGATTGAATGCTGACTGTAACCAAGGTCTGAATAATGCTATTACATTAAAACCTGTTTATCTGAAAATCCAAACTATTAATTAATAATGTTAAATGTTATATTGATTAAGTATTTTAACTGTGTGTAATTAGTGTTGTAATTGATTTTATTGGTTGGCTGTGGTCATATGACATATAGTTTTCTTGCATATAAAGAACTTTTGTTGTTATGTGATGTATTATTTATTTATTTATTTATTTATTTTACATTTGTTAACCGGGATAGTCCGACTGGATATATGTCCATTTTCAGCGGAGGCCCGGGGAGAAAAGCTCCAAGAGTAGTACATACAAAACATAAAGAAAGGCAAAAAACATACAGAAAGGCAAAAATGTACAAAAGTTTGGTTGCCTGAAAAAGTAAGAAATACATTTTGCAACAGTATATCATTTACAACAAGAAGTCAGAAGAAGACATTAATTATGTAGTTATAGGAACTATATGTTACTATCCTAATAGATTAGTAGTTAGATGGAGGACATAAATAACTAATTTATCTCGTAGTGTGAGGATTAGCCAGGCTTGGTACAGTAGCAAGACCATTTGGAGCCCAGGTATAGTTTGAGCTTGGTTTTGAAGTGATCCAGGGAAGAGATTGTGGTTATCTCAGGGGGTAATAGGTTCCAGGTTTTACCTAGGGAGTTAGAGAGGAGAGAGTCTCCGGCTTGGTTGTTGGTTTTGCAAGTGTGGATAAGCACCTTTTTGGAGGAGCGAAGTGGTCGTGGATTGTTATACAGGGTAATTAGGTGTTTGAGTGAGGGAGTGTTATCAGGGGCATTAATCCAAGCTGAGTTAGGTTAATGCAGTGATGTGTCCTAAAAGGGAGGCCGGTGGCAAATCTGGCAATGTGATTATAACAGGTGGTAAGTTTATTTAGATTGGACTTGTTGTTATTTAGAAGGAGAGGTGCCGCATACAGAAGAGAAGAGAGAAGATGGGAACGGGCAATGGCTACCTTGGCTAGGGGAGTTAAAAAGTTCTTTAATCTATACAGTGGACCTAGTTTTTTATTAATGGTTTTGATTAGGTGGTTGACGTGTAGGTCATATTTTAAGTGGTTGTCAATGGTGACACCTAGAAGTTTAGTAGAAGGGTCAGGAGAGATAATTGTGCCATCTTTGGATTTAATTATGAAGTTGATGGGGGTGGACTTTTGTGTAGGTAAGAATAGAAGCATTTTGGTCTTTTTGGGGTTTAGTAGTAGGCGGTGGTTGGATAGCCAGTTTTCTATCATGTTAAAGGTAGTTTGGGTCCTTAGCTGTAACTCTGCCGGGGATGTGGCTGAACATATCAAAGTTGAGTCATCTGCATATTGAATGCAGTTGACTTTAGGAATGGCAGTGTGAAGATCATTTATGAAGATGGAGAATAACAGAGGGCCTAGAATAGACCCTTGTGGAACACCCAGGCTAGTTGGTAGTAAGGTGGACAGTTTTGAGTGTCAGAGTACAGCTTGTTGTCTACCACTTAGGTAGGACTCAAACCATTGAAGAGATTTGGGTTCTGGGCAGAGTGGTCTTAGGGAGTGGATTAATAGTTGGTGATCCACCATATCAAAAGCTTTGGACAGATCCAGGAATAGAGCGGAAGAGATATGGTTGTTATTACGATAAGAATTAATGGTGTTAGAGAAGGCTAATAGGGCTGTAGTGGTGCTATGGTGAGGTCTAAAGCCATGTTGGGTATCTGCCAGGAGATGGTTGTTTATTAAATGGTTCATAAACTGCTTTTGGATACATTTTTCCATTATTTTGGCTAGGGGAGAGAGTATGGCAATTGGCCTATAGTTGGATATTTCGGTAGAGCCTCCCCCTTTATGGAGAGGGATGACATAAGAGATTTTCCAGATATTAGGAATTTTAGCTTCAGTTAATGTGCGATTTATAAGTACTGAGATAGGATAGGCAATGGCGTCAGCAGATATTTGTAGATATTCAGCTGGAAGTTGGTCAGCTGCAAGAGTGGTAGGTTTTAGCTTTTTGAGTAGGGTGTATATAAATGAGGTAGCAATAGGTTGGAAGCTAAAATGCGGAAGATTAGTAGAGGTGGAGCAGTTTGGGCTGTATGGGCTAGGTGGCAAGTTACTTGCTAGGGTTTGGATGGTTTCAGTGAAAAAGCGATTAAAGCTATTTGCAACTAATTCTGATGGTTTGTCAGTGAAGGCCTGAGGTACAGGGGTAGTCTTTTTACCAGGGTGTATTAGATTATTTAGTCCAGCCCAGAATTTTTGAGGGTTTTTTTGGTGAAAGGACTGTAGATTACTGAAGTATTTTTTTTTGTCAAGTAGTACAAGTTTTTTAGTTTCATTCCTAAGTTGCCTGTATAATATTTGATCCTGAGGGAGTTTAGTGGTTCGCCATAGAGCCCAAGCTTTGTCTCTGAGTTTAATTTTGAGCCTGGTCTCATTTGAGAGCCAAGGTGCAGTTTTTGGCTTTGTTTTTTTAGAGCGGATGGGAGCATTGGTATTAGCACTGAAGAAGGGGTTGTCCTGAAAGCTTTTCTTGGTTTTGTTTTTTAATAAACTACCTGGTATTCAAAGTTGGAGTTTTTTTTCCAAGGTGTACAAGATCTCGCTCTCATTATTATTGCAACTCAGTACGGAAAATTAGTACCATTGTCTATCATATCAGGGCTTTGTCATGTTAACATGGTAGAATTTGTGCTTCTGCCTCCTGTCTGTCAACTCTGCATGTGGTCAGCGTCACTTACATCTCTTACCATAATGAAAGGACCATCCCATGCTGCCTGCAGTTTATTGTGCCTAACAGGAACAAGCACCATCACTTTCTGCCCACCACAATGCTCCCTGGCCCTGGATGTCTGGTCATACCAGACCGTTTGCTGTTGCTGTGCTTATGTTAGGTGTCTTGTATCATCTGTCATCCCGCGAGTTTCCGAAAACCTTGTGCTGAAGTTTAAGACGTACTCTACAGCATATTTCTTGTGAGAATGACAGTTGCATTTCCACTCTTCACAAATTAAATCTAGGGCCTCCATACCCTGTGACTATACAGCAACTCAAAGAGTGGGAATCATATGGATTCTTTTTTTTTTTCAAAACAGGTTTATTGTTTTAACATATAAGAGAAATATCATAACAATTTTATACAAGTAATTAAAAATAGGTATTATTATAATATTCAACAAAACAACTAAAGTATTTACAAAGACATCCACTACAATCAGATCAATTAATTAAACTAAAATACCATGCTATTGAAATTAAAATTTTTTTAACAAATTTTGTAAATTATCCCATACAATAAAATAAGATGTTTTTCTATTTGTTCTAGTCCTAATTGTGTTTATTTCCATATGGCACACTATATTCATAACATTTTTAAATTCATTGAACGAAGGAGGTGTATCTGAAATCCAATTTCTAGTTATTATTTTCCTAGCCACTGCTAGAATAGACCATAACAAGGGAAGCTTAACCTTTTTAACACTTTGAGATACAGGTGTGTTGAATAATATAAGAGATTTAGAAATAATGAAATTATCTGTAAAAAGAGCCTGCAAAAATTCATTAATTGACTTCCAGTATTCTTTCAATTTTATACAGTCATAAAACATATGAGCCCAGTCAGCATTAATTTCTACATTACATCTCTTACATAGATTATCTTTATTATTTATTTTATTCATCATCAAAGGTGTATAAAAAGATCTATGTAAAAATTTCCATGTATAAAGTCTCCAGACAATGGAAGACATAGTTCTATAAGCAGATTCCAATATATATTGTTTATCTTGTTGATTTGGTGGGTCCCCATTAATAGAAGTGAAATAATTCCAGTATAAATCTACACTGTAAAAAGTTTCTTGTCTGATAACTTTATGTATGTATGAAAGTTTACCTTTATCAGAAACTTTATGTTGTAAATTTAATATCAAGTAATCAATCAGTGTTGGAATAGATTCTTTAACAGTTATAGACATTAAATCTATTTTATTAATGAGATGTTGTCTAAAGGTCTGAACCTCTAACCAGCAAGTTTCTCTTAGATCAAATTCTTGTTTTAAGAAATCTAGATTTTTAACTTTATTATCAGATATCAACTGATACCAGTACTTTAGATCATTATCTATAGCTAAATGAGTTCCTTCAGATGTAGATGACAAAAGCATACCCTGAGTATACATTATAGGAAATACAATAAAATTCCATTCCCTATACTTAGGGTGCATGAATATAAAGTTACGATAAATAATAATAATATTTAATGGGTAACAAACTATATGTTTAGGTGTAATAGATAAAGTACAAAATTCCTTTAGTAACCATAACATGGAGTTATTTACAATCATATTTTTATGTGTTAAGGAGATTTTCATGAAGTGTATACTAATTAGCTCCCAATAATCTTTCCATTTTGTGACATATGACTGATCTATTAATAAAGTAATAACTTTTACAATAGAAGAGATAGTATATAAATTAAAGTCTGGAAAAGAAATACCCCCTTGAGACCAGCTATTAGTATGTTTCTTTAATGCAATCCTAGGTCTATTAGGTGCCCATAAGAAATTTAACATTAGTGTGTTCAGTTTCTTGATAATTATTTTTGTAGGTGGAAGTATTATTGATTGTATTAAGTATAAAATCTTGGGGAATATTATCATTTTAATAATTGTAAGTCTCTCTTCCATAGTAAAAAACATATTATACCATGACCCCCCCAAAACGTGCACGCTGATTGGCCAGCGTGCCCGTTGTAAATCGAGTTATACTAATGGAAAAAGGTCCGGTCGCCGGACTTTTTCCATTAGTATAACTTCGTTAAAACACTGTCTCGCTATGTTAAATGGGTTTAACATGCGAGACAGCTTTAAAATAAGCAACGGAGATCTCCGTTGCTTATTTTAAAGCTGTCTCGCTATGTTAAACCCATTTAACATAGCGAGACAGTGTTTTAAAACAAAGGAGAAAGCAAGATCTCCGCTTTTTTTTTTTAAGCTATGTTAAATGAGTTTAACATAGCGAGACAGTTTTAAAATAAGCAACGGACATCTCCGTTGCTTATTTTAAAACTGTCTCGCTATGTTAAACTCATTTAACATAGCGAAACATAAAAGCAACGGAGATCTTGCTTTCTCCGTTGCTTTTCACAGCTCTGATGTACTGCACAGGTGCGCAGTACATCAGAACTGCCGGATGCCAGACATCTGTGGAAGGGCAGCAAACAGGCATTATACTATGCCATTATTTAAGAAAAGTAAAAGTTTCTTTTCTTAAATAATGTCATATAATAGCAATAACCACTTCTGGGTGTGGGTAATGCTAAATTACCACGGTTGGCTTTGTTTGGTCCCTCGGGCTTAGCCCTCAGGACCAAACCACGCCAACCGTGGGTAAATTAACATTACCCAGCGCGGGTTATTGCTATATTATTCCAGGTATTAAAAGATTTTGTATATTAAGAAAACAGGTATTATAATTATTATATATAATAGATTTAATATCTTTAGATAGTATTATACCTAAATAAGTTATCTGACCTGAATTGGGTACATATTTAGTAAAATCACTAATGAGAATATTTTTTCGTGTATATATAGGTAGTATTTTAGTTTTTCTTCATTGAATATTAAACCAGAAATACTTTTAAAATTCATCATGTTATCAAATAGAGACTGTATAGAAGAATTAGATCCTGCTGATGTAATTAGAACATCATCTGCAAAAAGTTAAATTTTGGATGTTGTATTTTCATCTATTTCAAAACCCTCTATGTCAGTACTGTTTCTGATCAAATTAGCCCAAGGCTCCATTACTAAAGTGAATAACAGTGGAGAAAGTGGACATCCTTGTTTTGTACCTTTAAGAATGGGTATTTTTTGTGAAACATATGTTCCTACCTTAATATAAGCCAACGTTCCTTTGTATAAATGTTCAATTAGATTTACAAATGCATCCGAGAAGTTTGTGCACTTCATTAAGGTAAACAGATAGTCCCAACTTACTGAATCAAATGCTGAACTTATATCAAGACTAATAAGTGTTAAATCTTTCTTTTCCCTATTTGCAAAATCTATTAATGTTAAAGTTCTTCTTATATTATCAAAAGTATTTCTATTTACAATGAAGCCTGTCTGATCTATATCTATAATGCCGGGAATGATTGTCTTCAATCTATCAGCAAAGATATTCATAAACATTTTATAATCAACATTAAGTAATGAGATGGGCGATATGAAGAACATCTAGTTGGATCTTTATTACGTTTTAAAATTGGTGAAATAAATGTATATTGCCAAGATGGGGGGGGTTATTAACTCAGTTTGGGCCAAAATAAAAACCTTATGTATTAATGAATATGTATTTTAGAAAGGATTTTATATATCTCTGGTATAATACCATCATTACCCGGTGCTTTGTTTGATTTAAGCTTATTTATTTGTGTAATAACTTCTGTATATGAAATACCCTTGTCCAATAGTTTAATCTGTTGTTTATTAAGCTTTTATTCATATTTGTGGTTATAAACTCCTTTATTTTATCTTTAGGTTCCATGTTAATATTATTATGGTTAATTTTGTGAAAGTGATTTCTAAATTCATCTAGTATTTCTGGTATACTAGAAACATTCTTCTTTTCCTTAGAGAAAATATTTCTTTGATATGGTTTTGTTTATTCAACCTTTTGTTTTATTTTTAAGTCTATATAAGTATTTGGGGCTTATTGAATAAGACAAAACTTGTATTCTCTAAAGTTATTTTAACTTTATGAGTTAAAATTTCTTTGTATTTCTCATTTAGTTTGTTTATTTCTTCAATAACTTTCTTGTCCATAATATTTTCTTTATTATTATGTTTATAAGAGTCTAATTTACTTTGAATATCTAACAATTCCTTATCCCAAGATTTCCTTTTATTATTATACCATCTGATACTTTGTCCATATAGATATGATTTTAAGGCATCCCAAACATAAACAATGGAGACTTCAGGAGTGTTATTTATGTCTAAAAATGTTTTACTTCTGAAAGTATATATTCTTTATAGTCTTTTAGTTGAGTTAAGTATGCTGGTATCCTTTTGATCTGAACATTATGAGTATTTTTATCATGAATTCAAAAACAATTGAATTATGATCAGATATAGGACATGAAATGATTTTGGAATTAATTAAATCTGTTACCATCTGGTTAGAAATAAAGACCCTATCTATTTTTGAATAAGTTTTGTATCTGTTAGAAAAAAGGTGTATGGTAATGATTTTGAATCTATCTGATTATTAATATCATTCAAATGATAAGAATTAGCAAAATCCTTTAAATGTTTTGCATTAGATGTAATTCTTCTCTTTCCTATAGTGGTAGTATCACTTTCATGTAGTATACAATTAAAGTCACCAGCTAAAATAATATCTCCTATAGAGAATGATATGATCTTATCAAGATGATGTTTCACTGTATTAATACCAATTCCAGGTATCCAATATACATTAATTAAAGTGTAAGTCTTCCCATTAATTTGTATTGTAACCATACAAAACATTCCTTTGTCATCCTGATAAGACTTAATGGTTTTAGGAATGGGCATACTTTTATTCCATAAAATAGCCACTCCTCTTTTTTCTGAGTGTGCTCTGAACTAACCAATATTGTATATTTGTTTGTGGCTAGTTTATCAATATCTTTTTCAAGAGATGGGTTTCTTGTAGGAAAACTAAGTTGGCCTTATGTAAATTAATGTATCTTATTAGGCTTGCCCTTTTACATGGATTATTCAATCCATTAATGTTTAAAGAAATTCCTTTTAAAGATGTCATTTGGCATTTTAAAACTTAAGAATCTTATGATCAAAATAACAAATAACAAGATAAGTAATGTTACATCTCCTCCTTTAGGTGTACCTTTAAATATAGCTGTATTTATTGAATCTCTTATGGGATTTCATATAGGATTCAATTTTGTTTGTAGTGACAATGAATGTACAAAATATATTGTGGATGTCAAAACTATATACAAATAACAATGAACAAGTGAAAAATAATGTAAGGATTAAACCTTGCATCCAGCCTGGAGTTGTAAACTCCAACTTAGAGTAGTATTTACCACTCAAGTTAACCCCCTACCCTAAGCAGCAGTACTTCAGCTACCACCTTATCAATTTAATACTAGTTATATTTAACTGAAGTTAACAGTTTTCAATTCAATTATCTAGCAAGACAAAACTACACATTTGGTAAAACAGCATCATATAAACTAAAATAAACCTTTTTTTTTTTTTTTTTTTTTTTAAACTGTTCATACTACTGTATACATCCATGTAATATAAAACACTTGTATTCAAATAGCATTCAAATAATCTTGATGTTAGAAATCAAGAGGAGAGAAAAATAAGTTCTAACATTCATTTAAATCAAAAACTTTGGCTAATATGATTCAGACATTACATATATTAGGATGCATCTATTTTCTGTCATGTAAATACAGTTAACAGCTTCCAAAAAAAAACTTGAATTGCTTGTATATGAGCTTTTACTGAAACTCATTATTGCCAATAGAATAAAATATTGTATTCATAGAAATTGTTATAAATCATACTTCATAGTTAAGCAGATTCTCAGAAACATTTATATATATATCTACATACACACACACACACACACACACACACACACACACACACACACACACACACACACACACACATATATATATATATACATGCATACACACATACACACACATATACACATATATATATATATATATATATATATATATATATATATATATATATATATATAGATATATATACACATGTATACACACACACACATACACACACACACACACACATACACACACATACACACACACAAACACACACACACACACACACACACACACACACACACACACACACACACACACACACACACACACATACACACGCATACACACACACACACACACACACACACACACACACACACACACACACATACATATATATATATATCTGATCTCACTGAGTTGTATCTTTACTGAGCACCATCTTACATTGCTGTACCTTCAATAAATCTGTCTGCTTTATACAAAATAATGCACAGCAAACACATTTTAGTAACCAGATTTTACAAACATGCTATACTACTGCTTTAAAATATATCACATGACAATTTCTTCCAGTATAGAGTTATAAAATTATTTATGCTTGTCAATCAGATGAATTAAATGAGTTATAGTAATGTATATGTTTGGGACATAGGTTTTTAACACATATTATTAATCTGCTATTCCTGTATCTGTGATGTGTCAGTGTGATATCTAGGTCAAAGGTAAGACCAGCTGCTTTCAGTTTCTCTGTGAGAATTCTGAGAATTGAAGCTTTTGAAGTAGCTCATGGACACTGTGCATGAGACAGCCCACATCCCAGATTGTCTCTCTTAACATTTTGGCGGGAAACGTATTAAAAACTAGTGACAAACATTCATTTAGCAGTGTAAATGCATTTAAACATGACAAAACATTCACAATGCATTCTACAGGTTATTACAGACTCTATGTAAGTGAAATCAAGCCCAAAATTATTAATAAGTAACAAAACTCAACATTTTTGTCCCAACTCAACTCCTATGCGAATCTTATTATTTACTGTGTCTATATGATCAAAAGTATTTCTATATATTAATAAAGAAAAGAAAAGAGAGTAGAAAGTAAAAGGGTGTAAGGCAGAAATAAAAAAAATGTAAGAGAAAGCTATAAGAAGTATATACAATAGAATATTACTTACTGTTTATATTAATAGAGTTAAAAATAAAACATATTATTTACTATTATTTAGTTCTAATTATTATTAGTTAAAGCATGACAGATTATTTACAAACAAGCATAAGCAGTGTAATCAAGAAAGTATAATTAGGTAGTGTCATTCCTGTATCTGTGATGTGTCAGTGTGATATCTAGGTCAAAGGTGAGACTAGCTGCTTTCAGCTTCTCTGTGAGAATTCTGAGAGTTGAAGCTTTTGAAGTAGCTCATAGACACTGTGCATGAGACAGCCCACATCCCAGATTGTCTCTCTTAACATTTTGGCAGGAAACTTATTAAAACTAGTGACAAACATTCATTTAGCAGTGTAAATGCATCTAAACATGACAAAACCTTCACAATGCATTCTACAGGTTATTACAGACTCTATGTAAGTGAAATCAAGCCCAAAATTATTAATAAGTAACAAAACTCAACATTTTTGTCCCAACTCAACTCCTATGCAAATCTTATTATTTACTGTGTCTATATGATCAAAAGCATTTCTATATATTAATAAAGAAAAGAAAAGAGAGTAAAAAGTAAAAGGGTGTAAGGCAGAAATAAAAAATGTAAGAGAAAGCTATAAGAAGTATATACCATATAATGTTACTTACTGTTTATATTAATAGAGTTAAAAATAAAACATATTATTTACTATTATTTAGTTCTAATTATTATTAGTTAAAGCATGACAGATTATTTACAAACAAGCATAAGCAGTGTAATCAAGAAAGTATAATTAGGAATAGCATTTGAAGAACATATAAACTTTTAAAGGAAAAAAAAATGTATCAAATTACTGACCTTATTTTTCCTCTTCAGAAAGAGAAACAAGTTAAATCACAGCTTGCCATTAAATCTCCAAATATTTTGACTAGTTATGAAACAAAACATTTCTTTGCACACAGAGAATAACTTTGATTAAATCTTTTTCAAAATATTTGTTGCTTCTTGGAAATGCAGGAACTATATTTAAAAAGATTAATAATAAAATAAAATGATGAGAGAGAAAAAAAAAAAAAACATAGTACAAATCATTTGTTTTTTAGTCTCTTCTTCTTCTCTGAAGTCTTCCACGAAGTTTCAGTTGCCAGTCTCTTTAACGAAGGACTAGCCCATTCCATTTCTTCTATTTTTTCAAAATCTTATTTTTTTTGATAAACAGTAAAGCAGAGTCTAAGTCATCGAAAATATTAGGACCATCAGGAAGGAAGATTTTAAGCTTGGCAGGAAACAGAAGGTATGTTTTAAACTGTGCTTTTTTAAGCTCCCTTATTAGTGGCAGAAAAACTTTTCTTTTAGCTAATACCATGGAAGGATAGTCATTGTCAAAACGCACAGTTGTTTCATTAATCTTAACAGGAGCTTTAGCCCAAGCAGATTTAAGAACCATCTCTTTATCAAAAGATGATAGAAATCTAACTATAACTGATCTAGGATAGTTTTTGTTAGAGTTAGTATTAGCTATAGATCTATGTGCTCTTTCAATACCAAAGAGAATGCTTCTGGTAAATCTAAAGTTTTAGGGAGCCATGTTGTTAAAAAGAAGTAATATTGTTACCTTCAATATTTTCTGGCAGTCCAAAAATCCTAATGTTATTGCCTAGATCTATTTTCCAGGTCATCCAGCTTTGTTTGTAAATGTGTATTTTGTTTCAGCAGAAACTCAATGTTGATTTCCTCTTCTTGTATTCTATTTTCCATGTCATTCACAGCTTCTTCTATGCCTGTCATCTGGATCTTCTGTTGTTGCAGGTCCATATGTAACAAGTCTATTTGTTTTGTAGTTTTTCTATGAAAGTGTCTATTTTAGTATCCATTTTATCCATCTTAGCAGTAAGTTGCTGGACTATAATTATCAGAGACTGAAGTTCTTTCTTGATGCTGGAATCTTGAGAATTTGTCTTACTGGAACTCATTTCAGACTGATAGACTGACAGGAAAATTTCCAAAGTAATTTCTGACAGGAATATTATTAAGATTTCCTTTCTTTTTTAGATATAGTTCAAGAACTATATAAAACAAACATATTTAGAAAGAAAATTACTTCAAAAATTAATTTTTTAAGTAATTAATTCCTGTCAATGTAATGAAATTGGTGGAGCTGAGGAAATCTGCTGCTATCCTGTGTTCATCCTTGGCCACGCCCCCAATCATATGGATTCTTGAGGCAACTCTCTTTATTCAAAGAAGTGGGGCAAGTACCTGTCACCCTCTCACTTTAACTGTTCTGTGAATTCTGTCAATAATGCCTTTATTGTAGAGTTCAGTCTCTCCACCAGATCATTAGTCCATGGATTATAGAGGGTAGTCTTTAAATGCTTTATCCAGCAGCTTCCACAAACAGGCCTGCAAGTCTGAGATGAAATTGGCACCTCTGCCAATTGATAGTTCTCCTGTGAAGCTTACCTTGCTGAATATTTCTAACAGAACATCTGCTACCTTCTCAGCCTTAATAATAACTGCAGGTATCTACCAGCATGGCCCACCACCACTAGAGTACTTATTTCTTATTTATGGAGCTTGAGGTACTAAAAGGCTACACATTTTCCATAGCTCCTATCCAAAACAGTTTCTCAGTGACAGGCAAAGGCATCAAAGCAGTTTTAGGTCTATCTCTTGCTTTGTTGGCTACCTAGCAATGCTTGCATGTCTTGCAGCAGCCCTCCACATCTTTTGCAATAGCTGGCTAGATAAAAATCTGCATAAATGTTCTTTTTGTACTTGATGGTCGTATGGCGTTTGTAAGGAATCTCATGGGCTATGGCTAGAAGTACCCCTTAGTAGGCTCTTGATACAACCAGCTGTTGTATCATTTCTCCTGCTAGCCCTCCCTCAGGAATCTATTCTATTCACAATAACCCTTTTTCCCAGGATACAGACTTTTCTGCCCTTGATGATCAGGTTTTTCCTTGGCTGCTTCCCTCAAGTTCTGTAAAGAAGGGTGTGAGAGCTGAGCCTATACAGGCTCTTTATTTGTGATCCCCCCATCTTCCTGTCTAAAGGAAGTCTGGAATCTACTGGCAGACATACCTCAAACTTTGTCTTCCTACTTTGCCTAACTCTCTTCATGAAGTAACATCTTCCAAGTGAAGGCCAGTGTCTGTCAACAGCTGTGGCACAGATTTAGGATCACTTCTGCTAACCAGTTCCCTTTTTAAAATATCTACATCACCAGCCTTAGCTGGAGGTGTGATCCCTGGCTGGGTCTCCATTTTGTTGCTTCCTCCTGCATGCTTGTCTCCCCTCCTAGCTGCATGTAATTCCATGATACAAGGTACTGCATTATAATGCTGTTTCCCTCTTGGTAATAGTCTCTTATGCTTACATCAAGATAGGGTATAAACTCTTGTGATAGTACAATGCAGCATTGTCTACAAACAAATGGTCATCATTTTATAGATACTTCAGGCTGCTGCCTCCCATGACTTTTGTTCCCTCCTTGTCTCAGTGGACATCAGTGCTGTTTATGTACCCTTTTGTGGCCCTGCAAACATTTAATCCGAAGACCCGGGCATATACTAGAACTGGTTGCTTCTTCCTTTGTTTGTAGACCCTGCAGTGATGGCTTTGTCTGTCATCTTTGGGTTCCTTTATACCCATGCATAGTGTTGGGTGCCCCCTTCTTCTTCACTTGTGACCTGCTAGCTATCTAGATGCCCATTTTTCCGTCTCATCTCTTTAGCAGTTTTACACTTGTGGCTTACCAACCAGGGTCTTATGTCCTCAGGCAGAGTTCAGTATGTTAATTTTGTCTCTAAAAGGTCCTTTAATTTTTCATATATAGTAACTTTTTGTTTTATTTTATGCAAGTGTTAACTCACCCACACATACATCACTCCAGCCTTCTGTCCTGACTCATGGTAGCATACCATCATAGACATGACTTACCAGGTTACAGACCTCCCAGTTACTGCTTTACTCTTGTTAATGAGCCAATTAATTAATTAATTAATTAATTAATTAATTAATTAATTAATTAATTATAAACCAAAATGACAGTGTGCAGATCACTCTAGGCAGTGGAGGTGAATCCCACCAGTTTTGTCACCAGTTAACCTTAAATACCCTATAATCAAACAAGAAATACATAAATAGATGACCAGCCATAAAATTTTAAAAGTGAATAAATAAAAAATAATTAGAATAGAATGAGGTGCACATAAACAATTCATAGTTTCATAGGTTGGTACTAGGCCGTTGGCCCTAGGGCTTATACAAGCCTAGCCATAGCAATTCCCTGGCTATTTCTTCCCAGAATATTTACTTCGCTGGTCCTCTGTCTAGCAGGGCAACTGACATGATCCCCGGGATGGATTTCCTATCTCCCATCCAGTTGTCAATGTTCCTTTTGAAAAGGGCCAAAGAGGTGCTCAGCTTGACATGTATGTGCAGTCTATTCTAGAGTATGGAGAGTCTCTGGGTCAGGAACCTATGCCTCTAGCATTTTTTGTTCATTGTGATGACCAGGTTTTGATCCCTGGAGCATGTAGCTCTGGGGGATTGGGATTTCTTTAACTATAGCATGTCCAACAGCACTGGGTTTGACATGGCCTTGTAAGTTAAGCAGAGATCATCTCTGAGTATGCGATATGCGACAGAGTATAGCTGGAGTTTTTTTTAGACAGTCAGCATATGGCATCTGCTTTAGGTCTGTGATTCTTTTAATGAGGTATTTCTGTGGCCTTTCCAGTTGTTGCAGATGTCTGGTGAGGTACATACCAAATGGGGCGTTGTACTCTATAATGGGTCTAATGAGGGATGAGTACAGTGGGACAATGACCTCCTTTTTTCTGGATGAAAAGCTCTTAGTGATGAGGTGTGCCACATAGAAGGATTTCCTGACTGCTGTGGCTTTGTGGTTATCGAAGGTGAGACCACTGTCCACCTGTGTCCCTAAGTCCCTTATCACACTTTTGGTGTTTAGTATACTGCCACTTATGTGGTAATTCATGGGTACATGGTTTTTCCCAAAGGGGATAACTATACATTTCTTGGCATTGAGCTTGAGCCTATGTCCAAGCATCTGTTTCTGTAAGGCCCTTTTGTAGAATATCCACATCATTTGGGGATTCAATAATAGCTCCCAGTTTGCAGTCATTTGTAAACTTTGTTAGCCAGAGTCTCTTAGTGATAGCCTGTACTTCAGAGAAGTAGATATCAAACAAGAGCGGTCCAAGGACTGAACCCTGAGGTACTCCGCGTGTCACTTGTCTGGAGCTGGATTTTGAGTCAGCTACTTTTACAGTGTGGGTTTTGTCAGTAAGCCAGTTGGCAACCCATTGAGTGATGTAGGGATTAACGCCCAGGTTAGTAAGTTTATCTATGATTCCAGAATGGGGAATGGTGGTCAAAGACCTTGGCGAGGTCCAGATAGGCTGTGTGGACCACCTTACCTTCATCCTCGGCTCTGGAGACTGATTCAAAGAAGTCAATCAGGTTCAGGAGACAAGATCAGCCCTTTATGAAACCAAACTGGGTGGGGTCCAGTGTTTGAAGGTTGCCAATGTCTTTGTTTATAAGTTCCAGGATAATACATTCCATGACTTTGCAGATCAGGCTTGTCAGACTGATGGGACAATAGTTCCCAGGATCCAAGGTGGATTCCCCCTTGTGGAGTGGAATAACTGCAGCTGTGCACCACTCATTGGGCATGAAGCCTGAGGTGAGGCTATGATTAAACATGACACTTAGGTGAGGTGCCAGTTCATTTTATAGTTCATGTAGTACACAGCCTGGGATGTTGTCTGGTCCCATGGATGCTGTATTCTTAGCTTTGGAGAGCGTGTTTTTTACTTGTGTGGTCGTGATTACCAGAATTTGGCAATCTTTTTGGCATTGAGATCAGCTCTTTAGGGGGTGAGAAGGGGTGAAGTTGGCACTGAATCGATTTACCAGGATATTGGCAATATTCTTGGGATCAGTATATTTAATGCAATTTTGTTGTAGGTCAGAGCAGATCTGAGCATTGCCATTTAGATTCTTGACATAACTATAGAATGCCTTGTGGTTGTCCTTGGAATCTTTGGCAATTTTATTTTCGTAACTAGCTTTGGAGGATTTTATGAGGGATCTTAGCTTCTTACTGAGGCTGGTAAGGGAGTTTTTTGCATCCGGGGATTTTCCTCTTTTCTGATACAGTTTCTTCTTTCTGTTGTATAGTTAGTTTATGGCAAGTGACCACCAGATTGGGTTCGTTTTTTTGGGACGAGACCGTCTTGGTTCTGTTTGGAATGGCATGATTCATGCAGGAGTGGATGTGCTCATACAATGCCTTAGTATAGGATTCAGAAGTCAAACATTCAGTTCCTGTCTGCATGGGTGTCATGAAGTTTGTCACTTATGACTTGAGTAGCATGAAGTTGACTTTGGAGAAGTTTTTATGGAGGTTTCTTTACTGGGGGTGGGGGGTGTGTGGAATGTGGATGTCAAGTGTGATTAGCTTATGGTCAGACCTAACCAATGAGGGAGTGACCACTGGTGTGGAGCATCAATCTCCCATGTTGGTAATGACCAGGTCTAGGATATTTGAGCCCCTGGTGGGACTATGGATTAGTTTGTCCAGGGAGTTGGAATTTATGAATTCCAAGAAATGTTGGGCAAAGGTGTTGGTACCCGAGTAGTTTTCCTAATTAATGGCAGGGTAGTTGAAATCACCCAGTATTAGGGTGTTTGGTTGTACTTATATTTTCTAGTATGTTTAGAAAGGTGTAGTGAGAATCTTGGGTAATGGTGGGGGATTTGTAGCAAGCTACAGTTTGGATTGTAGTCTTAACTAGTGTTAGTTGCAGCTGTAGAATTTCAGATGTATTGTGTCAGGCAACTAGCCTGGAGGTGTGAATATCCTTGGTGAATATGGACACTCCTCCGCCTTTAGTGCTTTGGTCCTGGTTTGATGGCTGAAAAGTGTGGTAAGAGTTGTAGTCTGGTATTGCAGGGGTGCCCTCTGGAGCCTTGAACCAGGTCTCAGTTTCTGCACAGATATCAATGTTCTCCATTTTTTGGAGTGCCTCGAGAGAGTGAATTTTGAGGTTTAGACTTCGAGCATTGAGTAGCATTACCTTCAGATTTTGCATGCTTATATCTGTTACGGTGGTGGTTTTGTCCTTTGTTTGAGCCTTGCCTAAAAAGGCACTATAGGGGTGGCAAGAGTCTTAGCTAGTAACCTGAATCCTAGGGGTGACAGGTGCAGACCATCTGTGGCAAAGCATTGTGGTTTGTCAGTCATGTCATCCCAGGCAGACAGATACTGGATCCCCTTTGAATGAAACTAGAAACTTAGCCAATTGTTGAAGTCAATCATTTTGTCCTTATACTGTGGTATCATTCTGGATGACGGCAGGATGCTGCTCAGGGCTAGGGTCATACCTGCCTAGGCCACATGATCCGAGAGCTCTTCCATGTCTCTTTTCACGTAATCCAGGGAGGTACATCTCAAGTCATTCACTCCAACATGGACAATGACAGAGTCGTATTTGTACTTGTTGTAGAGTGACTTGAGTGCATAGATTATGTGGTGGATCCTGGCACCCGACAGGCAGCTGACTGTAATTTTCTCCTTGTTCAGCATGGTGAGTGGGACATCAGTGTGCCTGACTATAGTCACCTATGACTAAAGTGTTGGGTACGTTGTCTTGCCTTAGGGGCTGTTGTTTGGTGGCACACTGGTGTTTTGAGCTATGTGTCACTTTGGTTGTGATTGGTGTTTGTTTGCGTTTCAGCTTTGGAGGTCTTTGTTGCTTGGGCAGGTTAATGTTAAGGGCCTCTGCATAAGTGGGTTTAGTGTTACTATGTGTGGATGTTGGTGGTGTGAGTTTTGAAGAGCTATGTGTTGCTTGAGGTGTAGTGCAGGTGTTAAACTTCTCCTCTTGACTGTCTAGCACAATCTTGGCTGGAGAGAGCTTTGCTTCCAGTTTGGCTATGTAAGTGCACCTCTCGCAGGTTGTAGTGTTAGGTGGTAGGAGGAGAGGGTTGTCTGTGTACATGAGGCAATTGCTGCATTGCCCCAGTATGCCCAGATTCACCAGGTGGACAAGAGAAATCACTGGAAGCTGATGCTTGGACATGCCTGGTTCAGTGTTTCTTTTGTAAAGTACAAGAGCTGTTTTCCCTTACCTTGGCAAGGTACTTTGCAGTTATAGGCTGTTTAGTGCCTACGATTAATTTCTCCTTATTAACAAGGATAATTGAGTGCTTGTATCAGTTTAAGGCTTCCTAGTGCTTTCCAGCAGGTTTTAGAGCAAGTGCTAGTCACAGGGATTCAGATTTTAGTGCTACTACTGAGAAACCAGCTAGTTCTAATGGAAAATTTGAAGAACAGACTTTCTGGTACCGGGAATAGTTTAAAGTGCTAGACTAATAAGCTAATAAAAGTGCAGGAGAGCAGAGAACTAGCAGATCTAAGGGGAAAAAATTAAAGAGCACCACTCAGAAGCTTACAAAAAATCCTGGATACAGCAAATCCATATCTGGGCTACACTAGTTGAAGGAAAGGTAGGAAACAGTGTTTTTTTTTTTTTTTAGTAGAAAGTGAAGTGGCAGAAGATAATGAGATAATTCATAGATTGCTACTAGGCTAATGATCATGAGGGCCCTTTTAAGTCTACCTGTTCACCCCAACCCATTTGGGTCCCAAATATCATGGGCATCTAATGTTAGTAGGGAAATAATTAAAGATTTGTAGGTAAGGCGTTTGTTAGGATAATTCTTTTCTTATTATCAGCCTCAGTTTATAACGGACATGGGGCCAGACTGGGGAGTAAATTTATGATGTTCCATTCAGTTATCAAGGTTTCTTTTGAATAGGGTCAGGGATAAACTCTGTTTTATGTGGATGGGGAGCCTATTTCATAGTGCAGGGATCCTTTGGGATACATAGCTTTCTCTCTGGCATGTTCTGTTTATGTCATAAGTGAAGTTCAGATCCCTGGATCTAGTGTTTCTGGTGCTGTTTGTTCTGCACATGTGCAACAGATCCAACAGGTTTGGGTCTGAGGAAGCCTTGTAAGCCAGGCAAAGATCCCCTCTCAGTATCCTGTAGGATACTGAATATAGAGGCAGAGCCTTTAGGCAGTTAGTGTAGGACAGGGTATTCATGTCCTGAATTCTCCTTATAACAAACCTTTGTGGGTGTTTCAACAGTTGCAAGTGTCTGGTCAAATACATGCCAGAGAGGACAAGAGGACATTGTATTAAATGATAAGTCTGACAGGGGCGCAGTACAGTGGTATTAGAACTTCCTTGAACCTGGATGCCATACCCTTACCTATAAGTTAGGCAACATAGAACGATTTTCTTACTATCTTAGCTACATGTTGGTTAAAGGCCAGATTGTTGTCTACATATATTCATAGATCCCTTACTACTGGGTTAACTCTTAGGAATATTTTATTAATGGAGTAATTAACCTCAGTTGACAGTTTCCTAAAGGGCATTATAATGCATTTTTTGCATTGAGTCTCAGGCCATGGCTTTGGCACCAGTCATTTGTCTGTTTTAAAACCTCTTGCAAGATGTTGGTGTCTTGGGGGAATCTGGAATAGATCCCAATTTATAGTCATTTGCAAACTTGGTGAGCCAGAGAACTTAAACGTTATTCTTGACTTTTGAGAAGTAGATGCCAAACAGGAACAGGTCCAGAAAAGAGCTCTAGGGTACTCCACTGGAGACTGTTCTCCTGGTGGAGGTGGTCTCACCAATTCTGACTTCTTGGGTCCTGTCTGAGAACCAGCCAGCAATCCAGTGAGTTATGTAAAGATTTATGTTTAGCTCAGAGAGCTTGACAACAGTGTCTGAGTGGTGTGTTGTACTGAATGTCTTGGTTAGGTCGAGATACACAGTATAAACTGTTATACCGTCATCCATTGCCTTGGTGATCCTCTCAAAGAAGTCTGCCAGGATATGTAAGCATGTTCTTACCTTAACAAAGCCATATCAGGATGGGTCTAGTGTCTGTAGCTTGCTAATGTCCTTGTTTATCATTTCCATGATAATTCTTTCCATGGCTTTGTATATTAAGCTTGTTAGACTGATGGGTCTGTAGTTTCCTGGCTTGGTTGATGGTCTGCCCTTGTGAAGGGGAATGACTGTTGCAGTCCTTCATTCACTTGGAATGTAGCCTGTCTCAAGGCTATAGTGAAGAGCGCCTCTAGTGGTCCTGTATTAGACTGTTTAGGAGGCAACTATGGATGTTGCCAGGATCCATAGAGGTGGTGCTGCCAGCATTTGATCCCTGCTAATAGTTGGTGGTAGTTAAAAAAAAATAGTTGGGGTTAGTTTGTTGGAGGGAATTTCACCTAATGGATATGGGGGGAGTGGGGGGGGGGTAAAATCTGAGCTGAATTTATCAACTTGTAGATTTTCTGTCACTGATTGGTGTAGATAGTACCATTCACCACCAATTCAGCACACTGTTGTGTGTTACCTCTAAGGTTTGGGATATAGGTGAAAAAGGCCTTGTGACTGTCCTTAGCCTGCAAGGCCATCATGACATTGTAGCTGGCCTTGCTGGACATATTAGACCTCTTAGTTTCTTGTTTAGTTGCATAACAGAACACTTGTCTTTATTGGAATTGTTCTTTCTGATTTCTGACTATGAGCTTTCTTCTTTTATTATATACCATTTTAGGCAAGGATTCCACCAATGGTGTTTGTTTTTAGTGTTCGTTTTGGGTTTACTTCTGGCATGTATGGCAGTATCCATGCAAACATTCTCATGTTTTTAGAGAGACCCTATGAATAATTCTATTTAGGTAGCTGTGATCTCGGGTTTAAGGAGAGCGTGACAAATTGTCACTTAATAGGATATAGTTTACCTTAGAATATTTCATAACTGTTACTGGTTTAGCTGGATTTTTTGGGTTGATTTTACTTGAAATAAAACAGCTTTGTGATCTGACCTCACTATTGATGACATGACATGGGGGTCGGTGCAATGCTCTCTCATGTTGGTGAGTACCAGATCCAGTATGTTTGATCCTCTGGTTTTAGTGTGCTCTATCTATTTCAGGGTGTTTGTGTTGATAAACTCCTGGATCCATTGTGTCTGTGAGTTTGAGGCAGTGTAAGTTTTCCAATAGAAGGGTAGTTAACGTTAAACATGAATAGGGTGTTTGGTTGGATGGTGAGCACCTCTAGTAGGTTTCGGTAAAAGTTGTGAGACTCTAGGGTCATAGGTTGTGACGTGTACTAGCTATCCATGATATGGTGAGGGACCTTTTTTGGTGACTTGCATGTGGATGAGCTCCATGGTATCATTTTGTTTCACTACCCTGAAGGCATGTTTGATGCTAAAGGAGATTGGTACACCTCCAGCTTTGGTCCCAGTCTGTGGTGTTGTTGGTCTAAATGTGTGGAATGTTATGTAGCTTTGCACTGCTGGTATACTTTTTATGGCTTTAAACCAAACCTCAGTCATGGTACAGATATCTACATTATCCAGACTGAGGAGGACTTGATGGATGTAGAGTTTTTTGTTTAAGCTCCTAGCATTGAGTAGTAACACCTCAAGGTTGCTTGGAGATTTGTTCGCTATATTGGTAGATTTGTCTTTTTGACATTTCCTAAAAAGACTCTAAGGGGTGGATAAAGTTTTAGTCAATATCCAAAAGCCTTGAGGGGACAGATACAGCCCATCATTGGCAAAGCAATGTGCTCTGTTGACCATGTCTTCTTAGGCTGACAGATATTGGATCCTCCTGGAGTGACACCAGAAACTAAGTCAATTATTAAAATCAATCATTTTATGTTCATACTGGAGAATCATCCTTTCTGAGGTAGTATGCTGCTGAAGACAAGGTGTGTACCTATTTGTGACACATATCCCAGGAGATCCATTATGTTTCTTTTCATATAGTCCATTGAAGTATGTCTCGGGTCATTTACACCTACATGGACTATGATAGAATCATATTGGTACCTGTGATGCAGTGACTTGAGTCCGTGAGTGATATTGCGGATCCTAACTCCAGATAGACAACTGACCGTTATCTTCTCCTTGTCTAACCTGGTGAGTAGAACATCTGTATGTCATACAATGGACTCCCCGATGACAAGAGTATTAGGCAAAGTATATCTTTGCTTTATGGGATTTCCTCTTCGGGAACCATTGAGTGCAGGCTTCTGTGAGATATTTGGTGTTGCTTTTGGTGTTTGTTTTAGTGATCACTGAGGAGCAGTGTTGCCACTCTGTGGCTTTGGAGGTCTTTGAGATTTGGGAAGTTTTCTTTTAAGCATCTCAGCATAAGACTGTGTGTGCTGAGCACTGTGTGTGTGAGGGATTTAGTGTGCTTATTCCTGATGACGTCATCAGTATATTTTTGCATCCAAGGAAGTTCCATGTTTACATCTGTCGCATACCGTGTTATTTTCTTTAATGATTAATTGGTTGTCTGAGAACATGAGGCAATTGCTACATTCACTTAGGATGCCCAAGATTATCAAACTGGCCAGAGAGACATTTGGAAATTTCATATGCTTGTTTGTTTGGTCCTGTAATAGGGTGGGCTGTTTAGAATTAAAGATTGGGTTTAACAGGGGTCTCCTGAGGAAGTTTCTAGACTTAAGGGCAAAATAGCATATAGTGCTAGCATAAGGTAATGTTTTTCCATGTGCACGCTAGCTGCTCTAATCTTAATTCTACACAATATTTAACAGGTTTCAGACCTAATCCTAACTTTATAGGAAATGTTACTATCTAGGCATTTGCTACTGTACAGAGCACTGCTAACCACCACGCAGTGGGCAGTTCTGCACAAACTTGCCTGATTTATGGTAGAGAAAATAGCTTGATAACTGATGACTATGTCCTCCAGTCAATAAACAACCACACTTCGAGCCTCCTGGAGTGCTTCCCAACTAAGAGAGACCAGGTAAACACCTACTGCCACTAGATGGAAGATCCTGGAATTTCTTAATGTAAAAGCACAACAAAGGCAGCTCAAGTGCAGATTAAACAACAAACAACTGCCAAACAACTAAGTCCCTTTGCTCTATTTTAACACAGTTCTACAGCATTAGAAGACCAGCCAATGCTCTGCTGTATCCATTTGTTCAATCCAAGGAATCTGTTGCATTCTGCTAACCGTAAGTACAATTTTAGCTCAGTCCAGTGGTGCAGCAGTAGAGTTGTCGCCTCACAGCAAGAGGTTCTCCGGTTCAATTCTCGGTTCGAGTGGCTTTTGTGCAGTCTGCATGTCCTCCCTGCATTCATGTGGGTTTCCTCTAGGCGCTCCGGTTTCCTCTCATGTTACAAAGACATGTGTCTGGAGTGTTTCTCCCTGGGCCCCTGTTGAAAATTGGCTTTGTTCCAAGTCTGACTTTCCCAGTTAACAAATGTTAAATAAAATACTCTATTTTGCACTTCTAAACTGTATTTTTGCTATGTTGCTGATTTCTTTAAACTGTTCTTGCTGAATTGTTGCACTTTTTGTCTGCTGTAGCATAGACTAGATTCAGACCTGCTGAATCTGGTTTTGTTTGTTAAACTGAGCAGTAAACCAGACTATTTTAGGTTCATAGGTTCATAGGTGTTTACTAGGTTAATGGCCACAAGGGCCTTTTTAAGCCTAAAAAAGTAGAATTCGAACCAGCAAACAAATACCAATAAAAACTTCGTCCCAACACGTTTTTAAAGGCTTTATTACATCAACATCCACCGGATTGAGCGCTTTCATCTGCCCTAAGCAGATTTCTTCAGAATAACTTCATAATCAGTGCCACTCGTTTTTATACTTTTCTTAAAGTACATAATTATTCAATTAAATTAAATTTATGCAATTAATCACTTAAAAAACTAAAACTTTTAACCCTTCAATGAATTCCTACACTTCTTTAAGATTTAGATGTTCAAATGTTAAAGTGCAACTGTGCATATAAATACATAAATTTCTAAACATTTTAAAAACACACTTATTCACTTTGTACAAAATTGTTCTTAATATAAATACAAATATAAATAACAATAAAAGCCCATGTTAGAAAATGAACATAATTAAATTTCATTAAGGTCAACCACCAGTTTAAACCTATTTCAGTTTTTTTGTGTTTTTTTTTTTATAATAAAAAAAAAAAAATTATAAAAAAAACACAAAAAAACTGAAATAGGTTTAAACTGGTGGTTGACCTTAATGAAATTTAATTATGTTCATTTTCTAACATGGGCTTTTATTGTTATTTATATTTGTATTTATATTAAGAACAATTTTGTACAAAGTGAATAAGTGTGTTTTTAAAATGTTAGAAATTTATGTATTTATATGCACAGTTGCACTTTAACCTTTTTAAGCCTAGCCATGCTTCCCAAATCTCTGACAAGTTCTGATACCCTTGATAAGTGCAAGCATGGGCCTGGGAGATGAATCAATTACAATTTACCTGTTTGCATCAGAGGCACAGATGCCAAACCAGGGATGAATGGTTTAAGTCTTTAGAATGGGCAATTCTGGTACTGTTTGTTTTGGTGATATGCAGGCAGTCCATCAGAATGGGGTCTGACAATGCCCTGTATGCCAGGCATAGATCTTCCCTCAAAAGCCTGTAGAAGACAGAATACAGGGGTAGGGCCTTGAGGTGGTCTGCATATGACATATTACTTATGCCCTATATTCTTTTAGTGAGAAACTTCTGTAAACGTTCCATTTGTTGGATATGCCTGGTTAGGTACATACCAAAGGGAGCATTGTACTCAATGACAGGTCTGATGAATGCTGAATACAGTGGAACAATGACTTCCTTGGACCTAGATGCCATACCTTTGTTTATAAGTTGCGCAACATAAAATGATTTCCTCACCACTGCATGTGATGATCAAAGGTTAGATTACTATCTATGTGTGTCCCTAAGTCCCTGACTACTGGATCAACTATAAGGAGTGTGTTGTCAGTATGACAGTTACTAGGAATGGATGACTACCCAAAGGATACTATTATGCATTTCTTGGCATTTAGTTTTAGTCCAGGACTCTGACACCAGTTGTTTGTCTGTGTCAACCCCTCCTGTTGAACATTTGTGTCAATGTGTGATTCAATGACAGCTCCTAATTTGCAATCACCTGCAAATTTAGACAGCCAGAGACCACTCATATTGGCCTTGATTTCTGAGAAGTAAATGCCAAAAAGGAGTGTTTCAAGGACCAATCTCTGAGGGATTCCACTTGTGACTGGCCTCTTTGTAGAGGTGGACTCCCATTTGTAGAGGTGGACTCTTTTGTTGGAGACGGCAACCCTGCACCCTGCAGCAGGAGACTGCAGTTAGGACTCATCTGATTGAAGGTGTCTGGCAAAGTGCTCAGTTTTGAGTTTTTATTGGTTAAATTGTTTAATTCAGTTTGCTCACTGTTTTAACACAGCTCCACAGAGTTAGGTAACCAACTACTGCTCTTCTGTGTTCATCTATGCAATCCAAGTAATCTGTTGCTTTCTGCTAACCATAAGTACAATTCTATACTGTATTCTGCACTTCTAAACTGTATTTCTGCTGTATTTCTGATTTTTTTAACTGTTCTTGCTGATTTGTTGCACTTTTTGTCTGCTGCTGTAGCATAGACTAGATTCAGACCTGCTGAATCTGGTTTTGTTTTGTTACATTGAGCACTAAACCAGGCTATATTTTATTGGAGTGGGCCCAGCTGCACCCTTGTGGCAGGAGAGTGCAGTTAGGACTCATCTGATTGAAGGTTACTGGCACAGGGCTCAGTTTAGAGCTCTTTTATTGGTTTAATTGTTTAAATCAGGTTGCTGACTGTTGCTACATAAGCCCCACGTTTGCACAGGTTTGCACTTGTTTTAGCAAAGCTCCAGAGAGTTAGGCAACCAGCCACTGCTTTGCTGTATTCATCTGTTTATGAGTAGTGCACCTCTGTGTACCATCGTGCTCTACCTCACAGTGGGGGTAACCACTGGTGGTTAAAGATGCATAAACTTCAGTAGATAAATTTTCCGTTATTAGCTGCCCATGATCCAGCTGAGAAGTCCTTCAATTATACTTAGCTGCTCAGAGAGCACCTCAGCTTATGCTTTTGCCCATTAAACAGTTCCAAAACCACCAAATCTACAATAGTCTCATACCATTTAGAGAACCCCTGCTAGTATAGAACCTTACAGAGCAGTGGTGCAGCAGTAGTACTGTTGCCTCACAGCAAGAGGTTCTTTGGTTCATTTCCTGGCTGGAGTGCCTTCTGTGCTGAGTCTGCATGTCCTCGCTGTGTGCGTGTGGGTTGTCTCTGGGTACTCCATTTTTACCCCATGTTACAAAGACATGCATCTGGAGCATTTCTGCCCAGGCCTCCACTGAAAATTGGCTTGTTCCAAGTTGGACTTTCCCGGTAAATAAATGTTAAATAAATAAATTAATAAATAAATCCCATTAGTATAGACCCTATTAAGAGCACTCAGTTATACCACACCCCTCTATTTGCTCTCCCCACTGTGAAAACAGGATTTAACCTAGCATTATAGATGGTCAGTTTCCCTACATTTCTCCTACCAGCCTGATTGACATGGGTATCCTGAGGCAGTCTAACAACTGCCTTATTTACACTGACAACCCTCTATTCCTAAATCACCAAAGTGCAGTTTGTGAGAGATGCATCTACACAAAGAATCTGGAAACCTTGCTGTCTCACACACAGAACAGTAGCACTGAACAGGTTGTCAGCGCAAATACTACACCTCCTATGCAAACCATGCACTCAACACATAAATAATCATATGAGGAGGTACTCACCAGAAACCTACCTAAACACCAAAGAGCTTCCA